>NC_092509.1:81479766-81818932 GCF_047511675.1 Marmota flaviventris | reverse complement strand
CAGAACTAGAATTCAAATCAGCAGTCAGAAATAGACCCAGAGGCAAAAACTGACAACCCATTCACGAGTCCAGTGGACAGATGCAGCCAGAATGACAGCTTGGTGACAACTGAATATGCTGTGCTCCACAGCATCCTAGAACCAGTTGGTCTTAAAGAATTGCTGAGATATGAGCAAGTCTGACCATGGGGCTCAAAGGAACAAAGCTCAGCCTTCTTGGGCACTGCAGAGGACACTCAACCTCAGAGAACGGCCATCTAGCTCCTGAGGCTCCCAAAGTGTGGCTACTTAAAATTCATGAGGTTCAATTGAATCCATCTGACAGAGTTCCTTGCAACAGACCAGAAATGTTACTTAATAACAGTGCAATTGGATTAAGAAAGTTCATTGATAAAACTTTTAAAAACTTATTCCATATCACTGCACAGATAAGACTTTTACCATAGTAAAAACTATATGTGGAGATGTTATATTTGTCTGAGGTGCCTATTGTTTCTCACTGTTGCTCTTGTTCTACCCGCAGAGGTCTAACAAACAAATTCTGTGTAACTTCTTAAATAACTGTTTCTTTTTCCAACCTATGCTCTAGCCCTTGTTGCTCATTGAGGTTGAGTACTAGGTCTTTTTAAGTAATAGAAGCTAAACGTATGTCTCCACTTGTGGTTGAATTTTAAGATAGGAAATACTTTTATGATCTTGAGATAGTTTATCATTTACCTTGTGATGCAATAGCATAGGAATTATTGTGATACTATACTTAGAAAAAAGCCACAGTTATTTTACAGAACACCAAACTTGCTTATTGTTTCCATTTCAATAATTCTGAAATTTGTCTTGACAAATTGTCTTACTTCCATTGGGGGTATTTTAACTATTTTTTTCATATCATATACAAATGAGCTATAGGTATTATAGTATTCAAAACTAGATTTTTATTCCCAACCCCATTTCTGCTTTTCAGTACACTTATTTTTATTTGCTTCTTGTGTGTAAAGGCTTCTGATTTTATCACCTCTCCTAAATTCAATATATTCATTATAAGTAGCCATAAACATTCCCTACATTATGCTTTTTAATAAAAACACACCTAAACATTTAAATGCTAAATCATATAATTTTATTATAAATTAATGTATTTTTTTCTTTTCCTCTACCTTTGAGTTAGGTTACTATTTTGATTTTTTTCTAATTATGTCTACAGATCATTCATATCAGTAAATTTTGGGGGGGATAGTGAAAAAGACAATGTTATAAAATACTTCATAATATTTTATGAATTTAATAGGCATACAATACCTAGTCAGCATTAAGTCTAATAGAAATGACATCCATTGATATAAATGCTTTTGTAGGCAGATTATTAGATAAGATCATCCAGGAAATTGCATAAACAATAATGGCCAGAAAAAAAAGAGCAGTGCCCAGGACACTGTCCTTGGGCATTTGACACATAGATTGGACACTGAAGAGTACCACCAAAAGACATTGAGCAGCAGCCAATGAGGTAAGAAAAAAAAAAAAAAAAACAGGAGATACTGATTTCTTGGAAGCCCGAAGAAAAAAGGTCTCAAAAGGATGTAGGGTTTTCTTTGTTTAAGACTGCTAAGAAGCCAAAGATGAAGAGAGACCAGTGTCCTTAACACTAGTCAACCACAGTTGACAACCACGGAACCAACAGAAAAGTAGGAGGAAAAGACTGCAGTAATTTCAGGGATTAAATGAAAGTATAAGTTTTTCTCTTTAATGAAAATAAAACTTTGTACATAGTAAGAATTTCAGAACAGTGAAAGGAACTTTCAAGATAAATATTAGAACATGGTGACAAGATAAAAAGGATTAAACTTTAGCAGCAGTATCTTCTGATTTTTTTCAGTCCCACAGTTACCTTATAAAGGACAATATATCTGTTATGGAAAACATTTTATAAAATAATATAATTTTTAATTTTAGTAAAATAACATAAATTTTAATTAGCTACAAATGGCTAATTAGAAGCTTGAAATTTAAATAAGAAAAGGAAAAAAAGCCCTGGCATATAGAAGTCACTCAGAGTATATTTTTAAATGAATAAGTAGATTATTTGTAAAAGATTGATATATTTACTGCTCTTTGGAAAAGTGTGTAAAGAAAAACCATAGACCATATTAGACATTTTCAGACTTTCTGCTGGGATTATATTTAACTTTTCTTCTTAAAAGAAAGAACATTAAGTCCTTCTTGGTTTTTACCTTCAAAGAACAAGCAGATATTTGATGGATATTTGATTGGTAATCTATGTAACCATCATAACTTAAATGTTAAACATTAAATAGAAAATCATTAGTCTGCTTAAAAATTGAAAAGGAAAAATATATTCAATGACATTCCTTTTGTTTTGAAGCACTATGCTAACATTTTATGCGGAAATTTTAAAATCTTGTCATAACAATGTAAAATATACTGTTCCAGTGGAAATTTTTCCCAGTGTTATTTTCTCTTTAGGCAGAATACCTCAAAATACAATGATAAAATTGTATTTGCTGGCAATGCAGTTTCTGTTAATCATCACAGAGCTGCCTTAGGGCAAAAGACTTTATAAGGTGTGTGCTTCAAGTTGTTTGAATACGTAAATTCAGGTAGGCTTGGAAAATGGATAGTAGGCTGAAAATTGGAGGAGTGGGCTTCTGCAAAGCAGTAATTCAACAGCTAACATAGTAATGGGCTAAATAAGTAGTTAAGTAGCTAAACCTAAGGGAATGAAAGGCCTATGCTGACCAGTAATTCACAAATAACTTTTCCCTAATACACAGTAGTTTGTCAACAAAAAGCCTTAGTTAGGTCACAACAAAACCCTTGTGCCTCATTCCAAATCGTGTCACCTATCACGGCACACACCATTCACCACTGGATGTAGGTTGGTTGTGGAAGGGAGGAATGGAGGGTGAGAACTGAAGGGGACTCTAGATTGCCACAAAATTATGAATGTTTCAGTCTCATGAGATCTTGAATATGCACTATCCTTCAAACAAAATTATAGAATCTGTTTACTATTTGCCATATACTCCCTGGAATTCTTCACAACCAAATTACTCCCGGGAGAAACTGACTTAGATTTTTTTTTTTTGTCATAGCCCAATGAAAATGTTACAGGTACAATTATTATTGTGGAGAGAATTATAAACTCAACCATAAGGAAAAATATTACTCAATGGCTAATTTGAAAAAAAACATGATCAAGAATTAAGTTTTAATACAATGATAGTAATTCTCATCCTACTACTTGCAGATAATATTTATTTTCTTCTTTACTAAATTTACCATGCTTAAAAACATTTCTTTTCTAACATTAGCATTTCAAATGTCTCTTTTCCCATATTGGGATCATGTATGGACTTGTTACCCATTATTAGATATTTCTTGATTTCAAGAAGTTCCTTTCTCTCCCCTCTCCCCTCTCCCCTCTCTCCTCTCTCCTCTCCCCTCTCTCCTGCCCCCTCCCAACTCCCCTCTCCCCTCCCCAACCCCCACCTTCTCTTTCTCTTATCCAATCCCCATTACCCCTGTATTCTGTTATGGATACTGTAGTGAGTTTAAGATAAGGAGGAGGATTGAGCTTCTGCAAATGTTTTTGTCATATTTCTTTATGTCATATTTCTTTAAAGGGTACTATGATATACAATATAATGCACTACATCTTGAAAAGTTCTTAATTTCAAGATCGCACATAATTCAAAATAAATTAGCTTCCTTCATTAGCAAACTTCAAAGTTCAATTTGCTGCTGTTTAAGTTTATGATGAGTGATAGTTGTGTTTACCAACATAGAAGAATATAATCCATTTTATTTAGAATGACAAATTATTTATAAACCTGTTGTAGAGAGTGCATTGATTCTTTCTGTAAGCAATCAATTGTTCCGGGGTGAAAATATTTTATCTTAGTCCATATGCTGCTCTTTTTACCTTATGTTTAGATTTTCAAATTTAATCCTCAGGGGTTACTTTTTGGTTCAGTTTCCTATTTTTGAAAAACTTAATGATTAATTTTCTTCCCTATAAAATTTCCTCCAATCTATTCTTTTCAATGTTCCTCCCTCCTTAAATAGGTTTTGTTAAACTGAAATTTAATCAGAACTCAGTATGTAGTTTTCCCCAATTACCTCTACCATTTTGCAAAACATTACATGTATTTCTGAATCCAGGTCTGTGTAATACCTGAAAGGAATCAGAAGACACCTCTCCCATCTACTAATATAATAGATGGGAAAACTGAGGTTCTCACAGGTCAAATGATTTCTTCAAGAAGTTAAAACTGGCTAAGACAAAGGATATTTCTCAAAATTAATTTTCAAAACAGTATATGTTTGATCACTTGAAAAAAAAATCTCTTCAAATTTGTTAAATAAAATAAACACATTTTTAAACAAAAATAAATTATGTTGCAGCTGCATGAGCTACTTAAAGGATAAGATTGTTATTATTTCATATATATAAACTTGAAACTTTCATTGGAGTAAGATTGTATATATATATATATATATATATATATATATATATATATATATATGCTTGAAACTTTCATTTCAATGAATAATACCAACATTTTTTCCTTGTAAGATTTCACAGGAACGGTTGGTTAGTTGTGCTCCTAAGTATGCCTGTGGCTAATTCTGTCGCTGAATTATTACATAACCACTCCTGCTCCAAATATGATCATATAGATGATCTTTGTTCACTGTACAGCATTTGGAAGATGTTTTTATACTGAGTGACCATGCACAGGATGCTGATGATGGGTCTAGATGAAACTCAGAATAGCACTTTAATGGATTTGCTTCTGGCTATGGAGAAGTAACTTTGAATTAAATCAAATATATTCTTTATCTTACTGTGAATCAAGAGAAAAATTCTTGCATGGGTGCTCAGCACTTAATTTGATATAAGAAAGAATAAATTTCCAAGCTCTTCCTGTATTTTAAATTCCCATTGCTACCCTTTATCTTCATGCAACATGTAAATCATCTTATTCTATAAGGTGAAATATATGCTTTCGAATATAAATATTTCAAGTCTTTCTAATTATTTCAGAAACGCTCTCCAAAGTAGAATGCTGTAGACCACTAACAAAGCTATGAGTTAATCTTTAGTAGTGATACAACATAAATGTAATTTATCCGATTGCAGAGTAGATCAGTTCATGCTTATCTAGTTTTAGTATTTGGGAAGTAGCAATGTGAAATTTATTAAGCAAATGATCTCTAAGATGCAGAATGGTCTCCATTACAGAAGCAACATAAATCTGATAGCTGCATGGACTAAGGGCAGAAGCAGCAGTGAAATATATATATCAAGCCCTGAATCACTCTTTGAAATAAATGTTGGAGCTTTTCAGCTTTATTCATGAGTGGGAAATTTTAATGTACAAAGTTCACTAGACATGGAATGGGGTTGTGGCTCAGCTGTAGAGCGCTTGCCTAGTGCGTGTGAGGCCCTGGGTTCAATTCTAAGCACCACATGTAAATAAATAAATAAACAAATAAATAAATAAAAAGAAAGGTGTTGTGTCCAACTACAATTTTAAAAAAGTTCACTAGACAAAGAGTGAGTAGAGTAGTAACTACCTTTGTCATAAATGTGTTTTTAATGGTTCACTATTTGAAAGAAACTTGAATGCTGCCCTATTGATGATGTGTGTCATTTTTTTTACAAATAGGAAAAAAATATAGTCATTTTATTTGACCTTTGACAATGTAGGACCACATTCTTAATGGCCCCTTTCCCCATTTCACTCAAAGACATTGCTTGGTCACACCCAATCCTTCCACATTATATCTTCTCTGCATGGTAACTTCATTGATAGTATTTCCTACAACTCTTGATTATTTTGGTTATATGTAACTGAAACATAAACATCATTATTATTTTTATTATGCATTTTTCCTTAGACACTAGAAAATAAATTTAACACTAGAAAATAAATTTAACACTAGTAAATGCCCAGGCAAAAACTGCATAATTTAATGGTAGTTAACAATAATAAATTGGGCATATCGACTGCATCTTGCCACTCTATTCTTTTTTAAAATAAAAAAAATAAAATTTAAAACTTCCTTGCTATTTTAATCTATTACATTTGGGAATTTATTAAAAGAAGAAACCTGTCTTTTATTAAAAGCAGAAAACTGTCCTTTTTTTGACAGCATCTTAGATAAAGCAAATAAAAGTGATAGCTAGTGTTTATCAAGTGCATATTTTCTAATCTTGACTGTGTTTATCTGTCTGGTATTTCCTTTGGGGAACATTACCAGAAGTGGCTACCCAGTGCACTTTAATCTTTCTAGCTTGTGATATGGTTTAACTGTGAACTTTACTCACATTATCCTATCTTCAAATCAGTAGTACCCAATAAGAATCAATCTTGTACAAAAATAGATTTCAAGTGTAATCCTTTTATGTAATTTTGTTTGAAAATTGCAACTGGTTTCCTGTGTATTAAATGTGAAATGTAAAGAATAATTTAGGCTTATCTAGTTTAATTTCTAATCATGGATATTTAAAGGTATCTGAAGAATGAAGGATGAAATATTTATAATTAGAAATACTTATTAAAGAATTGCAATGTATTTTGTATTTTTATTTTTTCTTGATTTATTGATACATTACATTAGATAGACAAGCTCACATGTGGGTAGTTTGAACCTTACAAAACCATTATCATGCTGTGTTACTAAGCTCTTGGACATGATAATTTGTTCTAAATGTAACTGTGATGCTAAGTTATGAGATTAATCAATAGGCTCTTCAGAGTTAGAACTCTAGGAATGTCTCCTTCCCAATTCAGAATATACCATCCTGCAAAAACAAAATAAAAAAGATAATTTATTCTGTTTGTATGTACACTGTTAAGTGTACATTCTCCTCTGTCTTAATTCTTACCTAATAACTTTGTAATAATCAATAGTAGTAATTATTCCCAATTTAAATATTTACTTAATGTCGAACACTTATTTTTCAAAACCTTCCTCTATTATATTTTTTCTAGGATATCATCATTCTGATCATTTTTCTCAGGACATGTGACAGTTTGAAATTATAGTTCAAGCCCCTCTAGAAGAGATCATATTGTAGATTAATGTATTGTCCATCACTTTCCTCTGCCTATGGGACATCTCTTCCTGCCATGTTACTTCATCAAAGGGATTCAGAGTATGAAAGGGTGAACATCTATCAAATGGGACTCCCCAAGAAGCTGTTATTGCAACAACACACTTGTTTTACCTTGCATCTCATCCGTGTTTGGACATTGACTTTATATGTTAAAAATAACATTAAATACATAGCTGAGGAATAATGATGGTGAATTAAATATAATGTATTTATATTTTCTCAAAAAACTCCACTAAGATAAAAATAAAGGGATTTTTTTAAATGTGAAAACATATATAGGCAAAGATAATGAGAGTAGAGACAACCACAAGCCTATTTTAAAGGATGGAAAATGTATAGATAGGTGGTATATCATTTAACAATATGGAAAAATTGAATTCCTAATCTGTGACAGAAAGGCCAAGAAACAACCTAATTAATACTGAAGAATATCCCTTAAAATTAAAAATTTGTAATGCCAGTTTTCTGTTGGGAAGTAAAGGCCATGTGGACTAAAAAGAAGATAATTAGTTGAAAAATGTAAGCAACAGTTAAAACTGCACACTCCTTACTAGGGATAAAATAAAATATAAATATCAACATGTGTCAACAAGGATATAGATTGTATATAAAATGATACACTCACTTTGAAAAAATGGAGGCTTCTTAGGAGTGCAATCATGTACATAGGCAAGAGAAATAGATGTGCATGTCCATACTAAGATTTATACATGAATGATTATGACAACTTTATTGAAAATGGCCCCAAACTGAAAGTAGCTGAAGCGTCCATTGGTTAGTAAAACTGATAAAATAAAGGTGGTATGTTTATATAATGAAATAGTAGTTAGGTATTTAAGTAAAGAATCACTGTAATACAACAACTGGGATGAATCTCAAAACCATCATGCTGAAAGAAGGAGTGCACAAGAGATTACAAACTGTGTCCCATTTATATGCATTGCAAAATCCCCTATGGTCACTGTCTGGGGTAACGACTGAAGGGAAACTTGACTTAAAGGGACTTCAGGAATCTTGGTGGGTGGCAGATATATTCTGTATCTGTGGAGATTTGGTCATAAGTGACTATGACTATTAAAATTAACTAGACTGTGTCCTTTAATTAAATGTAGTTTATTGTATACCTTATTTCTCAATAAAACTGATGAGTTAAAATGCAGTTTAAAAAAACAACAAAGAAACAAATAGGACCTTGGATCTTCTCTATCATTGCCTGTTTTCAAAGGAATATTTCACATCAGCAGAAAACTGATACGAGGCAAGATAGGTTTCTCGACTGATGGATATTTGAGTTTGCAATATTCTTTGCAACATAGGATTAAATAAACACTTACAATATGGAGTACTGATTCCCTAGTTCTCTCCCCAACTTATCTTCTAGAATGACATCAACAAGGACTATAATCTTTATGCAGACTATTAAAAGATCATATATGGGGAATCTGCTCAGCTGAGAAAACATATTTTTTCCTAAGAAAATGACATAATGATGATCACAGTAACAAAGCCCAATCCAGGAAATTAATGTTCCAAATCAACTTTACATGTTCTGCTTTTAAATAATAACAGATACCTAAAGTTCATTCCTTGTATGTGAAAAGAAATCTTCCAATTAAAAGACATAGATCAATTTCCAGTTTTCACAGCATCATTTGTTGAAGAGGCTATCTTTTCTCCAGTGCATGTTTTTGGCACCTTTGTCCAATATAAGATTTTTTTGTATTAGTCTCTGTGTCCTCTATTCTGTACCAATTGTCTACCAGTCTGTTTTGGTGCCAATCCCATACTGTTTTGTTACTATTGCTCTGTTGTATAGTTTAAGGTCTGAATGCCACCTCCTTCCCTCTACCTGCTAAGGATTGCTTAGCAGGAAGCAATTAGCTATTCTGGGTCTCTTATGTTTTCCAAATGAATTTCATGATTGCTTTTTCTATTTATATGAGGAATGCCATTGGGATTTTTATCAGAATTGCATTAAATCTGTATAGTGCTTTTGGTAGTATGGTCATTTTGATAATATTAATTCTGCCTATCCAAGAGCAAGGTAGATATTTCCATCTTCTAAGGTCTTCTCTGATTTCTTTCTTTAGGGTTCTGTAATTTTCATTATGTAGATCTTTTACCTCTTTTACTAAGTTGATTCCCAATATTTTTTTATATATTTTTTCCTATGTGTATCCCTTTAATTTCCTTCATCTATCTAATTGCTCTGGCCAGTGTTTCAAGAACTATGTTAAATAGAAATGGTGAAAGAGGACATCTTCTTCTTGATCCAGTTTTTAGAGGGAATGCCTTCAATTTTTTAAATTTAGAATGATGTTGGCCTGGGGCTTAGCATAGATAGCCTTTAAGATGTTGAGGTACGTTCCTGTTATCCCTAGATCCATATGAAAAAAAAAAAGAAATTAAACCCTATCTCTCACCACACACAAAACTCAACTCAAAATATATCAAGAACTTAGGAGTAAAACCAGAGACCCTGTGTCTAATAGAAGAAAAAGTGGGATTAGGCTCCAACTTCCTTAATAAGACTCCTTTGGTGCAAGAATTAAAATCAAGAATCAATAAATGGGATGGATTCAAACTAAAAAGTTTCTTCTCAGCAAAAGAAACAGTCTGTGAGATGAATAGAGAGCCTACATCTTGGGAGCAAATCTCTACCCCTCACACATCAGATAGAGCACTAATCTCTAGGGTATATAAAGAACTCAAAAATCTAAGCACCAAAAACACCAAATAACCCAATCAATAAATGGGCCAAGGAACAGAACAGACACTTCTCAGAAGATGATATACAATCAATCCAAAAATATATGAAAAAAATGTTCATCATTGCTAGCAATTAGAGAAATGCAAATCAAAACCACTCTAACATTTCATCTCACTCCAGTCAGAATCGCACATATTATGAAGACAAACAACAATGAGTGTTGGCAAGGATGTGGGGAAAAAGGTACACTCATACACTGCTGAAGGGAATGCAAACTGGTGCAGCCAATATGGAAAGCAGTGTGGAGATTTATTGGAGAATTGAGAATGAAACTATCATTTGAACCAGCTATCCCTCTCCTCAATCTATACCCAAAGGACTCAAAAACAGCATACTACAGGAACACAGCCACATCAATGTTTATAGCAGCATAATTCACAATAGCTAAATTGTGGGACCAACCTAGATGCCCTTCAGTAGATGAATGGATAAAAAAAAATGTGGCACATATACACAATGAAATATTACTCGCGAAAATAAAAGAAATTAAAATCATGGCATTTGCAGGCAAATGGATGGAGTTAGAGAAGATAATGCTAAGTGAAGTTAGCCAATACCAAAAAATCAAATGCTGAATTTTTTCTCTGATATAAGGAGGCTGATTCATAGTGGGGTTGGGGGGAAGCGTGGGAGGAATAGACAAACTCTAGGGCAGAGGTGTGGGAGGGAAATGGAGGGGGCATGGGGTTAGAAATGATGGTGGAATGTGATGATCATTATTATCCAAAGTACATGTATAAAGACAATAATTGGTGTTAATATACTTTGTATACAACCAGAGATATGAAAAATTGTGCTCTATATGTGTAATAAGAATTGTAATGCATTCCAGTGTCATATATAATTTTTTAAAAAATTAATTAAAAAATTAAAAGACATAGATCAAAATAAAAAGAGAAAAGAAATAAATTTCTGAAAATAAAGACAATGCAGGGACAAAATACAAATGTTTTTGATATTTAAAAAGGAGATTTTTTTCAAGGAAAAAAAGCGCTATATAAGAATTTAGCAGAACTGAAAAATCTATCAACATGTTCAATGAGAAAGTGAAAAAAAAATCTACCCCAAAGTGGAGGAGTATAAAGTGAGAAAAACATAAGAGGAGGAAAATTAGGAAATAAAATTTCAGGAAAATGAGAGGAACAAAGAGATAACAATATTTCAATAATAGAAATGCTAGAAAGAATAATAAAAACAGAAGGGAGGAAATCATCAATTAAATAATTCATGAATATTTCTCACAATGGAACATGGTTCACAAGATTATAAATTTAAAAGTTGACCCCATATCAAGGAGCATTAACATGAAATTTTAGAACACCAGAGGCAAAGATCAGATTTTATTTGTTTTCAGGGAGAGGGAAATAATGGTCCCCATGAAAAGAACCCATAGTTGGGAAGGCTTTAGGCTGCTCAAGCACAATACTGGGAACTGGACACAATGAAGTACTGTCTACAAGATTCTCAGCAAATATTATTTCAAACCTAGGGCTTGATACCTAGCCAAACCATAAATCAAGGATAATGGTAGAGACATTCAGTGTCTCCAAAAAAATCCATTATATTTCTCACAGGCAGCTATTCTAAGAAGAGCTTCATTTTAAAAAGAGGGGGAGGGGATATGCACTGACACATATAGAAACGTGGTAGGAAGTGCAGGGGGAAAGCAAAGAGCAACTCTGGGATCTTGATGAAATGGAAAGCCCAGGAAGATAGCTGTAGCTAAAGGACAGCTACAGAAAGGTGGCAGGCCAGAGGGATCACAACAGATGTCTTCAAAAGACACATTTTATTGATAAAATGTTGTGTACTAAGAGGAGATTTAGACAACTGTTGATGAGTATGGATTTGAATTAGTGCTAATTATGTGAAAAATAAATAAACATGCAAAAATAGGATATTTTAGTCCAGAGGATGAACAATAGTTTTAATATACAACAGGGCTTAAAATAGCATTTATATATTTATAATTATGTAAACACTGCTCTAACCAAAATTATGATATCTGTAATGAGAAGTGGGGAGAAGATTGTGTGTGTGTGTGTGTGTGTGTGTGTGTGAGAGAGAGAGAGAGAGAGAGAGAGAGAGAGAGAGAGAGAGAGAGGTAAGAGGTGTGAAGGTATGGCAGTAAAAGAGTGACAAAACTCATGTTCTCAGCAGGAGACAAAGAAGACCTGAACTAGAACAAAGAGTCAAGACACAGCCATTTGGTTCTGCTATTTAAAGTACAGAGTAAATACCAAAAGAATCAGCTAAAATGTTGAAAGTAGTTTCCTCTGTAGACAGGGAAATAGGAAAAAAAAAAGAGCACAATAATTTTGTCTATTATAAGCCTAAAAGAACTACTTGAATCTCCTAGCCTTGCATGTGCATATATATGTTGGGTAAGGATTAAAACAAAACCAAATGAAACCAATTAGAAAAATCAGAGTTAATATCCTGGCTTCAGGATTTCTTACTCATGTGCCTTTGTAATGATCTTCATCTCTCTTGCACACATGTATCATCATAAAATAATCACACTTTATCATCACAATCAACTTGTGTCATCAGATAGGAAGAAATGCAATTTTGTTTTGATACTAGGTAGAAATTCAAGATTAGCCTTCTAGTTTTTTCTTGCATCATCTTCTAATACCTGAATTTACCATGTTATTCTCCTTGTGCTTTAGAGTGTTTTTCTATCCTTAACACATTCCTATTCCTGTCTCTTTTCCCCCTTCCCTTGATCTGCTCATCACCCTGAACTACATATTCAGCCAAACACTATTACTTCTCCAAAGGTCATAGGTTCCTTATATACTTGATTTCCTCCATTGTTAATTTCTATTTTTTTTTTCTTTTTAATTTGGTACCAGGTGCTTAACCACTGAGCCACATTCCTAACCCTTTTATTTTTTTATTTTTAGACAGAGTCCATATTCTTTCCAAGTTCCAAAAGAGAAGCATGGATTATTCTACTGTTTTGTTGATTATCTATTCTATTCTATACACATCAGAATATCAGTTTTACTCCTGTTTTTCTACATTCATTTATACTTCTTTCATGGGGCTTTGTTTTCTCAACTTTGCATTTTTAATGAAAATATCCATAATGTTTGATCATTTTCTATGAAAAAAAATATTCCTAACTTCTTCTTCTCCATTTTAACTAGGTCAGGTCCTTTTGAACTGTGTGATAATCAAAATTATTATACATCATCCCTCTAAATCCCTGGTCCCTGGTGAAAACATCTCTCCCAGTTTTTCAATCAAACACTACTCTAGGTACCTCTGAGAACGGATTTTTCCTGATGTAATTAAGATTTGAGGTTTTAATCAGTTGACCTTAAGATGAGATTATCCATGTGAGCCTGTCCTAATCACAGGACTTCCTAAAGGGTGGAGAGGTTCCTCCAGATGGTTGCTCAAGAGGAAGTCAGAAAATCCAAAGCACCATTGCTTGCTTGAAGATGGAGGGTACATATGGCTAAGGATGCAGTCGTCTCTTGAGGGTTGGAGCAACCCTTGACTAACAGCCAGCAAAGAAATGGGAACATTGCCTAAAAGTAACTGCATTCAACCAAAAACAAGAATGGACATGTAAACTGATTGTTTTCTACATCTTCAAGATGAAAATTCAGTCTGGCCCAACACAGTGGTTCACGTCTGTAGTCGCAGCAGCTCTGGAAGCTGAAGCAGGAGGATGGCAAGTTCAAAGCTAGTTTCAGCAATTTAGGGAGGCCCCGAGGAACTTAGTGAGACCCTGTCTCAAAATTTAAAAATAAATAAATAAAACGAGCTGGGGATTGGCTCAGTGTTTAGGCACTCCTGGGTTTAATCCCCAGTACCAAAAAATGAGGCTCATACCTTCACTTAATTTTAGATTAAGCCATTCCCTATTTAAACTAGTCGCCAATTTGTGGTTTTATAGTACTTTAAAATTAATTCTTATTCATTCTCATCCCCTCTCCACTCATACTTTTTCATTTTAAGTGTAAAAGTTGAACTCTAACTTTATTTGATGTACTTTTTAGGTGGTGTGATTGGGTTGGACTAATTATATGCACTCCCAGTGATCTGATGCTACATTATATATAATATTGATCATCATGATTTTCAAAATTATCATTAACTGAATTGGCCTAGAAATAAAAGGTCTCCCCATTCAACCTTCCTCACATGCCAAACCAGGAGCATCAAATGCATTATTTCTGGGTACACAAGATTTCTGTTAATTATTACCTGTCAACTTTCCATCTATTTTCCCATACAAGACTCTTAATTTATATTGAATACATTTTAACTGATAGATAAAAATCATACATATTTATGGGCTACTACATGATGTTTCAATACATGCATACATTGTGTTACCTTTAAATCAGGTTAAACATCTCTACCTCCTCAAATACTTCCCATTTCTTTATGGTGAAAATATTCAGAATCTCTTCTCCTAGCTCTTTGGAGTATGTAGTACATTATTATTATCTATAGTCACCCCACTATGCCCACCAGAACCTCTTCCTCCTAACTGTAACTAGTACACATTGATCTACCTCTCTCCATCTCTCTCCACACTGTTCTCCCAAGTGTCTGGTAATCACCACTCTATCCCAACTTTTATGACCTCAAATTTTACATTTTCCACATGTGAGCGTTCCTGGCTTATTTCATTTATTATAATAATCTCCAGTTCATCCATATTTTCTCACAAGAGGATTTCATTATTTTTTTACAATTTCATGGTACTCCATGGTACCTGTGCCATATTTTCTTTATCCTCTCATCAACCGATAGAACTTTGGATTGTTTCCACTTCTAAGTCCTTGTGAATGGGAGAGAAAATGGCTTTGATATACTGATTTCCTTTACTTTGGATACATATTTAGTAGTGGGATTGCTGAATTTCATGTTACTTCTTTTTTTTGAGAAGCACCTTTTAGCTGCTTTAGTGTACATTCTCCTCCCAAAATGTTCTGGGGTTCCCTTTTCTCCACATTCTCACCAGCAGTTATCTTAAGCTTTTTTTTTTTTTAATAGTAATTGTTCTCATCTGAGTGAGGTGATATCTCATTGGGGTTTGCATTTGTATTTCCATGATGATTAGTGATGTTAAAAAGACTCTTCAGACTCGTTTCAATCATTTGTACATTCAAAAACCTCATTCTTCTGACTTTAGCAGCAGCCACATGTTTCATGTATTACATTGTAGAATTCTAGAAACAAGTAATCACCACATGTTGCTGAGTTTTCAGATCAACTGCTTCCTTGCTCTGAATATTCAGTTTATGAATGTCAACATCTCATGCAAATAGTCATTTTTTTATCAACAATTTAACAATTTTCAGCCACCAGCTCCCACATTACTTTCCTGCAAGAGAGGAGTTCAGCATTTGCAATCTTCTAGTAATAATCTCAGTTACTGGATCATGACAATTAAGCCAAACCAGGATCTATAATACCAGGGATAGAGGATTACTTGAATAGATGATTTCTGCCATGGATTAAGTTATTCTTTGCATAGTGGCAGAAAACATGATACTTTCTGAGTCTCCATAATAAATATTTGTCCTTTTCTGTCCTTTAAAATTTTTAGCTTTGAATTCTTCCACAGAAACTATAGATATAAGCATAGTAAACGTTACATGATTCTGAATTTACCAGTACAACTAATCTTATGTCATCTTGCTCCTCAGAATTAGAGCTGCCTGAAATCTCAGAACCCACATAAAGCTGCTGAGTCTGGTTCATTTTGATTGCAGCCCAATTTTTCCTCTTCTGCCCCCCTCGCTGTATACTGTGGTCTCCAAAGTCACCTAGATTTTGTCTTCTGCACACCAGATCTGATCTTCTCATGCTTTCTCTTCCTTCATGCCCTCAGGTTGATGCTTATATAAACATATTCAAAGGAAATGAACCAAAGCAAGCAGAGTATGGGAGGTTTCTGTTTTCTTCAGCTACCACATTGCATTTCTCTTTCTTCTTAATTCATAGTTACTTGGAGCTTGTTCTCAACAAATATATTTTTAAAAATTTTTCTAGGACATCTCCTGGAATGTTCTTTTTGTCACTGTTTGGGGCACATATAGAGACACAATTCATAGCACTTTTGAAAATGATACTATAAACTTGCTGTGAATTTTAAAACTCAATGCATTTAGCATGCTCTTTCACAGTCTTTATGTTTTATGATCTGACTTGAAATAAGCTCCAATTCTAGCTATTATTTTGTATAGCACATTGAAATAGATCATAACATTCCTTTTTAAATAGAAGGAACAAATCATTTTCACTCTTCCCATTAATGTTGAAGGCTCTTTTAGTAGCAAGTATTTGATAACATACTTCTATAGAAAGCCCTACACAGCCTACAGAGAATTTTAAATAATATAAGACTGGTAGGAAACTAAGGTCTGTACAAATAAAATAAAAAAGCCAGGAAGTACAAAGAATCTGATAGTAGTAAAATGAGTACACAGAATAGAGAAGGATTTCGGCTACCAGTTTCTTACTACATTTGACATTTCACCAATCTTACTAGAACCCTTAAAAATATAAATTGCTTTAGGACTCGAGATTTTTCTTTAAAAATAATCCACCCATATTTTATATACAAGTCATGAGAAATAACTATTATGGCAAAGGTGTGGCCCCTGATGGAAACTGACCTTTATACTCCACTGAGATTCACTAGGCCTACAATTGCAAAGAGAAAAAGCAGACATAACTCATAACCCTTTTCACCGGCCACATTTCTATAATAGAAGCCCATGCCAATTAGCGGTACCAAATTAGTAGGAGGAATAACCAGAAAGGAGTCAGAAAGACCTACCTAACAATTTCAAATCCATTCCTGAACTATTTTTAAAACGTTTACCAGTAATTAGGCTACTCATTTTATTTGACAAAAAACTAAAGACTATGTGTTCTAATTTCCATTTACAAACAAATATTAACAGATAATAATAATGATTTTGTTAAATGTATAAGGTTTCTGGTAAATGCTTCAATAATGGCCCTGGAGAACTTACCCATATGATTGCTACCTCTTATAGAGTTCCTATGTTTGAAGGGATTTATGGCATTTATGCCTGTGGGGGAACATATGGAGTGGAGCTTTCCAGAGGCTTCTACAAGCAGTTAAGTTTCCTGGAGAGTCTTGGTTTATGTGCTCAAAGGCATCATCCTTTGAGTTTTCATTTTTTCTCAACATTCTGCCAACTCTTTTCCAACTGTAAATTCAAACTCTCTTTGTTAAAATCTTATATCATCACTCTTTCCTCTTTGCTTTGAGGCACATTGACAATCTTCATAACAATTTCAATATCACTCCTTTTTCTACAATTGAACCTTGCTTTCACCTTCATTTTTTTGTTGTTGGTAGTTGTTAGTTTGCTTTTGGGAATAGTGCAGAGAGAACCCTGGCCCTTGAACATGCTAAGTATGTGCTCTACCACTGAGCTGGACCCTTGCCCTTGACTTTGTATACTAATAGCTCCTGTTTTATTTTTTTCTCATATTTATCTACATACCTGTGACTTTGGCCAAAATATTTAACTGTTCTGTGATTTATTTTATTTTATTTTTTTTGCGGAGGGGTGGGAGGAAGAATTGCTAATGGTAACTACATTGCAAGGAACGGTGGAGATTATGGGGTAAATAAGATAAAAGGCACTAAGCAGGGGCCTGGGTGCTTTGCAGGCATACCAAGCTCTATTTTCTCAATTTCTTCTTTTATTACTTAATTTTACTTTTTCTTACTTAAGATATTCTCTTTTGCTATACTTAATTTAGATATGCTTTTTTCATTGGTGCAAAAAAGATTAACATCATTCTTGTTTAATATTTCTTATGTCTGTCGATATGTCTTGTGGCATTATTATTTTACCACCAATAACTAGGAATTTCAAAAAACCAGGGGATTTAAAATAGGGCTTGATCATACGAAGGCCAGTTCAGTGGCCAAAGTCAGGACCCTATGTGCTTCAAAAAGCCTTTGGTAGAGCTGGGCATTGCTGACCTTCCTACTTCTCAGGTAAAGGCCATGCCCATTGGATAAATGATATCATGGGCCAAGACATTTTTGGTTTCCACTGCTCATACTTGACCTTTGAGTCCTATGTAATCCTGATTATTGTCAACTCACCCCCTCAGGATGACCTCCTGCCTCAATAATAGTTTCCCAGCTACAAAGTCATGAATCTAGCTTTATGGGGAGAAAACATGACCATGTCTTATTTCCATAAGAGTAGAAGATTTCATTAACCAGGCTGTGGCTACACAATTGTGCTGAATTTTCCTATCACGGAAATAAATAATGTTGTGTTCATCTGTGCAAACCCATAGTTCACAAAGCTCTTCAGGTAACAATAAAAACTCAAATGGGTTTTGTTTTGTTTGTTTGTTTGTTTTACTCCAAAGAGACACCATCTTATCCCATTAGTTAAAGAATAATTAATTTCATAAGCTGAACCTAAAAATATGGACACTTGCAAAACATGAAACCTATTTATTCTGGTCAAATGATGGGTTACCACTGAAATTGAAGTGGCATTGTATAAAGTTTTTGCTAGATGGTTGTTCTATTTATTCTATTTCTCATGCAGATTCTGAGACATTTGAACAGTAGCTGTCTGTGATGTGGCAGTCCCTCTTTCCAACAATACTAAGAATCAGTCTTTTGTCTACACACACCGATTGCAATGCAGCCTCTGTTCTATCAAACACTGATGCCGTTGCCTATTTTCAGCTGGGTCGATGACCACATTCCAGACTCAAAACTGAGCACTGCTGTTATGGTACAAACCCTGGGTTTTCCTCTTGACTGACACTAAAAATACCCACCAAATTTGTAATTTTCAAGATAATTTTGACTTTGGCTTTATAAGGGGTAGCATGAATCTGGATTATGTCTTCTTACCTTGACATTATTCTTTCAAGTGTTGTCTTTGAATCCATGAGTGCTTAGTGTCGACTAAATAAATTCATATTGAATTATTTGGTTCAGTAGCTATGTGAAAAGATACAAGTGCAAATATCTCAAAGATGATGCAGTATATATATTTACACTTATTCCATTTAAAGAAAATAATATTTACATGGGTATAATATATTGATTTACCAAGCTTACTTACAACATTTAAAATGCAATATTTTATTTCCAACTACTTTTCCTCCCCTTCAGATAGAAATAAAATATAATTGAAGTACAACTTCACTTTTTCATTTTAATTCCTTCAAAGGAATTAAATTTGGGCTTACCAAGCTTTTAAACTTTATTTCTTGTGGGGTGCTTATTATAGGCACTGAAGGGTGAAAAGTCTACTCATGCCTGTCTTCGGATCCTGCGACAGTGAAGAAAAGAGATTTCTAGCCAAGCTCCAGCCTCTGCCCCAGCAGAAGGATAACACACTGGTTCGAGTGGGACATTTCTTGGGAAGCAGGAAGAAGCTGATGCAACTGGAAGCTTTGTCATTTGACCCTGTGACCACAGACTCTACACAGAGATGCTCCTACTAGGTCATGTATTTAGAGCTGTGGTCATGAATTTAGACTATGTAATTAGGACTGCTGAGGAGAGAAGAGGAAGGCTAGACAGTGAGGGTCTCTCCTTCAAACTCTTATAAAAAGCTCTTCCTGCCCTTGATGGCCTGATGTTGATCCAGAACTTTTCAAGCTATCAATTTAATGTAATAGATGGTTGTTGTGACACTAACAAGGAAGGTCAAATTACACGCAAAATGAATTTGGTGTTTAAAATTGGTCAGAGTTTTTCATGGACAGAATACAGAAAAATCCTCAGTAAGACTGAAGACTTCTTCCTTTGGGGACTTGAACTCTCAGTCAGCAATTAACTTTATCAATAAGTCAGAGAGAGATTGGTTAGAAAATCTTAATGCCAAGGTAAAAGAGAGAAGTGGGAATAAGAAAAAATATACAGAAAAAGGAAAACTTTTTTAAAAATGCATACAATGTGGGAAGGATGTTCCTGGTGACATTTCAATGCATGCAGTCACTCATCATAACTGATGGAAAGAAAGAATAAATTTGCCTTGTATTGCTTCCCTAAGGAACAGAACAGTTAGTAAGAATTTGCTTCTTTTGTAACTTGACAAGGGAGAAAGCTGTATTCTGCCCTTTAACATGATGCATGTTTTTCAGATTAATAAACAATATTAACTTGGAGCTCAAGTTAAGAATGAGAGCATCACTGAAATTTCTGGCAATCAGTCAAGCCACTCAGGATCTTTAGAGCAAGTGTCTCAACCTAGTAATAGCACCTTAGCATGATTGCTTCACAGAGGAGGCCAAATGGATGAAAAAAGAAGTCACACCCTTTGAAGTCACTCCACGGAATATAAACTTACACATAAAAGACTGCCTGGCGTTTATTATAAAATCACTGGAAATTTTTAGAAGATGTTAGGGCGTACTCAGACTCTTCTAACAGGCTCCAGGAGGTTTTCTCAGCACTTTCTCCTACACTACGGCAGGCTGCACTAAAAAATCCACCCAGGGGGATCTCAGTTGTCATCCAGACAGGATCTCTGATTTTAAAGGAAAATAAGGAGGAAGGAACAGAGAGAGGGAAGGAAGGAAGGAAGGGGGGGGAGGGAGGGAGACAGGGAGAGAAGGAGGGAGGGAGGGAAAGAAGGAAGGGGGAGGGGTGAGGGAAAGGAAAGGAAATGGGATGGAAAGGAGGGAGAGGGACAAAATAAGAAAGAGAAAGGACAGCAAGATGACAGGAAGTGGGAAGAGAAAGGGAAAAAGTGTCACAACAAATAAAACAAGTTGAGACATTTTCTCTCTTCGACTAAACACAATTAGGGAGGAAAAGGAAATTTAACAATCTGTTGTCTTCACTGAATTGAGAGCTGTCCACTAAAAATGACTCAGTATGAAAGAGAATTCCACTTAGTAAATTTTTTTTAAAAAAATGAATTTCATTGCCTGATGATTATTTCTAGGCACCAAAGGGGCCTATGTTCTGTTCTTTCTAGAATCCGTGGGAAACTTGAATGTGCCGTCTTGTCTGATTTGCAGCATGTCATCAGGGTTAGGCTTAGAATAGCACTGAGAGGATCCCTCTAGTATTAGATGCCAAATGCAATACAACATCTCCTAGAGGTTTCAGTCCAATGAGAAAACTGTAAAAATGCATAACTAAGAACGTAGTAATGCAGAAACATACATAGAAAGACAAAATTCCATCTACTTTCTCTGAGACTGCATGTCCAACTTAAGGAACACAGAAGAATTATGGTCTTTTGGGGGCCCAAAATCCTTTTCCCTATTTCTCCCTTGGGTAATGTTCGTTAATACAAAATGGAACTTCTATTTCTTGAATGTCATTTTTTTTTTTGCTTCATTTGTGATCCTCACAACACAAAGTAGAAACATTCTTATAACAAGATCTCTTAGCACTAGAAATTTTCCCATTGTCTCCTCAATGAGCTCCTCTGGGACAGGACCTGCATCTTATCTATCCCTTTAAAAAATATTTATTGTGCTTAGACACTTGATTTTTTTTCTCAAAAATAATACAGTGAAAAAATAATTACAGAAGATTAGGAGATGCAAAGGGGAAACATCATGGGACATTTAGGGACAATCAGAAAAGATTTCTGAAGATAGAAGGGAAGAGGAAAACATAAATTAGAAGCTATGAACTAGGGGAGTGTTAAAGGCGAGGAGCGTAGGAGTGTAGGTAAATAAAGCAGAAATAGGGAGTCTGGGTATAGGAGATACAGAAAGTTCTGTGTGAGAAACTGAGAGATAATAGTGGGAGGCTGTAACCTGAAACTGTGGGAATTAAGTCAAGAGGAAAATTGACTGATCAGCATGAAGAAAGAAAGGGAGAAGAATGAGAAAATATTGACATCTATGCAGAAATGGAGGAAATGAACGAGTTTGGAATGAAGGAGTACTAAATGTACTAACAATGCCATGTACTAAGCGCGAGACACTACTGAAAATGGTGAGGCAAAACCAAAAAATATGAGAAGCAATCTTGTCCAACATTTTTACTAGAACTTCCTAAAGTTATCAAAGAAGGTTTCTGTGGATTATTTCATTGGGCCTCCATACTGACCATTTGAGAAAGGCAGAATAATTATCAATAACCTTAATTTGTGAATGAAAATATTGCCTCAGTACTAAAGGGACTATTAACAAATCAAAGTGAGAAAATACAAAGAATAGGAATAAAAATATAATAGCAAGCAATGGCAGTAGATGAATGAGAAGTGTTTTATATGTTCACAACTGGGATTTGTGCTGGTATCTAGAATGGAGTGGCCTGAGATACTGTGAAACATCCTACAAAGGATAGGACATCCTCCTACAACAAAGAATTGCTCAGCACAAAATGTCAATAGTGCCGTAGTTGGAAAAATCTGGTATATGGAACTCCATTAAGTCTATTTATTTAGGCAAACTCCTAATAAAAATAGAGATCCTTTTTTTACATACGCTTTATGTTTTATCAGCACAAATTTCAATTGAGACCTTCACTCTGATGATATCAAGGTGACTTTTGCTTTGTTTCACTATCTAGAAATCAATGATTTTTAAAAACATCTTGTTCCAATAAGTAATAACCCATTGCTTAAAATATCAAAATCCAAAATATGAAATTCCATATGGGACAAATGAACTAGTTTCTTCAACAAGTGCCTTACAAGGAAAATATCCATTGCAAAAGATAAGAAGGAAAAACATATTGATTGGAAGAGACCAAAGTAATATATCAACAAATTTAATGCAAAAATTTTGTTCAAATTCTAATTTGAATAGAAACCTTAAAAATTCATGAGATGGTCAGAAATTGAAACCTAAATGGACATTTGATGCTAAGATATTATTTTAGGTGTGATAATGATATAATATTAGAATGTGTTATAAAAGGAAAACTTATACATTAGAAAGGTATATCAAAATATCAATAGATAAAATGATATACAATATTGGATCATGGAAAGAAATATATATTGATATATTAAAAGTGGCTTTCCATGAGTTTATAATTTTTGAAACAAGGTGCTGGTTAGTATGGGTTTATAGTACTATTTAAATTGATATATTTACTAAAAGAGAAGTTTTGTAAAAAAAAAATCACATTTACCAATATATGTGTGTAAACACACACACACATATACACACACATATGTGATTGATGTGTGTATCATATATATGATATCTATATCTATCTATCTATCTATCTATATATATATATATATATATATATATATATATATATATATATCACTAATTTATCCCAAAAGTAATAGTGCAGTGGGTTACTTATGGTTTTTCAATAAGTAGCACTACATCAATTGATTATCCATTTGGGAAAAAATAGTACATTAATCTGTACTCACCCAAGTCACAAAAATCAATTACAATGGTCTGTGGTCAAAGTGTGAACATACTAACAATAATACAATAATGGCTTAAGCTGACCACAGAAATGACCATCTTCATGCCTTTGGAGTAATACAAGTTTTCAGAAGCAAAACAAAGTAGCATTTTTTTTTCTGCAGAGCTGGGGATTGAACCCACAAATACATTTAAATTAATAACAATTATTCATCAAATAAACAGAATTTTTATTTATGGAATAAAAAGGAAACAACAAAACATTTGCCCCACAAAATATCATACATTATGTAGATTACCTAAAAGTCAATAAGAAAGAGAAAACCTGCAGAAAAATGAACAAAGCATTGTTCACTTTGATTATTATTTAATTATTTAAATAAAGGACTCACAGAAAACCACATGTAATTGATCAATAAACACAGGAAAAAAATACTTGTATGTGTTTTTCATTGGTAAAAAGTTAATTGAAACCAAAATATGTTATCTATACACTTTCGCCAGAATTGCTAACATAAAAAGCCAGATAGCCCTGGATGTTGGTGAGGATCTGCAGCAGCAGAAAGTTTGATGAATTGCTGCCTGTTTGGCAGTGTCCTCTGCAACTGAACATTCGTGTATGAGATGACCCACAATTCAAATCCCATGGACATACTAAACAGAAATGCAGACACGTTTACCAAAGTTCCTGTATTAACATTGCTTATAATTCTAGTAAAATCCAGTGTATCAGAATGAAATAGCTACTTATAAATATGTGAAAAATAGTGATGAATTTTCCAAGCATGAGATTAAACAGGAAGTCACACATGACAAACACAAAGTGAATAGAATTTTGTTTTAATAAAATTCATAGACAGGTAAAATCAAGCTATGATTTTAGAAAAGTTAATGAGGGTCCACATTGGGGAGGAGTGCAGTAATGAGGCGACATTAGAAGGGATTTCTGAGGTGTCAGTAACACCTTTTCTTTGGCTTAGGTCATGGTTATATTTCTGAAAATGCATTGAGTGATACATTGAAGACACACACAAGTTTACATAAATTCCTCAAACTTCCATAAAAGATTGCCTTAGCAATGCTGCTAAGTCTACTTTTTGTTAAAATTTAGAGTTTGGTACAGGTATTCAGTTGAATACCCTAAAACATGTACTTGAACAGGAAGTTTCTAGCATTTCTTGTGATCTACCCTCATTGTAATGTAATGATAGAATAAATGTGTCCTTAAAAATGGAAAAACCAAATCATGATAAAACAGTCAAATATTGTCATAGACTGATGACGGATATTGGTTTTGATAAAATATCAAAGAAACCGAAATGAGAATTATTATTATATTTTCATGATCTTAAAAATAATATTTCAAAATGAATGAATGAATCAAGATGTGCAAAGATGTAATTTGATTAAGTGATGTAATATCCTAGGTAATTGAAAATACTAAAACTTGGAACATTTTCTTAACAAGAATCTGCTAAAAACAAAGCAGGAGAGAAAATAATGAAGTGACATTTTCCATAAATGCCATTATTTACAAACTATGAATTGCTCTTTCAGAGGAGGTTATGGTCTGATATTTATCAGTTGGTTCTCAATAATATTTTAGTATCAGCATGTGCCATCATGGTGAGAAGACAAAAAGGGACATATTAAAACTGAAAAATTAAGGAACAAATTTCTCTCTAGAAAAAGACAGTCTCATAAATCCATACAATGGGATGCATCATTTGATCAATGGAAGAAAAAATATTAAAATACACTTCTGTATTTAATTCTTGCTTCCCATTTTTTTTTTCTTTTCATCCTTTAAGCAAATGAGTGAGGTTTAAAACAATGTCCAATGACTAAGGCTATTTTCATAGCTGTTGATTTGGAATTGGACCCTGAAGCACAGATAATTCTCAAGAATAGTTCAAATCGGAAGCAGAAGTCATAAAATTTAAAATAAACTGTATTCACCTTATCCTTGAGATTTATGGCAAGTCCTAATGCCTGGTACCTGCAGGTGTTGCCTTATCTGGAAAAATATGTCTCTGCAGATATGACTGTTAGTGATCTTGAGATGACCCTGGATAATCTGGGTGAACCCTAAATGTGATGGCACATGTTCATAGGAGGGGGAAGTAGAGGGAGATTGCACATAGGAGAGAAGCAGCCACGTGACTGAGACCAGAGAAGCAGAGATGGGTGTGAGGTAGCAATGTGCAGCCACCAGAAACTTAGAGGCAAGGAGTGGTTGCTCCATCAGAGCATCTGGAGAGATTTCTGTGCTGCAGCATAGGTTTCATCTAATAAACATGACTTAAGAAAATAAATTTGTGTTCTAAGCCACCCTGCAGATATTGCTGATGGTGTGTTTCAAATCATGCACACCATTTTCACATGAATGATAAATTTAAGGGGAAGGGAGTGGCTTGGTGGGAACTTCTGTAGATTATGAGGATACTGAGGAACACATCTACTTCTTCATACCGTGGTTGCTTAAAACCGATAGTCTCAAAATAGGCATTGCTTCCTTTCCCAGTGTTCCTCAAAACCGCTCATGTGAGGCAGTTGTGAAGACAGCAGAATTGGGCGTGCAACACACATAAATCACTAAAGCCAGATGGTGACTACATCATCAGGTAATCTCTCTTCAGCTCTCACTGCTAGCGGAGGAGGAAGCAGGGGAAAAGACTCCAATAAAAGAAGAGGAAGATGCTGATTACCATCCCTGGTCACCTCTCCACACTTCACTAGCTTGGGACAGCCACAAGTCAGGAGAGAAGAAAAATCTGAACTGGTGGAGAGATGTGACCTTCGGGGCTGGCCTTTCTTTATACCTGAAAGTCTATGTATGTCTACTATGCAGTTTGCCTAGGATTTCATCTTGGAAGGGAAGAAAACTTTGACAAGGTTTATTGAAAGAGGTAACAGTTAGAATTAAGTTTTGTTTACAAGCACATGCATTTAACATATTCAAAAAATATTATTCTTGTATATCTCATTTGATTTGCAGAATAAGTTTCAAAACTCACAAAAATATCAAAGTTAAATAATTTACTTAAAGTCACATAAGAAAGGAAAAATGATAAGAGCTATTGTTTTCTTAAGCTATTTTTTTTCTTGGTTAAGCAGTGCTAAGTGCCATATAGATTTTATCTCATTTAATCCTCACTTAACCCTAGAGGTGAGCAGTTGATCTCCAGTCTTTAAGGGAGAAATAGCCTTTCAGAGTTAAGCAACCACTGATTGGAACAGAGCAGGAATTGAATCCTCTATCTATCAAAATTCCGAAGAACATGTGCTTTTTTTCTTTGAAATGTGTAAAGAAATTAATCAAATTTCAAATTACAGCAAAGCATAGGTATTCTTTGTTAAGAGATGAACTTGATTAGATTCATGTAAGAAAAAGATTAGGACTTGTGAAAGTCTGTGATGGGGAAGAACTTAATTTGTTACTGTCTTTTAAAAACATTGCCAACTTTTATCTGGTGTTGTTTGAAAGGAAAAAAAACAACACATTTATCCTAGAAAGGGAAATTAATTTAACATTTTCTCATAGATAACTGTATTAATCATACAGAGGTTTTGGTTCAGCTCCTACAATTTTGTTAAAAGACAAGTCAGAGCACTAATGCTCCAGCTGCAGAAAATTGTTGGGAATTAGGTGATCAATTCTAGATAAATAGCCCCTTTATTGCATCAGTGGAAATGAAGAGGATCCTGTGTGCAATTTCTAAGCCCCTGGACCCTGGATGTGCAGGGTGTAATTTACCTGGGGAAGAGCTGGGGTCTCACACAGCTAAAGACTGATGCATCAGGCAACAGAGTCTTTAGAGATATGACCATGAGAAATTGCCAAATGATGTAGAATATTGCCTTTCTTCCTTCCTTCCCTTCTTCCCTTCAAGCGATGATACAGTTGCTAGCTTGGGAACCCCATCTCTTTCTGCAAAATTTGCCAATTCCCCAATATAATAAGGAAAATATAAGCACAATAAAAGGTAAAGGAAAAGACAGTTTTGATACATCAATGAAAGGTGAATTCTAGCTGGGCCGTAATCACGGCTGAGGTTATTACCAGCTGCCTTGCTAAATAAACAACAAGTTCCACTGACAGGAGCCCAGTCAATATTAACTCCCTTCTCTGCAATTATTCTACTGAAAAAAAAAAAGAAAGAAAGGAGAAAATAGTTTAATACAGGCAATTGTTTATACCCTTAGTGAAGAGCTCAAAAAGTTTACAGGGGAGGCTGAGTTTATCCAGAAATCAATAACTATCACCACTCCTAGGACTGGGAAAACCTAAAGGGAACTAGACCCTAGGACATAGGTGCTTGTACCTATTGAGAAAGGCTCTGTTTGGAAGGGGCATCATGTGTTTGACATTCAGATTTCTGAGGAGCCGGCTGTAACTCCAGCTGCCAAGTCGAAACTGTTACTAATACCTCTGAGGGGCTTCTTTGTGGCTGGCAGCAGGAGACATGAAGAATATAGAAATTGGAGCTGCAGATGGCTGCTTTCTTTTAATGAAGTACACTGTTGACATTGCCAGAAACTAAAGGCGGGAAGGGAATCTCTTGTTCCTTTCCTCTTTCTTCCAATCTCTCTCTCTCTGGATTCTAAGAGCAGAAATTAGAGGTAAATTAGCTGACAAAGATATCTAGGAAGCACAGTGCATTTCAGTGAAGTTTAGATTTACATTTCCCTGATGAATACTGACATGGAGGATCTTTTCATGCCATGGTATGTCGTGTGTGGATAAATGTCTACTCACATTTTTTTTTTTTGCCTACTTTTGAATTAGGTTATTTGTCTGGATGCTATTGAGATGTAGGGGTTATATTTTATGAATGTTAACACCTTATCAAATATGTGGTTTGCAATTTTTTTTCCCAATTCCATAGTTGTTTCAAGCCATTGGTTGTGTCTTCTGCTGTGCAGATTTTTAGTTTGATGTCATCTGTTTCCTTATTTTTCCTGTTGCTGGTGGTGTTTATGTTGTTATATCCAAGAAATCTGGCTATGACATGAAATTTCCCTTTTAGGCCATGTTCTAAAAGTTTTATAGTTGCAGATATTATGTTTTAGTTTTTTATTCATCTTGAGTTGATTTATGGTGTAAGATAAAGGTAAATTTCGTTTCTTTCCACATGGCCATCCAGCTTCTCCAACACTATTTATTGTAGAGAACTTCCTTTATCCGTTGCACATTGTTGGATCTTTGTTGAAGGTCAGTTGACTATATAAATGTGTGGGTTTATTTCTGGGCTCCCTACTCTGTTCCATTGCTCTCTATGTATGTTATTAATTTAATGGTGCGCTCTTTTGATTATTGTATATTTGTAATGTGTTTTGAAATAAGAAGTGTGAGGCCTCCAACTTTTTTTGCTTTTTTTTTTCATCATTGTTTTGGCTATCTATAGTCTTTCATAGTTCCATTTGAATTTTAGCCTTGTTTTTCCCATTTCTGAAAAACAACATGGAAACTTTGAAAGAGATTAAATCTGTAAATTGTTTTGGCTACTATGGACATTTTAAGAATATTATGTTTTCCAATCCATGAATATCAATGTCTTTCCACTTATTTTTGTCTTCTTAAATTTCTTTGATCAAGGTTTTGTAATTTTTAATGTTTAAGCATTTCACCTCCTTAGTAAGTTTATTCCCAAATACTTCATCTCTTTGAAGACACTACAAATGATATATTTGAAATGGTCATTATTAGTATATAGAAACTCAACTGAGTTTTACATTCTGCTTCTTTACTAAGTTTATTAATTTTTTAAAAATGATTTTTTTAAAGAGTTTCTACTTATTATAAGACATGTCGGTGCAGAGGTAATTTTGCTCCTTCCTCACTTGGATACCTTCTCTTTCTCTTGACTACTTTCTCTGACCAGGACTTCAAGTGCTATACTGAATAGAAGTGGCAATAATTGGTGTTGCTGCCTTGTTTCTGATCTTGGAGAAATAGCTTTCAGTTTCCCACCATTGAGTAATGTGATAACTGTAAACTTTTCATATGTGGCCTTCATTATGTTGAGGTAAACTTCTGTTCCTAGTTTGTTGAATTTTTTTTTAATCATGAAAGGTATTAAATTTTGTCAAATGCTTTTTCTTCATCCACTTAAGCCATCCTGTGACTTTTATCTTTTTTTTTAAATAATTAATGTGGGGTATCACATTGGTTGATTTTCATATATTGAGCAGTTTTTCTATCCCAGGGACAAATACTACTTGGTCATGGTAAGTGACCATTTTAATGTGATATTGAATTACATTTGCTACTATTATATTGAGAACTTTTGCATCTGAGTTCCTCAAAGATATTAACCTATATTTTTCTTTCTTTCTTTTTTTGGTAATATCTTTTTCTGACCTTGTAGGTAGGGTATTATGACCTCATAAAATGAATTGCAAGTATTCCCTCCATTTGTACATCTTGGTAGAGTTTTAAAATGATTGGTATAATTTTTCTGTAAATATTTGATAGAATTCACCAGTAAAGCCATCTGGTACTGAATCTGTTTATTGGGAGGTTTCAATACTTGTTCAAATTCCTTTATAGAAGTAAAACAGCATAGTTCTTCTATTTCTTCATGAATCAATCTTGGTAGGTTGTAGGTTTCTAGGAAATTCCCATTTCTGGTGTGTGATCCAATTAATTACTGTAAATTTTTCACACTAGTCTCTTATATTTCATTTTATTTCTGTAGCATTAAGTGTAATGCCTCTTCTTTCCTTTCTGACATTATTTACAGTCACATATCAATTAAAGATATGGATATGTTTGGTAAAATGTGTTATTAGGCAATTATAAACTATAGTGACACACAACTAGAGTGTGTATCCTACTACACACCTAGGCTTAATAGTGCCACCTATGAATAGCTTTTACACTTCAAACCTATTCAACATGTTATTGTACTAAATACTTTTAGAAATTACAAAACACTGGCATTTGTATATCTAAGCATATCTAGACATAGAAAAAAGTACATAAAAAACATGGTATAAAAGAATTTTTAAAATATAACCTGTCTTTGGCACTTGCCATGAATGGAGATTTCATAATTAGGAGTTGCTCTAGGTGAGTCAGCATGTGAGTAAATGTATGTGACTACCTTTGGACATGATAATTTAGCTCCTATAGATTTTATTAAATGGTCCATTCAGGCAACAATTAATTTATAAAATCTTTTTCTTCAATAACAATGACTTTGGCTTACTGTAATTTTTTCATTTACAAACTTAAAAATAAATCTTAACATTCTGACTCTTTTGTAATAACAGCTTAAATCACAAACACACTGTATAGCTATTTTCTTTATATCCTTATTCTACAAGGCTTTTGATTTTTAATTTTTTAAAATTGTTTTTACACTTTGAATGTTTTCTAGTTAAAATCTAAGATGAAAATGCACTGTTATAGTCAGCTTTTGTGTCTCTGTGATCAAATACCTGGCAAGAACAACTAGTAGAGCTTATTTTGGGTTTATCACATATGAAACAATGCAAGAAAACTCAGAGGTGAAATGATGGGTTATGAGACCCTTAACCCCAGTCAGTTAATTAATCCCCTGATGAGATTAACTGAGTGGTAATGGGGTAAAGTGGTCTTGGTAGATTGTAGGTTTCTAGGAATTTTTCATTTCTTGAGTACGATCCAATTCATTATTGTAAAATTTTCACAGTCCTCTCTTAGAATCCATTTAATTTCCATGGCATTAGCTATAATGCTTCTTCTTTCCTTTCTGATATTATTCATTGGCATGTGTCAATTAAAGATAGAGATATGTTTGGTAAAATGGGAAGGTAGTGGGGTATGGCTGGAGAAGGTAGGCATCAAGGGCATGGCTTTGGGTATATATTTTGTATCTGAAGAGTGGAGTCCCTTTCTCTGCTTCCTTATCATCATGTGAGCTGCTTCTGTCTGCCACACTCTTCCACAATGATGTTCTGCCTCTCCTCCAGCCCTGAGGAATGGAGCTAGCTTTCTACTTACTGAGACCTCTGAAACCATGAGCCCCAAAATAAACTTTTATTCGACTACAAGTGTTCTTGTGAGGTCTAGTCACAGCAGAGAAAAAACTTACTAAAACCGAAATTGGTATCAGGAGTGGGGTTGTGACAAGACTGACCACATGGTTTGGAAGACTTTGGAGTTTTTTGGAATTTGTTGGAAGAATTTTGAGATGTGTAGCAGTACAAGCTGTAAATGCTTTAGACTCTTGTAAGCAGAGCTTAATGGCTGATTATGGTGGGATCTCGGAAGACCAGAATGTCAATAGGACTGTAGATAGTGAAGACAGGCTCAAGAGGTTTTAGAGGAAAAGGAGGACATTATTGGTAATTGGACCAGAGGCCATCATGTTATTTTCTGGCTGAGAAATTGTGTGCATTTTGCTCATGTCCTGAGACTTTCTGTGAGGTTTATTTAATAGTGATGGACTTCTCAATGAGGAGGAAGAAATGTCTACACAGCATAGCATTCAGGCAGTGCAATGGATATTGTTGGTGAATTTTAGACAAATTTATTGTAATAATTAGGTCAAGAAAGCAGAGAAGAAAGATTTAAAATTCTTGGACTTGAAAGGTGGGAGTAAAATTGGGGTTAAAGGAAGTTGCAGTTATTAAAGACATCACTGTCAAGAAAGAAATGCTAACTTTTCCCAGAGACAATAAGAAAGATAACTTGAGGGAATTGCAAGACTACACCCATTCAGGCTCGAGGGAGTAAAAGTAAAAATTCTCTTGAGAAGAGACCAGTGGTACACCCTCCCTGCAGAAGGGAGCTTAGGAAGTTGTTTCAATGTGCTCATCCACACAGGCACCCAGAAACTACTGCATCCAGGATCCCTGAAGGCTTGGTTACTGCTGGAGATGGAGGCAGACCTTGGTGTCAAGCACGTAGTGCTGGTTCTTCAGGAATGCAGGATACTGGAGTTAGGGAGTCATGGAGGTTTCCACAAAGATTTCAAAGGAAGGCTTGGGAAGCCAAGCAAATTGCAGCAGGGTCAGAGTCCCTGTAGGCAGTCCCTGAGAGGGCAAATGTGGAGATGTGAGGAGGAAGCTGAAGCTGCAGTGGAAATCCCTGAGGTTAATGCCAGTACCACAGAATGTTTCCTGAGGAAAGCTGCAGGAACTGAGCAGAGACAATCCAACAGAAAGGCCACTTGGGATGCCACCAACAAGGTTACAGGGGCAAATCTACACAAGCTCTCTGGAGAAAACATCACCATGCCATGTGCCCTGGCTGTCATATCTGGAACTACAGCACTTGTTTGCCCAGCTGGATTTCAGTCTTGTTTTGGTTCTAGCTCTGTTTTCTATGCTCGTATTTTTCTGAATGAAAATGTTTATTTTGTACCTTTGTTATATTGAATACTTGTAAATTTCTTTTAATTTTAGAGGAGCTTACAATGGGAGATAGTCTTGAGCCTCATAAAAGACTTTGGATTTGAACTTTTAGTCAACCATGGAATTGATGAGACTATGGGGACTCTTGGAAATGGATTTTGCATTGTGAGATGGCCATGAGCTTTGGGGCGAAATATTACAGTTTGAATGTGAGGTATCCGCCAAAAGCTCACGTGTGAGACAATGAAAGAAAGCTCAGAGATAAAATGATTGGATCATGAGAGCCTCCATCCAATCGGTGCATTAATCCCCTGATGGGATTAGCTGGGTGGTAACTAAAGGTGGGTAGGACATGGCTAGAGGAGGTTGGCATTGGAGGCATGGCTTTGGCGTATATATTTTGTATCTGGAGTGTGGAGTCTCTGTCTGTTTCCTGATCATCAGGTGAGCTGCTTCCCTCTGCCACACACTCTTCTGCTATGATGTTCTCTTTCACCTCAAGCTCTGAGGGAGTTCATAGAAGTTGGACTTCTATGAACTGAGATCTCTGAAACTTGGAGCTTCTAAATAAACTTTTCCTCCTCTACAAATGTTCTGGTATGGTCTTTTAGTTACAGCAGGAAAAATAAATAAACTGACTAAAACTGGGTTTATCATTTCAAAGTTCTCTGTCCATAGATGGTCAACTCCATTGCTCCCTGGACATAGGAGAATGTCCAGCAGAGGAAAGGTGCTCATTTCATGACAAGGTCAGAAAGAAGAGAGAGAGAGAGGCCTGCAGGGCATGCACCCTTCCAGAGCAGGCCACAGTGACCCACCTCCTCTAGCCACATCCCCCCACAATTATCTAGTCCAAAATAGAATAGACTAAGTTACAGCTCTCATAAACTAATCATTTCACCTCTGAATATTCTTGCATTAACAGAATCTTTTGGGGGGGTCATCTCATATTCAACCCATAATACTCATAAAATAGTTTAGGTCTCCACAAGGTCAGGATCATGAATATCACTGTTTTCTAAATATTTTGCCATTGGAAGGTCTTCAGCGGCAGTAATATGCATGTAGCTGTCATCTCCTATGATAACAATATTGTCTTCTATAATCTTTCCTAAAAGACTGCTTGAGGCTGTTTTATAGTTAACCTTTTTATAAGCAGGAATAAGTTCTTAATTAATGTAAAAATATAGTACGATAACTTCATAAACCAGTACCATAGTGATTTATTTTCATTATCAAGTGTTGTGTTCTCTACTTACATGTATGAGCTATACTTTTATATGATTAATAGCACTGTAAGTTCATGTACACCAGAATCACCACAAACATGAGCAACGAATTTTGCTACAATATGCAGTGGATGCAATGTCACTGTGTAATAGAAAATTGTCTGCTGCATTATAATATTATGGCACCACTGTTACATATACAGCTTATCATTGACTGAAACATCATTTTGTTGTGCACAAATGAATTTGGATCTCTTCTTTTTTCTTAGTTTATCTAAAGGTTTTCAGCTTTTTTTGATCCTTAAAAAACCCAACTGTTAACTTCATTGATGTTTTTCTATGGTGTTTCAATTTTCTATTGTTTATCTCTTCTGTAATCTTTATTATTTTCCTACCTTTGGTAGCTAAAGACTTAGTTTGCTCATGTCCCTTGAAGTGTGAATTTAGGTTGTTCAACTGAAATCTTTCTTTCAAAATGGAGGTGTTTAGTGCTATCAACTTCCCTTGTATTACTACTTTGGTATATTTTTTGATTTGTTTTATTTTTTTGTCTCTTTCCAGGATGTCACCTCTTATTTCTCCCATGAACCATTTGTTGTTCAAGATTGTGTTAATTCCCACATATCAGTGAATTTTCTTGTTTTCTTTCTATTATTAACTACTAGTTTCATTCCATTGTGGTCAGAATATGATACTGGTATGATTTCAATTTAAAATTTAAGATTTATTTGTGACCCTAAATTGTGATACTTTTTGAAAAATGTCATATGTGCTTCAGAAGAATGTGTGGTGAGCCGCTTCTGCCGTTTCTGCAGACTATGGTCGCCATTACGAGATGGCGCTGGCTCCGCTGTGGTATGTGACAAACAACTCCTTATCTGAGAGAGTTGGCACATGATTTTTCACCACCCTGTGAGAAAGTTCCACGCGGCAGCTTTGCATTGGGGCTTGGGATGCTTTATTAAGGCTGGGAGGGCATCCGGGAAGGAGGAAGAAGAAATATCAAGGGCCTGAATAAACTGCTGAAAGAAGATTCCTGAGTTGCGTCTTCCTTGCGGGCAAGGGGTCGCGACAAGTGGTGCCGAGACCCGGGAACCAGAACTTTCAGCAGTCAGGGGTGGTGCACCGGTTAGTCCCAGGTAAATGGGATCCGCGACCAAAGCGGGGCAGCTCCTCTGTAAACACAGAGAGAGCCTTACATTTTATTGCAGCTGCACTGAGTACTTTTGCTTCTACTTTCGCTTTTGTTTTTTGTGCTTCTTTTGTTGTTGTGTCATGGGTGCCGCATCTTCAAGTCCACTTCTCCTGGCCCTAGATGGCCTGTTACGTTCCAAGGGCCTGGAAGTGAAACATAGTACTTTACAGAGATTTTTACAGAAGATAGATATCGCTGCACCGTGGTTTGCATTTTCGGGCAGCCTTACTGTACCTAGTTGGGATAAATTAGGCAAAGATCTTGACTTTGCTTCTGAGCAGGGCATATTACAGGGTGGGGTGATACCCCTTTGGAAAATGGTCCGTAGTTGCCTTACAGATGGTAAATGCCAAGAAGCTGTGAGTGAGGGTCAGGCCGTTCTTGAACAACTACATGAGGAAAAATCTGAAGGATCACATAGTGAAGTGGCAGAGAGTATCAAAAGTAACAGTAGTGAGAAGGCAAAAGAGCCTGAAGATAAAAATAGGAGAAGGCTCTACCCAGACTTGACCGAATTCAGAACGCCTGAGAACACAAGCGACTCAGAGTGTTCTGAGGACCTTGATATATTGTTGCAACAACTACATAAGATAAAAATGAAAAAGAAGAAAAAGGAGACACAAGGCGCGCATGCCTACTGTAAGAAGGGGGAGGGATCTAATATTGGTCAACAGAATTCTGAGGAGGAGGAGGTTGAAAATTTAGAAGAAGATATGATGCCTGTTGCCCCACCCCCGTATGTGGGGGGGAGCCAAGGTTCCGGGAGATCTTTTCATGCGCAAGTTTGGAGGACAGTTAATACAGATATGGGACTTGCGTACCCGGTGTTTCAGGACAATACTAGGGGAAGATATCATGAGCCTTTAGACTTTAAGATAGTTAAAACCTTGGCAGAATCCGTCCGCACTTATGGCATAGATGCCGCTTTCACTCTCACTCAGGTGGAGGGACTTACTAGATTTTGTATGACTCCCTCAGATTGGGCTAGTCTAGTCCGCGCTTGTGTTTCCCCAGGGAAATATTAGGAGTCCAAAGTTGGCTGTTTAATGTTTCTGGCACTACCCAAGACTCGGAGCGAGGTAGGAGGCTTAAAATTTTTGCAAATAATTCACAATTATCTAATGCTACATTACCCTCCGCAGCAGTCTGTCTCCAATCTCCATTCCTGTTTCTTTTGGCTAATGTTACATTACAGGGGATGCTTAATTGTTCTAATGTTACTTGCTACTTGTCTGAGTGTTGGAATGGCTCCTGGACTATGGCAGTGATTATGAAAATTCCAACCTTTGTCCCAATCCCAGTCACTGCAGACCCAGATAAATTCCCCATTGTTGAACTACTTAGAGTCCGTAGAGATTTTGGAATTACGGCAGCTATAGTGACAGCTGTGGCAGTGTCTGCTGCGGCAGCAGTTACAGCTGGAGTAGCCATGGCCAGTCAAGTACAAACTGCTGCCACTATTAATCAAGTTGTTCAACAAACTTCCACCATACTTGAATCCCAAAATTCAATTAATCAACATATTTTGTCAGGGATTTTAGCTGCCAACCAAAGGATAGATTTACTCCAAGCTCAGGTAGAAGAATTGGCTGACTTAGTGCTTTTGGGTTGTGTTGACCAACGTGCACATTTATGTATAACCTCTGTCAGATTTAATGATTCCAGAAATGCCTCCCGCATCATCGGGGAATATCTATCCGGAACCTGGTCCTTGGCAGCAGAAAACTTGATCCAGTCTCAACTAACTCAGATTGCTGTCTTGAACAGTACCCGTGTCGAACCAGTGACTTTGGGTCAATTCACCGATTGGATATCTTCTGCCTTTTCCTTCTTTAAGGAGTGGGTGGGAGTAGGCATTTTTGGTGCAATGTGTTGCTTCAGTGTTATACTTTGTTTGTGGTTTCTCTGTCGCCTTAAAACTCGCCATGCACAAGAAAAGGCTATGATCATACAAGCTCTTGCAGCTTTAGAAAATGGCAACTCACCTCAAGTCTGGCTTGCGCATCTTAAACAGTAAACCTTTGTCATGGTCGTTGCACCCCAAGTTATTATAACATTGCACTGGGATCAACATGACTTTCCTTGTTATTCTCTTAGTGTTGGAAAGCCCTTGCACTCTGCCGGTCTTGCTGCCATTGCACGCAGATGGGTTTCCACACTAGTGCTTTACTATCGCTTTAAAGTCCGTGCCTTTCTTTCAGGGTGCTGTCAACTTGTTTGTCATTAATACAGCCACAGTTCAGCCTCAGCTATCCCCCTTCGTCCACCATCGTCACGATACAGGATGCGAGGCAAGGCACTGCACTTGAGTGATCCTTGACGTGGACCTCAAGGAGAGCATGTCCTATTGCATGCGGGTTAGACGCGTCCACGCCCCGCCCCACGAAAAAAGGCGTCGGCTGATATGGCCTCGGATCTGGGGAAGGGCCCTCCTTAGGACTGAGCCATACTATGCAGCCACTTCTGCACAGTGGGATAGGACCTCTACTCTCGCCTGTATTGTTTTAATAAAACAGAAAGGGGGAACTGTGGTGAGCCGCTTCTGCCGTTTCTGCAGACTATGGTCGCCATTACGAGATGGCGCTGGCTCCGCTGTGGTATGTGACAAACAACTCCTTATCTGAGAGAGTTGGCACATGATTTTTCACCACCCTGTGAGAAAGTTCCACGCGGCAGCTTTGCATTGGGGCTTGGGATGCTTTATTAAGGCTGGGAGGGCATCCGGGAAGGAGGAAGAAGAAATATCAAGGGCCTGAATAAACTGCTGAAAGAAGATTCCTGAGTTGCGTCTTCCTTGCGGGCAAGGGGTCGCGACAAGAATGCATATTCTGCTTCTCTTGGATGCAATGTACTCTAGATGTGTGATAGGATAATTTGGTCTAAAATACTAGTCAAGCTCTCTATTACTTTCTTAATTTTCTTTCTGGAAATTCTATCCATTATTGAAAGTGGGGCATTGAAATCTCCTAATATTCTTATGTTGCTATTGTTTTCCATTGTTCTATTGATGTTTAATTCACATATATGGGAGCTTTAGTATTATGTGGGTGTGTATTTGTAATTGGTGTTATTTGCCTACTCAAATGACTCTTGTATCACTATAAAATGTCCTGCTTGTCTCTCTCTCGAGTTTTGACTTAAAATTTAATTTGTCTGATATAAATAATGACCACTTTGCTCTCTTTTGGGTATCATTTTCATGGAATATCTTATGCCACACTTTCATTTTCAGTCTCTGTCTTTATTTCTAAAATGAGTCTCTTGTTGGCAGACTAGAGTTAAATCTGGTTTGTTCAGCCATTTTATGTCATTTGATTGGGGAATTTAATCAATTCACTTTCAGAGCAACTATTGATAATGAAGGGCTTACTATTAACATTTTGCTATTTATTTTATGTCTGTCTTGTCACTCTTTCACCACCCATTTCCACTTATGCTATCTTTCTTTGTTAGTTGGTGATACTTTGTAGTGTGTTATAGTTTCCATCTGGGCTATCTCTAGAGTCTCATGCATTCAAGGCTTGGTAACCAGTCCATGGCACTATGGGTCATGGAGGACACTTTGGGTGCTAAGGCCCAAGGGAAGGAAATAAGGTCGTTGGGGGCATGCATACCCTTGAAAGAGAAGTTTGGATCCTGATCTTTCTCCTTCATTCACTTCCCAGCCAATACGATATGAGCTGGTTTGCTCTATCACATGCTTTCCACCATGATGTTTAGCTTCACTCCAGGTCCAAAGCAACACAACCAAGTGAACATGGATGGAAACTTCTGAAACCATGACCCAAGATAAATCTTTTCTCCTTTAAGTATTTTTATCTCAGTATTTTGTCACAGTAATGGAAAGCTGACTAGCTCAGAAAATTGCTACCAAGAAGTGGGGTCATTACTGTGATTGTATATGGCCATGTGGTTCAATAGTCTTTGGAATTGGTTTTGGAAAAGTTTACATAAACTGGCTAGAAAAATCATAGAGTGCTATAAACAGAGCTAATGGGAAATTCTGTCAGTGATTTTGAAGACCAGAATGCTGATAGGAATCCAGACAGTGAAGGTTGTGCTGATGAAGTTTCAGGTGGAAATGAGGACTGTTGGGAATTGGACCACAGGAGATTCATGTTATACATTTTACCCATGCCCTGAAACTTAGTAGGATGCTGAATTTAAAAGTGCCAGATTAATTAATCTGGTAGAGGAAATTTAAAGGCCTCACAGCATTTAGGCATTGACATGAGGATTGCTGGCTGCTTTTAGCCAGATGCACTGTGAGAACTAGGAGCAAAAAGCAAAGCAAACTTACCATTTTGCCATAAAAGGAATGCATTTAAAGACACAATCAGGGAGGCTACAGTTGCTAAAGACATCAGCTCCATTAAAAAGAAGCCATTTTGTTGCACTATAACAACAGGAAAGATTCCTTGAGGGCCCCTCAGTATTCCCAAGATCCAAACCACCCATCCCAGGATGAAGGGTATTAAAATGTTAATTTTTTTTTCAAAACTTTGCTTAGAGAAGAGATCCCTGGGGCACTCTGTTCTTGTAGCTCTACCTAGGGAATTATTTACCTGGGATTTATTTTCTCCTGCTCAGCCATTTAAGAATTCAGAGGCCACTATCATGGCCTAAGCCGGCCTGGCTACTACTTAGCAGGTGGCAGAAATTGGCCTCACCCCCACAATGCTGATTTATGCTGGCATGCAGAAGGCAAGAATTGTGGTTGTATAGAGGCTTCCACCAGGATTTCAAAGAAAAGCCCTGGAGGCCAGGCAGAGTGCCTATAAGGAGACCGTGGAAAGGTGATGTCAAAGAGTAAAGTTAAAGCAATAATGGGGACATCAGGAAGTTAGTGATGTCATGATCATTGATCATCTGCTGAGAAAAACCTCAGGTGGTGAGCATAGCCAGCCTCAGAGAGAAGCCATGTGGGCTGCAGCTAGAAAAAATCACAGGGGTGGCAGTGCCCAAATCCCTGAAGACCTTCTTCCTGCCACCAGGTGCCCAAGGTGCTTGGAATAGAGCTGTAGGATTTTGCCCTGCTGGACTTTCATCTTGGTTTGGACATAGCCTTTCTATTCCCATATTTCTTCTTTGAACAGGATTGTTTAGCCTGTGTCCCTGTGTTGTGAAAGTATGTGACTTTTTATTTTCACAGAGACTCAGAGCTATTAGTTTGCCATGAAGCCATGAAGCTCAGATAAGACTTTGGACTTGGACTTTTGAGCAATGTTGGAGCCATTAAGATTTGGGGACTCTTGGACTAAATACATTTTTCTTTATGAGATGGATGTGAGCCTTTGTGGGTTGTGATACAAAGTGATAGTTTGGAAATGGAGTGTCCCCAGTCTCATGTGTTAAAGTTTGATCACCAGCAGTAAAAACTATTGGGAAGGGGCGGAAACTTCAGGAGGTGGTGCCTAATGGAAGGAAATTAAATCCTTTCAAGTATGATCTTGGAGGAGACATTGGAACCCTGAACCTTTCAAAACTCTTTTGCTTCGCAGCTACCAGAATGTAAGCCGCCAAGTGATTATGGACTAAAACTTATGAAACTGTGAGCAGAAATGAATCATTCCTCCATTAAAGTTGTTTATCTCAGCAACAGAAAGCTGACACAAAGTGTGGTGATTTGATTCCATTTTGCTTTCTTTTCTGTTTTTTTCCTTATTTTTCTTTTTTTCTGTTGTGGTTTTTATAGGGCTCACGTAAAACATTTTAAGGTTGTAAGATGGCTTTACACTAATATCCATGAAACTTAAATTGCAAAACTCTAAAATTTACCTCGCCATCTTCTTATATTACTGATGTCACAAATTATATCTTTTCACATTGCATGTCCTTTAGCAAATTATTGTAGCTATAGTTATATTGTATATTTTTATTTCACAATTTCTAAAAATTGGAAGTGATCTATAAGCCACTGTTCATAGTGTTCTGTATGTATCTATATAGTTACATTTAATGACAAGCTTTATAGTTCTACATTTTCAAGCTGCTGTTTAGTATTCTTTCATTGCAAATTGAAGACTTCCTTTACCATTCCTTCTAAGATAGGCTAGCAGTGATAAACTCCCTTCATTTTCTTTCTTTTTTTTTAACTGAAGGCTTTATCAATCCTTCATTTTCTAGATATTCTGGATATTGAATTTGTAGTTGGCAAGTTATTTATTTTGGCTTTTAAAATATATTATCCAACTTATATAGTCTATAAGGTTTCTTCATAGAAATCTGTTTTACAGACAGAGACACTCTCACATATGACAATATGTTTTTCTTTTGGTGCTTTCAATATTATATTTTGTCTTTTTTGACTATGAAAATTTAATTTTAATGTGTCTCAATGTGGACTTATTTGAGTTAATTCTATTTGGAACCTGTTAGGGTTTTTGAATATGGATGTTCATTTTCCTCACCAGATTTGGAACTTTAGGGTCATTATTTTTTTAAAATAAGCTCTTGTCCTCTTTCCTTCTTTCTTCTACTTCTGGAACATTCAAACCATTGGTTTGGTCAATGGTTCTTAATTCCCTTAGTCTTTATTAATTTTTCACTTTTTTATCTCCTCTAACTCAATAATTTCAAATGATCTATCTTCTAAGTCACTATTTCTTTCTTCTGCTTGATCACGTCTGCTATTGAACCTGATTTTTTTTTCCAGATTGGTTATTGTACTCTTTAGTTCCAAAATTTCTGCATCTGTCTCTTTGTCAGAAGACTTTTTTTTTTCCATGAATTATTTTCCTGAGATAATCAAGCATTTTTGTGACAGTTATTTTCAGTCCTGTGCCAGTCACACCACATGCTTTCTTTTCTTTAGGGCTGGTTTCTGAACCCTTTTTTTTTTGTTCCTTTGGTTTGGTCATGTTTATCTGTTTCTTCATGTTCTTTTTAAATTTTGTTGGTATCTGCATATTTTTTAAAAAGTTACCTCTCCCATTGTTTATAGAGTAGCTCTGTACAGAGAAACACTTTCATCAGTTAGCCTAGCTAGAGATCTGGGGACTGTTTAGACCCTTCTTGTGGATATGTTTTCTATGGACTTGTGCATGTAAAAGAATTTTAGGGATCAGTTAGAAAAATCTCCTAGTGTACAATTTTTTTTAGGAACTCTCTTGCTCTGGTTGCTGGGGCTCTGACAATTCTCTGGTTCTACAGCAGTAAGCTGTCCCATGCTATCTGGTTCTCAGTGACTGACATGCAACTCCCTGTCCATATCCTAACTTAACCCTAACCCTAATCCTTATTCATTCTAGAACAGTTGTTGGGCGGTCTTCCAAAAAGACAGATTGCAGGATGCACACTGTACTCCTCTCCATCTCTCTCATTCTGATTAAGGAGTGAGATGAAACAAACAAACAAAATCCATCAGACTGTTCTCAGAAAATCAAGGGCATGGGAGGCACAAGATTCGTCTCTTTTTATTCCAAAAAAGTCAGGTTAAGTACTTTCTCTTAATCATGCAAAGTCATGCCAGCTTCTGAAAGCTATCCACTTCTGTGTTTTCTACTGCCCCCAGATCTCCAAACTGCCAGTTTTCACCATAATCCACATGAAGAGTGAGGTGACACAAAAAACAATCCCTTAGAGAACTCTCAGAGAGAAAGTGAAACATTGCAGGAAGATTCCACTCTTCTGTCTCACTATCACAGGGGAAATCTCAAGCTGAGTGCATTCTCCCAATCAAGCAAAGCTTTACCAGCCATTGCAAAGCTACCAGTCACTTTCTGCTATTCACAGATGTCCTGAGCCTCCAACTTATGTCATTTATTCCAAAATTCTGAATGAAGAATTAGGTGAGATAGAAACCATTTCCTCAGTCAGGACTTCATAAAATTAGAATATTGGATGCATGTCAACTTTTATCTTTCCCCTAAGGGGAAATTAATAGGATGGGACCTCTCTTTTCACTGAGCTGTGCTGTTGTGGGAAAAGGGCTGGAACAAATAAAGTAAAACTGCACTTCATACCTATTTAAATAAAGCTGCTCTCAGCTGTGTGCTCACTGGGGCATTACTGGCTTACTTTGGTATATGACAGCAGCATTACAGATGCTAATACCACCTTTACTTGCTGTGCACCCACAAGCCCCTTGACTTAAAATGTATTAATATATTAAGTTCTGTGACCAAAATTGCCTCCCAGTGGTTCAATTTCATTATAATACCATACAGCCAAAAACCAAGATTCATATTAAATCCAAGTGGGTATCCATTTGAAAAGGATTTTCAGTACCACATTCCAGAGAGCAGTACTTCAGCCAAGACCTCACCAATGAAAAAAACACATTTTATAATGACAGGGGCAATGGTCACATTAGGATAGGGAAAACATGGCGATAGAAATAGGGACTCCTCTTTCAATAAACTCTTTTGAAACATATTCGAAGTAGCAATAACTAAAGTTGGATGCTGGGCAACATTTTGTTGTTGTTGTTTTACCTGGATGAGAATTGGCAGCATTTACAACTGTGGGGCAAAAGACACTGAGAGAAAGAGATCAAGGGTACAGATTGGGTATGTTGAGCAGGATCATTTATTCCTGTCCAGAGATTGTATTTTAATTGATCTGGGATGAGCAACAGCAAGCATTCGGTATTTTTTTAAAAGCTCCCTAGGTAATCTGCGTGTGCTGAGAACCAGTATTGTAATTTATCCACTAGCGATTCTTTAAGTATCTTCTGTGTTCAAAGAACTGTGCAAGTCGTTTGCATTATAAATTTAACCTCCAGCTACCATAAAACTGTTGGTTTTATTTTGTTTAGTGTTAATAGCATTGGGTTATCTTAAGGAAGGTGTTGTTGAGTAATCAAGGCAAGATTTTCAATGTCAGGAGTTTCCATTTCTGTTCCTGGAAACTTTTTTTTTTTTCCTGTAGAATGACTGAATAAATATCTCTGGGTAAAGTATGTAACCTCTTAGTGTGTTTATTTATTTTCTTATGAAACAGAAACATGTATTTATCTGTTTAGTAAAGGTTTTCTGTGTATATTTTTTTGGGGGGTGCAATTTTAAGCCATGGTTCATGGTTCATTCTTAGAAACAGAAGCTTCACCTCTGATCATTTTCTTTTTTGTTCTTTGTCATTGCAAAGCCAGTGACAAAACCATCCACTAGAAGAAATATCAGAGGTAATATCCAAGGAGGATCAAAAGACCAAAGCAAGAACCAGTCTTGTAGTGTTCCTCTACAGAAGAGTCTCCATTGTTCCAAACTTGATCTTCCCTTGGCATCCTGCAGTTGTTCCTGTGCAGTTAGATCTCTTGTTATCTCCACAGATTGTAGCTAAGGTTTTGCAGTGATAATAAGGAGTCAGTTAAACAATATGTAATATTTTTTTTTTCAAAAATAGTGATAAGCCCACAGTGGGAGATAGAATTATGTCTCTAGTGGCAGGTGCTACAGATGGAATAGGTATCACAGAGACCTATATGTTGACAATTTGAAGGTTTGGGCAATACCTGCACTATTTCCCAAAAATGGTTATCCCCATATTGGTAGCTTTAGCAGCATGAGAAACTGATGCCTATGCCATACCCAGAGATGGCTCAAGTTATACCAAAGGACAGTGATTTCCAAAGCCCAGGTGAGTAACAATCCTTCTCTGTGTGTGGAGTAGATGGCTAGGTCAACTCCATTATTTCTCTTAATTTTCCACATCCATTTCATATGAATGATTATGTCACAAGTCATAACATGACACAATGGGAAATCAACATTGAATCCTATTACTCTCAAGAATGCATTCTATCTAGCTATTATAATAAACAAACACTAATGATTTTTAAATTATCAATTTGATGACAATACTCATTATTTTCCTTTCCTTTAAGACTGCAATCAAGTTTCATTTGATCAACCCATTAACTACTTCTGTCAAACATTCAAATTCATACATAGAATAAAAGGAGATGAATCACTAGCCAAAGGTAGCTAAGGGACAAAGGTAGAATTCCAATCTGGTGTATCTGACTATACAATTAATACATTTTTCACTAAGTTCCATCTTGAACAAGGTACTTAAAGGTATCATAAACACTCTAAGGTAAAAATCAATGTCATCTTTCTTTATTCTTTTGAGAAACAATGATTGAAACATTACAGCTTACTTTGTTGGATCCCGGATTTTATACTGTTCCTCATGTGAGTTCCAAATGCCTCCCACCACACTATTTATCTTTATTGTATCCTGCTAATTTAAGTTACCATTTAAAGAAATCATCTTTTCCAGTCAAAATATTCACACAATATTCAAAATATTCACACACCCCAAAGTAGAAGTGTATTCTTCTCAGTCCACCTAAAAATTGTTTTTCTGTACAAATAAGAGGTAGGAATTTTTACATGGATTATATTTGTATGCAAAACAAAATACACAGGCTTTTACTTTGTTTAAATAAACCATCTATTTTTATTACAGTAGAGGATCAAAGGCAATACATTGCTAATACTGACATGGAAAGGGATTAAATCATGGGTTAAGTAAAGGAAATTAAAGGGGGAGGCTTGGCTTTGCTGGCTAATTGGTACCTAGAGTCTATGGACCTGTGTTTTCAGTGGTAATACTGCTAACATTTTGCAAATGGGTTCCAAACTTAAGATACTGGAATGAAACTATGTTATTTCCTTTTCTAAATTGCCTACTCTGCCTCTCAATACAGATGCTAATAAATGCTAGGGGAATCCTAGTGGGATACCTACACAGACCTTTTTCTTTTCTTTTTGTTTTTGGCCTGGATTTACTAAACCATAGATCAGAACAAAAGCAGCCATTTTTATGAATATTAATATAGTATAAATATTAATTTCAAGCCTTTTCATAGTTCAAATGTAAAGGGTAGTTGGAAAGCAATAACTATGAGAAAATGTTATTGAAAGGCCCTATTGTTCTACAAAATTCCATGCAATTATCCAGGCTCCTATGATTTTATCTATTCAATGATTTATTTTTAACAATTAATAGAGATCTTGATTCTCATATTAAGCCTAGATAAGTAAAGTCATACAGTGGTAGCTGAAAATTTGCGTTGATGGAGAATGTCACATTGACAATTCTCATTTTAAAGTTTAAAAACGTTATTTCTATACTTACACATGGATTTCATGTTTTAAAACACCACTTATCAGAAAAATCATGAACATTTACTAATTTAAAAATGTCCCTAAGAAAGTGTTAAGACACAGGCAAGCAGTTCTGGAAAGTGAAACCTACCGTTAGCTCAGGACAGCTCTATTTTTTAAATAATTCAATTACACATCACACTAAAAAAAAAGACAAACAAACAAAAAAAAAAAACATGAGTTTCTGATTAGTTTTCTTTATTATTTATTAGTTTTTATAATATTTAAGATCTTTCATGAGACTATCACTTTGCTCATTAACATGTTAATGATCTGGAGCTCATGTCTAGTATTTTCTAAGTTGCTTTTACTTTTACTTCTCAAAATTATATTTATTACCCGTGTTATGATCAACGTGGCTCTGAGAGAGCAAATGTAATACTCTATTTGGAAATGAGCCAACCACACCATGCTCCCAAAAGCCATGGGACTCTTTCCTCTTTGTGGGTAGTTTGCAAGTATTCTTGAATGGCAGGTGGAGTATTTGACTCTGTGGCCACAGAAAATCTTTTAACAGACTATTTGAAAAGCAAAAAGAGTAAGAAATAAAATTTTTGCTATGACATCAAAAATGATTTGCATTTCTTGTTCTCAACTACACAACAAACATCTGCTCATCCTTTTTTTTTAACTCACTGGCAGACTTCTCAGAAATCAATATTTTTAATGGATTAAAAGTCTTCACTGTGGTTGTTTGTTTAGTAATTTGAGAATATCTTTCAAAGGCACTGAAACAAATATATTCTATTATTTTTAATTCATTAGACATGTCAGGAAAAAATGCCATGATATTTCTGTATAGAGAATAAACACTATATTAAAAGTGCAAATCACTAAAAACAAAAAAAATGAAATAAAAAATAAAACCTACATTGAAAATAAGAACTTATTTTTCAACATAATACACTCATTTAGGGATGTCTCAAACCCTGTATATACCCTAATATAAAAAAAGTTGGCTAAAATACCCACATTGTAAGATTCCAAACATTGTGAGCTTGTTTACTTGACCCCCATGGATTCTACACCCAAGTATAGGTGGCCATTTTTCCTGAAGTGGTTGTTCTTATCTAGATGGAAATTAAAAACTAAACCTCTCCTAAAGTGCAATCCTCAAAGACTCTCAACAACAATCATTCCTTAATTTGAAACTTCTGCGCGGGGACAGTGCTATGAATAATAATAATGTGAATTATTTCCTAATTCATTTATTGGCAACTTGACCTTGAGGAAATCACTTATCTTTATCTTTCCCAGTTTCTTCAACTAGAAAATCATCATTAGCTCTTTAGTTATTAAAAAGCATAGAAATTTGTGTTTCTAAAAGCCACTGTTCAATTTACTCTACCTAGTTTTTCTAATGTCTTCAAGTTTAATTTATTTCAATAGGACTCTGATAATTTTAGCAAAACAATTTTCCTAGCTGCTTAAAATTTTCCAAGCTGTAGAAAATATATCAGAGATAGATACTGGTCATATGTAATATTCTTAACAAAAGACAGCAATACAGCTATTTTATGCTTACTTTCTTTTGCCTAAGTACTAATGCAGGTGTTTGGAATTACTTTTCAATAAAAAAAAAAAAATCCCTATTTTTAGAGAAGGTGTATGTTTACAGAAAGTACACAGTCCCCATAAACTTCCTTCACCCCTCCTTCCAAGTTTCCCCTATTATTAACATCTTACATTTGTGTGATACATCTGTTACAGCTAAGAGGGCATATTGATACATTATTATTACCTAAAGTCTATGATTATAAAAGTTATTATTCAATTTACACTCTACATAAAATTTTGAGTACTTATTATATGTTAGATATGTTTCTAAATAGTTCACAGGTACTAAACTAAATAGATTCTCACATAATCCTTATCAGGTAAAGCCATATGGTACTCATTTTGTAAACAATATAAAGCGCAAAGAGTTTAAGTGTCACACCAGAAGTCACAGTTGAATTTGTAGGAAAAGTAGAATTTGGATCCAGGCAGTTGAGTCTGTGCATTGATTACTGTATTAACATCCTCTGGATTTTTCCAAAGTGTTTTATGAAATGCTAATTCTCCAAAATTAGGCGGGGGGCGAGAAGAGAGGGAACTTATTGATCTCTTGATTATGAGTGATTTCATTTTAGATGACAAGGAAATATTAATTCAAATCTATTTAAACAAAAATGAAATTTATTAACTCAAGGAATGAAAATGTTGCCAGCCATGGTGGCTCCCGCTTATAATCTCAGCAGCTCAGGAGTCTGAGGCAGGAGGATCATGAGTTCAAAGCCAGCCTCAGCAAAAGCGAGGCTCTAAGCAACTCAGTGAGACCCTGTCTCTAAATAAAATACAAAATAGGGCTGGGGATGTGGCTCGGTGATCTAGTGCCCCTGAGTTCAATCCCTGGTACCAAAGAAAAAAGAAAAAAAGAAAGAAAAAATGTTGGGGAAGGAGAGAAGGGACTAGCTTTCGGAATATTTAGGTTATATCATTATGATTTAATTATCCTAGGTCTTTGGGCTCCAAGCAGTAAAAAGATGTAGCCAGCAACTCATAACTTCTCAACCTTCCCCACAACAGAGTAAGACTTTCATGTATAATTTCCAGTTAAAAAAAAAATAAAGAATACTTATGGCATAGTTTCTCTGATTGATTCATATGTCTATCCACAAATAGACTATGACTATGTAAATTGCTATGTCTAGGTAAATTTCCCAAGTCATTTGGCAGTAAGGCTGAATCCTGGGGGCTTTGATAGAATGTTTTTGAGTAGAGTGTTTTCCAGGTATCCCAGGTATCAGAGTGTAATCACTAAAACTGGCTAATGGATGTCTATTGACAACCAAGATGTAGAGTTCAGCTTATTTTAGAAATATTTCATGATATATTTCTGTTGAAGATGTTATTGATGCACATAAGCATACTGAAACCTTCAGTAATTTCTGCAATAAAGTTTTTTTCACCTTATCATTTCCCAAATGTATTTGGCAGTGGAACAAATTATTCAAGCAAAATTTGTTAACATCTCTTTGACATAGTTTTCTACAGAACACATTTTGGAGAATGCCACTGAAGAGTCAGATTTTGACTTTTTAAAAAGTTCCTAGTTTCATGTTACCTACATCATTGACTTAGCTCTGACTCATAAATTTTCCTTATATTAATTAATATTGAAATATAAAACTCATATTTTAACAATATAACTCATCAAACCTTTTCAGAAAGTGCCAGCATGATTTTATTTTTTTTTTGCTATTGAAGTTTATTTAACAAAAAGTTTAATATGAAAATGTACATGACCCAGTTTTCAAGTCATAGATAAACAGGGCTTCTGGAGAGAGGACATCTGATGAAAGCATAATCACAAGTTTGAGCACCTATGTGTTCTATAAGGAATTTGTACTTGTTATCTTTTGCAAACTTAAGCAACCATAGTGATTTAAAACTACAAATATTTATTATTATTATTATTATTATTATTATTATTATTATTATTATTATTTTGTGAGCTGGCTAGGTAGTACTTTTAGACTGTGTCAATCAGCTGGCACTGGATTGTGTAGGATGGCCTCCACCTCTCATCTAGGGTTCAGTGGACTGGTCTGTCTGTGAAGTCTTAGCTTTGCTTCAGGTGGTCTCTCTTACCCAAGTAGCAAACGGGCATCTTCATATGGTGTATCATGTTTCAAAAGAGCAATAAGTGGAGGCAGATACACACATGCAAGTGTTTTTGAAACCTTTACTATTATCATTTTAATTTCCAACCCAATTGTTGAAGTAAGGAAATGACCAAACCTACCCCTTGATGAAAGAAACTCCAATGACACATTGCAAAAGTGCATGCAGAGCATTCAGATAGCAGCAGAAAGAATCAGTGGCCATTTTTATCATTCATAACAGAGCTCTTAAAAATGGTTTCCCCAAACATTAGATGTAATTTATTGAGCAAATGAGTTAATTGCTTAAATAAACCACAATATCAAGCTATATATTAAAATGATACATGCACAGAAAATGTCTTTTGATTGCTCTGAATAGTTAGGTCATGCTTAAATGATTCAACCTGTTCAGCAAGATTCCAAAGTGTCATTCAGGGAAGTGGTGGAGCTTTCATAAGATGATTCTGGACAGACTGAAATGTAGATTTGCATGAGGAATAGCTGTGGAAAAATACCTGTAATGAAGTGATAGAACTGAACTGTGAAGAGGTTACAAATTAAGCCTACTTTATTCCACAGGGATCTCAGAGCTAAAATGGACTTTGGAGTTGTCCACAAATAAGAGACATGTGGTTTATATCACACACATGTATGCCACAAGCAGTCCCCAGGTGAGGGCAAGCCCTGGGAAGAAGCTAAGCTTGTGCAAGGTGGATTCTGGGAACCCTGAGCAATTGCTGACAAAGGACTCAGCAGTGAGCCATCAGCAGAATGTACTCCTGCAGCTGCAGGGAGAGTCCTGGTCCTGAAGAAAACATCAGAATTCAGCATCAACCAACCAGAAGGCACTAAGGAGAACGATTTTAGATCAATAAAAGGAAAAGATTGTTTTAACAACAGAAGGAACTAATGAGATCCCCTCTTTGGTAAAACTTAAAAATCTATCAAATTGACATTTTGTGACTACCTTGTACAATCAAATTATGGGAATGCCGATTGATCTTACAAATACATCCTTTAAATCTTAAGAATTTTGTGATATCTTATTCAATAGAAATATAATGTTTAAAATCGCGTAAGGATAATTGAATTAAAAAAATACCATAGTATATCTGTTGGAATGTATGTAGTTTTTAAAAAAATTTAAATTATATAGATGTTTGGTATTGACAAATTTTAAAAATGTATCTCATCTGTTTGGTTTTATTCAATTGAATTTAAAGAGAGCATTCTGTTAAACTCAACCACTTTCCTGGGTACTTTCAGTGATGTATACCCAAGGACTGTTTTCTAAAATTAGCTGAAGGAAACATAATACCAAGACATTATTGCTTGCAAGCATGCCACATGACAAAATCAAAATAAATATTTCCAGGGTACTCAAGGAAAATTTGAAAATTATATAACCATGTGTTTACTTTCAAATATTTCAAATATATTTCAAATATAAATATACAAGGTTTATTACTGTATAATAAATTACGTGTTTGCAATCAAACTATATGTGAATTATTGAGGGGAGTTTTTATTAAAGTACTGATTATTTTGTAATTCTTTTGGAAGTTTAAAACTTAGAATTATCTCTTTCATAAATATCTATTTTTAATATATTCAATTTACTTCCAATTCTTCTTGGAGAGAGCATCTTCTAATGCGTCTTTCAACACAAAATCGGTTCAAAGTAACTATTGTCAATAAACCACAGATTCCAGGTTTTTACTTGAAATATATGTACATCACTCATTTTCAAACTAAAATACTTATAAAGGTTTTATCATCGTTGCTTTTCTAAAACCAGGTAGTGCTCATGTATCTTTCACATAAGCTGTTTTATCTGTAGGTCACATTTTCATTGCAATATGCAAATTATAATTTTCATGCCGCTTTGTGGTAATATATAAAACCCTTATTTGCAAACTTCTCTGATTTCTGTCTTTAAGTCAGTGAAATTAAATTCAACAAATACCATGCATTATTATTTCCCTATCCAGTGGTCATTTTTGTGGTGTTAAGAAATGGACATTAGCCATTGGAACATAGAACCAATGGTCTTAAAATACACTTGGTACCATGACCAACACAATAAATCAAAGTTAATGATCAAGAAGAAGCCACAAAACATTGCTAAATTTTAATAGCTTCCTAGTTATAACTTACATTAGAGAGGATTTAGTTACTGGTAACAAATGTCTCTACTGCCTGGAACCCTGATTTCAAATAATTTTTTAAAAAATAATTTTATGGAAAAACAGATCAAAATGTATTTTTATAACTTAATCATTTCTAAGAGTAATTTAAAGCATCAGATGTATACCCAAGGACTGTTTTCTAAAATTAGCTGAAGGAAACATGATACTATTTATTAATATCCTAGTATGAAGTTGAACTTGGATAATACAATGAAGAAAATTTCTAACAAACAACTCTATGGAGATGCATGGAGAAGAACTATTACAAAACTCATTTTAGGGAAACAAAGATTAAAATGTACTATTTTAACTTTAATATCCCTAAGAATAATTAAAATACAAGGCTTATTCCTAATATGAAATATCACTTAGAAATTAAAGCAAAGAAAATTTCCAAATTATTTATCTTTAAAATGTTTGTGAGTAACCCTGTTTGTGGTTATATGAATCCTAACATGACAGAGAGTAGAGATTAATTAATGAAGACACACAGAGAGCTCTTGAGGTCTATTCTGTCTCATATGCTCTCTCTTTACTCCATTCTTCCTAGAAAAAGAAGTCTTCCACTTTGCATGAAAGCAGAGAACCTTTACAAAATAAGCTATTGTAAATTGCTTTACATTTATCTTATACATTTCTTGAATTTGGAGAAATAATTTAACCTATAAAACAACAATAAAGAAAGACATGTGACATTACATTCTAATACAATGAAATTATGCAACTATAAAATGAGAAAAATATGCATGAATAATTACACCAGAGCAATTAATCTATAAATAATCCAGAAAATTCTATACTGCTAATTGACAGCAACTTATTTAAAAAAAAAACTACAAAAAATGAACTGAACATGTAGATCAGAAATAGTGTTTTCCTACCATGTACAAAGCCCAGGGTTTGATCCCAGGCACCATGAAAATAAGGAGGGAAAAATCAAAAGGCTCATTGAACAGATTCAGTATTATTTATTAAGCAATTTATCTACAGAAGTGTTTTAGTCAGTTTTTTCACTGCTGTGACTGAAAGGACACAACCAGGACAACTGTAGAGGAGGAAAGTTTTATTTGAAGGCTCACAGTTTCAGAGGTTTTAGTCCATAGGCAGTCAGTTCCATTACAGCTCAAAGTGAGGCTGAACATCATGATGCGAGAATGTGATGGAGGGAATCAGCTCACATCATGATCAGAAATCAGAGAGAAAGTCCACCTACCAGATATAAATATATATCCAAAGCCACACCCCAATTCCTACCTCCTCCAGCCACACCCTATCACTTCAGTTACCACTCAGTTAATCACTATCAGGTGATTAAATCACAGACTGAGTTAAGATTCCTAAAACCCTATCATTTCTCCTCTGAACCTTCTTGCATTGTCTCACATGTGAGCTTTTGGGGGACACCTCACATCCAAACCATAACAAGAAGAAATGAATCAAATTTGTGATCAAATAATGTGATCAAATTTATGAATAATGCCCCTAAATTAAAATAAAATATATGATTTTACCCTAAAGATTGGTACATATTAAAAGACTGATGATATATAGTGTTGTACATGTAAGGTAGTAGACACTAGTGTTGTTAATTGTAATGTGAACAATTTTCTAAGGAGTAATTCAGCCATAGCTATCCAAAATTAGTTTGTATGAATTCCTATCAGGTCCTTCCATTTTTAGGAATTTATATTTTTTAAATACACTAATGTTCATAATAATTTGAATGTGTCTTAAGATATTGTTTTTGTTGCTCCAGCCACAAAAAGACCTGAGAAGAACAATTAGAGGAGTAAAAAATTTGTTTGGGGGCCAACAGTTTCAGATGTCTCAGTCTATAGATGGTCAACTCCTTTCCTCTGGGCCTTAACTGAGACATCATGGCGGAAAAGAGTAGCAAAGGAAAGCAGCTGGAGACAAGGCACCAAGAAGGAGAGAGAGAGAGAGAGAAAGAGAGAGAGAGAGAGAGAGAGAGGAGATATTTATTCAATAAGAACAAAACATATATCCCAAAGGCAGCCCCATGGGAACCCACCTTCTCTAGCCACACCCCACCTGCATACAGTGACAACCAGGATAATCCCTATCAAGATTAATACACTGCTTGCTAGACTCTTTGACATAGGATGCAGCATGCCACATGGTACCTCCGGGCCACTTTCTGTCCGGTTCTGCTGAACCACATCATTTCAGATGCCACCTATATTCTTATGTGCAAAACTGTTTACTCATTGCAGGCAGAGACCATCTACTCTGTATCGCAGTTGCCCTAATTAATTGGCTGTTATATTAGAATCAGTGGTAACTGTGGTATGCTGATCCTGCAAACAATAAACCATTTTTCTCATTAAGTAGAAAATAATTATGTTCCTTTTTAATTGACACACTGATGCCCTAATATGCCAAATGAAAAGAATTACAGTAAAAAATATTGGAGCTTTACTTTCCTTAAATTATGGGGAAGGTGCTTGAATTACATGATATATATTTGTGCATTTATTTCAGGTAAATTGATTATTATTTTTGACTGTTTACATCATCTAGTTCATTGCTAGTTACATATTTATTGATTAAACCAATAATTTAAAAAATATTTACATTGGGAATATGAACACAATCCCACATTCTGATGGCACAGATTAAGTAAAAACTCAGTAAAACCCAGTCATTAAAACAAGAAATATGTATCTACCATCAGAATGTATTTAGCACATATTTTTATTTCTTGTTATGCTAATTTTCAATTAGTTAACTACAGTAAGTGGACTAGATCTACATTGATCTGTATTCACAAATAAATATATATTACTTTAGGCGATGTCTATTTGTCCGATGGATTTGATCAATTTGTGGCTAAAACAGTAATTTTGAATAATATCACTCCTAAGTACTTAGTTGTCAATATAGGGTTGAATAGTTCATCTGACAGTTTTGTCTTAATGACTAATTGTCTCTTTGACCAATTCAACTTGACCCATTTATAAGGTAATCAATCTTTTAGTTAGTGATCTGCAAATGACATAGCCAGGAAATCACAAAAACCTTGTCTCAGGCTCTTGAAAATATAACTCAAATATACTTTTACTATATCCCTAATTCAAAATGTACCAGTACAGATTTGGGTCACATGAAAAGTTTTAGTCCATTAAATTCGACTGTCAAGGTTGAAAGTACAATGAGAAGTAGGTTTTTTCTTTTCTTTTCTTTACATTTAAATGTTTATAAAAGAATTTCAATTGAAACTCTAGGGATAGAAATTCACGTTGTTCTAGTTTGGCATGGATATTCAAAATTAACTCCAAAACTGATCCATTGCATATGTTCATGTCTATCTTTAGTTTATAGCACTTTAGATGTTCAATTATAATCTCCAGCCAGAATTTTTAAAAATGCTTTCTTTATGCTATAATAGGTAGGATAAGAGCTCTGGATTAATGTACACAAAAATATTTTAAAAAGATTAAAACCTTATTTCTTGGAAGGGGGTAAAGTTATGAGAGTTCCTTATGTATTGTCTCTATGTTTTTGTATTGTTTAAAGTTGTTTTTCATTTAACATGTATTAGTATATAATCACAAATAAAAGTGAAACAAACAAGAATTGAATGGATGATACATTTCAAAAAAATTACATTTATAACAATAACTTCCATTTTTTAAAAAATTGTTTGATGTTTTTCTTTGCAATTTCCCTGGGAAATAGATTATTATTAATCTCATTTAATTTGTCTATATATGGGCACATTAACAATTTACCCTCTGAATTGGAGGACTTGGGTTATTACTGAAGTATTTAGAGTATCTCTCTCCAAACATCAATCTGAAAATTATAAACTGTCACATTGACATGAGAATTATAAAACTGCAACTTTATCTTATTGAAGACTGTTTCTTCAGTGATATCATCACTCTTTTAACATAATTCTTTTTATTTTCCTTTTTGGCCATCTGCAGAAATTTGAGTTATACAAAACAAATTGGAAAGATTTGTGAGAATTCACTAAATTCAAGACACACAATATTCACTGAGTGGAATCATACAGATGATACAGTTCATATACTTTTACTCTCTGCTTCTATTTAGTGTCCTCAGTTTGTAGTTATTAAGCACAGATAATTCACTTAAAAATATTGTTGCTTACTTTCTAGAAGTTGAGATTTACTGAGACATGAACACTTTTTCACAATGTATAAGAGAAATTGTGGAATCTACTTCGAAATATAAACAGTTAACATAATGATCAGTAGTTTTTAAAAAATATTTTTTTAAAAAAATTTTATCTATAAAAAACATGAACAAAAAAGCCTAGTAATTCCCATACCCTGTGTGTTGTCAGATGTAAAACTCTAAGGCCATTCTGCCTAGTCAGTGTTTCCCATCTAATGTCAGTATTTCTGCCTTTAGTGATTCTTTGATTTATTAATCTCACAAGATAGCAATTGTAATGGCAAGGAACCTTTTACTCTGAGCTGAACTCCCATATCTAGTTGCTTCTATATTCAGCCTTACATCCACACAATTTGTGACCAAAAACTCACATTTTTTTTCTAGAAGTGGTTGGACTGTTGTTCAAGCCAAACTATTGCATCTTGGGTTGGACTGGTAAGAGAATAAAATATTCAATTAGTATCTATCATATGCCAAATCACTTGTATACATTATATCGATTAAATATTAATTTAAAACTTTGACCTTGGTATGCAAATTCTGATTTTTAAAATGAGGAAACAGAAGCTCAGAGACACTACTTAGCTTGTCCCATCTTGCCTATAAATGGTGGATCTGGGGTCTGAGACCAGTTCACTTATCTTTGAATTTAGTGATATTTTCGGTATTTCAATGTTTCTCACAATAAGCGATACCTGCTACGTGCATCAGAATTACCAGGAAAACTTGTTAAATTACCAAATCCATTGCATCAACACAAACTTACTGAATCCATTTTTGGATGTGGATCCCAGAAAATTCCAGTTGAAACAGTCACTGCATTGAAACTCACCCAGAATTTACACATGTGACCAAGGTCAGGCCTGGTACAATCTCCTCCTCTGACCCTCATAATGCATCTAACAGGAGATAACCAGATGTTCCTGTTATTTTTTCTTTCTTTCTTTCCTCTTGATCATTTTTTTTATTTCTAATGATGGAGATTCAGAATTTTCTGGTCAGACAGTATGGACTTTTTTTTTTTTCAAGGATTGGGTAAAGCTAGATAGCATACTGATCAAGACAATCGCAGACATGAACTTGGGAGAGGAAGTCAACATATTGGATATGAGTTGGCTACAAATTCAAATTGATCTTGGCAGGAGAGAACAATGAGCTAAATCAAATTCTACATACTTTAATGAAGGTCTAAAACCAGCCCACAGATTAGTAGAAAGAACAGGAGGGCTCAGACCAAAGCCGTCTGAAAAACATAGAATTTAAGAAGATCTACAACAGGGCATCCTCCTACCATTCCTCTTCTGAACAACACAGAAAATGAAATCCTCAAAAATAATAAATAAATTAAAAATACAATGCAGTGTGATCTTAGACTTTTTTGAATAGATTTATCAAAATAAGAGAAGGCATATTTCTTTCCCATTTCATTTTGTACCGGTTGAACTGCCTGTGGAATTTGGTGGATAGCTCTGAAACCACAGTTGAATAATGACATTGATAAATTTATTGTTTACCAAGGAGATTACCCCCAAAAAGTCAGGCATGTGATACTGTGTGATATGAGGGATGAATTAAGACATAGGAAAGGTTTAACCTGAGAAGGAAAAGTCAGCAGATACATGAGAGCTATCTTCTAAAATTTGATAAGTTATCTTATAGAAAAGGGATAGACTTATTGAACAAGGCTAGAGTTTAAAGTAAGAACAAGGAGTGGAAACTTTCTAAAGTTTTCTATCAACATAAAGCAGGAAGCTTTAAAATAGAGGAATTATTAAACACTTGAAATAGTATTCTCAATATAAATCTACTGGCGCAGAGTATTTTTAAGCCTTGTGTTAAATTCTTCTTCTTCATTGTGGCTATGATCTTGCCTGCCTTGATTTCCATTCTACCTAGCACACAGTCATTTCTTCTTTTTTATTTTTATTTTTTTGGGGGAGGGGAGGGATTGAGCTCAGGGACACTCGACCACTAAGTCACATCCCCAGCCCTAGTTTGTATTTTATTTAGAAACAGGGTCTCACTGAGTTGCTTAGAGCCTCATTTTTGCTGAGGCTGGCTTTGAACTTTCAATCCTCCTGCCTCAGCCTCCTCAGCCTCTGGGATTACAGGTATGCACCACCGTGCCAGGCCATAGTTATTTCTTGATAAATATTTTTTAGTGAATCTATGTACCAGTTTTCATGATCACATTTGCCAAACACCAATTCCACATTTACTTATATTTTAAGAGAACAGCATTCATTTTTCTTCTGGCCACATTGTCCCATGTCCCATTTGTCCCAGAGTCCCATGGTCAACTCCTACCCCCTTCTAGCCATTTAGAGAAAATATGCCTCTGTCTGGTAATTGTGATAGATAATGGGGCATTTGTTTTTATCTAGTAATATTCCATCTAGAAATGTTGAATTTTGATGGTTTTAGCACAAAACTCACTCTTGAATGTTCCAAGCAAGCTGGTTACTAGACTAAACATCAATTGGCTCTTGATAAGAACACATGCCAGGCAAATTTAAAGTTCAAAATGGGAAAAAAATATGTGATTTTAAATAACTATTTCCTAGTTATGATTAAAACTTTGGGATCCTGACCTGAAAAGGATTGTGTGAGTGCTATTAAAAAGTCACTGGAATGCAATGCATGCAGGTGAAAAAATAAAATAAACAAATATAATTATTCCTAGACCAATGATGTATAAAAGTCCACCCTTAATTTTCTTATTCAAATTATTAAAGTTTAATTTACTCATTGTCATTTCTATTCATGTTAACAACTTAGGCATGGAGGAGACACAAGATTCATGCTTTGAACCTATATAGAATATCTTATTTTCATATTAATTACACCATTACCTTAATAGATACTGAGCAATAGGTGGTCTCAGTTAACACCGAGTTCCAAAAAAGTTGCAACTTCTCTTGGTAAATGTGAATCAGCCTTCCCAAAAGATAACTGATCTGGAAACATAATTTTGATTTAGCTTTATATTAACTTAGATCAGTTTCTTGTTGGCAGTTTCCATATTTTTAATTGTATGCAACATTAATATGCAATGTTTTAGAATATAAATGACTTATAGTACCCATTAAGTTTATAAGTGGTTCTTTTCCCTTTATCCCTCCCTCCACTTGGAACAAATTGCTTTGACTGATATTCTTTTCACATTAAATCCTTGTGGTTGCTATATATCACAAATATCTCAGTATATCTCAGTTTGTACTATTTATAAGCACAGTTTAACTTTTCTCATGCATAGTTATAAATATATACAAGATCCCTCTGAATATTTTATTCCAGTGATTTATCTTCTGCAACACAGCTGTGGTTGAAAGGTAATAATGATAACTAGATAGCAAATTATGAATTTCCTGTAAACATGTTCACATATTAAATCACAACACATTCTAGCATACAATTCATGTTGAAAACAGGTAAATTTTCCAGTAATAATTTGACATTCACTGGTAAACAAAAGCTTTCTTCAATTATTTTATCACCTAAAATTTGTCATGTTTATTAGAATGGCCTGGGTAAATATTAAATAAAGACATTTTCCTTTTTTCAGGAACTGAATATTCTATCTTTGGATGTGCTCCATCTTGAGACTTCATCTTGAACGTTAACAGAGTATTTTTACTATATGTAAAAAAAAAAAAAAAAAAAACAGGTGTCGGTATATAACTCAGTATTTCTTTCAGCAGGCTTTATATCTTGAAAATGTTATTTTGCCAGCTTGTGAAGCAAGAATTATTTGGTTCAGATAATTTTAAATATTCCTGCTGCTTGACTACAATGGTGTGCTAGTGGTACACTTTAACACACTTTTGTTTTTGATCCTAGGTGGTGTGAAGACTCAGACTAATGATATGAAATCATCAGGTTTCAAGAATTCCCAACTGCTTTGCCTAGAAGGGTCTGTGGGGGTTTCTTAATTATCCTTAATTAACTTGTTATTTAATCAGCCTTACAGCTGCCTCTCATTCTGCTTACTTAGAAAGATGCCCGCCTTTGTGCACATGCGCACCCATACCTCCCACCTGCCAGACCAGTGGCTAGGAGATCAGATTCAGAACCCAGTGTTCTGTGTTCGAAGCATATAAGGGACATTCCAATGGTGGGAAGACAAAGAAGGTGAAGAAGGAGGGTTTCAAGTCAGTAGGGATTTTCTTGGGGGAGCCAATCTAAATGATAGGGAGGTGAGTTGGAACTTTGCATTATGTTATAAAAGATACATTGACCTATTTTAATGATTAACTGCAAGTGGATATCTATTGCCCTCTCCCTCCATCTCAAATCTCTCTCCCCTTAATTATTTTCTCCTGGATCCTCTCTGATATCTTGAACTATTCTTAATGTATTTATTTCAATTCACTGAAGTTCAATGTTTGTCCTTCAAGTATTGATATTTTCCATTGATTTTTCCTCAGTCTGTGTTCTTTATGTATTCATTCATTAATTCACTCATTTTTCATGGTTACTGAGTGCATATAACCTCCTTGTCTAGCCAGTTGAAACATAAAGAGCTATAATATTCAGGCTTTTCCCTAGGAAAAAAATCTAGTTGTACAGGTGATAAAAAAATAAAGCAAATATTCAGGTATTTGGTAAATATGAACTTTTCCTGAAAATCTCCCTGTGTTTCTGCCTCTCCATATGTTTCCTGAGAGCATGGTTTCATATTGTTTTTCTTTCTTTTCAGTCTAAATTTTAAAAGCATAACCAACTTATGTATAAGAAACTAAGTAAATATTTTGTTGAATCCTTCACATTTTAATATTCTCTTCTAACAAAACTAATTTTAACTCCTCAACCCCCCAAATCTGAGTTATTAGAATGGATACATGTCTCTTTTGTCTTTATTAATTATACATGTTTCCCATGCCACTTTAATAAAACCATAATGACACAAAAATGAAATGTTCTTTGTATTTATTTCTATAAAATATGATGCTATTATTTTGTAATTTCCTAGTAAACTCATAATTCTTATACTTACTTGTGGAGTTATTTGCATGTTTAATCACTACATAATTTTTAAGAGTATATCTTAAAAAATATTGAGTGGATTTTCAGAAAACATCATAAGACCCTATTATTTGGGCATTTGGACACTTGCTTTTTGTTTTTTTATTAATTTGTACTTGAAGAGTAAAAATGGAAACACTAAAAAATAAGGGTAGTTTCCTGTAGTTGGTAGTTGATTTGTTTTTTCCTTTCTATCTTTTCTTTATAACAGGTAATGTGCTAGTCAGCTTTCCATTACTATAACAAACACCTAAAACAATCAGCTTATGAAGGGAAAAAGGTTTATTTTGGGTCAGAGTACTGGTGATTGATTGACCTTATTGTTTTTAGACCTGTGGTGAGGCAGCATATCATGGTGGGAACGTGAGGCAAAACTCTATGATGAGGACCCTAAAAATGAGAGGAAAAAGAAGGGACTTGAGTCATGAAATATCCTTCATGAACACATCCCAATTTTTAGAAAACCTCCTTCTAGGCCCCACTTCTTAAAGGTCCCACCATCTTCCAGTAGCACAACTGGGTGAAGAGTAAGCCTTGAACACACATGGGTCTTTGGGAGACACATGTCAAAACCACAGCAGTTGAAATATGGACACCACTCATCACCTACTTTGATTGATAAGTGGTACACTGGATAACACAATCTGAAGGAACTACTTTGATCAGCACCTACAGGACATGGCAGAGATTGTTAAAAAGGTGTATGTTGCACGTGTCTTTCCTGTTAACATTATACAGTCACAACACTAAATCCTTCTGAAGTCTTAATTGAAGGTCTTATGGCCCCACCATGGATATGATGTTGTTTAGGAGCCTTTTTAAACTTGAATATTCTGAGAGACTCAAGTGACTGTTTTGCTTCGAACTGAGGAAGCAGTGGAAATTTTACACTCAAAAGTTCTTCCTTTAGTTCATCTTTCCTTGACCACATTTTACTATAAGCAGCAGGAAGCCAAGCGACAGTTTCGATACTCTGCCCAGAAATCTCCTTGGCCAAAGCATTCGGTTCATAAGGTTTATTTATTTATTTTAAAATTTTCCTCCAGCAATGGTGTCACTAAACCTGCTGCTGTTACAGAACAAAGGTTCTCTCTCTTTCCTTCAGTTTCCACCATGTTCTCCCCCTTACTTTCCTCTAAGACCTCACTAGCAGCTTCTGCATGGCCTTCAAACTTTTTAAGTGTTTTCCTGTCCCTTTAGGCTGTTTCTAACACTTCCTTCAAGGTCCTTCCAGCTTCTTTTCATCCACCTCCTGGTTCTAGAGCTACATTTTAGGTTTTGTGATGGCAGCATCCTTCTCCTCGTAAAAGAAAAATCTGTCCTAGTTGCTATGCCTCCAGGACAAACTTCTGCCAAACACAATGCTGCCGTGAAAAGAACCCTACAGTGCAGCCCTGGTTTCTGTGTGTCAGGATTTCAGACCCAGCACACAGAAAAGGCACCTTCCTCTCTGTTCCCACCTCAGCTTCTGCCAGAGCTGCTCAAACACCAGGACTGAAACCACCTAATGAACATGTCAGGCAGGTGGCATGGGGAAGACCCAAAGAGCTGAATTCTAGGAGAGTGGAGTTCTTCAGACTCATGTGCCATTTCCCTGGGAATTCTCCAGCAGGTTGGCTTCAAGGGGCTGGAATTCTTATATGTTGGCTCAGGGATCCTAAAACGTGTATCCAGAGGGTAAAAAAAAAAAAAAATGTCTCCTTTTCTAACCTAGACTCAGAGGTGACATGCCATCACTTCTGTCAAATTCAGCTTACTAGAAATAATTTACCGAGGCTGGACCCATTCACAGGAAAGAGAATTAAACTTCACATTTATGGTAGACAAGTTAAAAAAATTTAGATATTGCTTAAAACTACCACATGTGGTATAATACAGAAAAAAAAGACAGAACAGAATTACAGGACACAGCAGGGAAAACAATTTTCCATAACTAGGAACACTCGCTATACATAGCAAGTTTTTTGAGAAGAAAGCTGTCAGTGATGCTCATAGATTTATCTGTCCCTTGTTCTGCAGGGCTTGACCTGTTTTTCCCTGTGCCTATAGGATCACCCATATGTGTTTGGTCAGAGATCAAGCCTCACTTATGGTTGGGGAATACTACGATCTTATGATCCCCTAACTCTCCTCATTGTTTCACTCTTTAGTTATGAGTTCTTGAACCTGATTGTATGGTCTTAAACATGTCTCAGTTCTTACACCTGGACTCCTGCTTTTATTTCTACTGCAACTTTTTCCTGGAAATTTTTTTTTTATTATAGATTATCTTACCTGTAGGTGTACTGAATCCTTGAAGCACAGGGAGTTTTTCAAGTGGAGAATACAGGAAGACAGACAGTTAATGCTTTTTGAGTTTGATTTCTGAAGCAGATGCTGTGTGAGATGCTATACATGTCTTGAGTTCCTTAATTTAGTCTGAGAAACAGGGAAGGGAGCCCATCTCTTTGGGCAAAGTTGGGCAGTATTGGAATACCAAAGAAGTAGGCCAAATTAACAGAAGAGACTTCAGTGCATGCAGTGATTGGGGCAAAATGAGAACTAGGAGAGATTTAGTCATAAAAATTGAATAAAATTGGACTACACATATGTGTATATATACATATATATACATATACATGTGTGTGTATGTGTGTATATATGTGTATATATGTGTGTGTGTGTATATATATATATATATACATATTTATATATATATATATATATATACATATTTATATATATATATATAAATATAAAATATTTATATCCATAGTGCCTAGCCACTCCTGGCTTTCAGTGAATGTTTGTTGAACTAAAAAAGAACTCAACTATTGGGTACATGGATGATGGGTCAGAGAAAAAGAGAAAGAAAATAATTTATGTAAGGAAACCAAACACAGATGATGCTAAACTCCAAATTTAAATCTAACCCCCAATCTAATTTGGCCCCTTCTGTAGTGTTAGGATTGTTTATCTCTGCTTCAGAATGTCAATAGGAACATGGTTTTAGTTTGCAGAAACTGTAGTACTTATACCAAAGCAGCTAGGAATTACTTCGTGAGAGATCAAGGGTCATGCCTTTATCTTGCCACTTTCCTCAAAAATTAACTTTACTTAGGAGACTGGGATTTGATTCTTGTGGATGAAGCCAAATGTGTCTAGACTTTGGGACATTATTCTTCTGGCCTCTTGCTGTCATATTGTATCTAAAAGCTGGAATCCCTTTTCCTGGCAGTTGGGTTCCTCCATTCCACTGTTGACCTGGACTGAGATAAGAGATGGCAATAATTCTTAGGCACATAGGGAGGCCTGAGCTTTTTCCTTGGTTCCCAAAATTGAGCCATCAAAGTTTTAGAAAGAAAACATGAGACCTATGACAAAGGTTGATCATACTTTGGGAGATGTGGCAGAAATGGAAAATTGATGGCATTTTCCTTCTATAGAACACCCAGCCAAATTCCATTTCTCAGCCTCCGTTGCAGATAGGTAAACCCATGTGACTGAGTGTAGCCAACAGAAGGTGAACAAAATTTACAGTAAAACCTCCGTTAGCATAATTTTACCTAAAACAATGATCTTGGAAGGTAAGTGTTAAAGATGGCAGAGATCAAATAGAAGGTGACTGAGCCCCTGTATCATCATTTGGAAGATAGATGCCTAAGGATCACAATCCTTGTTAGATATGTTTGTGAGACATAAGCTTAAATTGTGTGATGCCTGTGAGATTTTAGAGTATAGCTTTTTCATTATTTCCTGTACCCTTAACTAATGAAAAAGACATTCTTGAATTGGGAAAGCTAAATACATAAAATTCGATTCTCAAAGAACTTGCAACATATCCTGGGAATATATAGCTATTTTTAAAATTAACTAATAAAAAGTAGTATGAATTTGTAAAATAATTAATCTCATATAAGTTATGATGAGAAATATCACTGTATAGTTAACCATTTCTTGGGGTTAATATGGTGTTTTTAATATTGAAGGAAGGAAGAAAAAGAGCATTATATAATGTGGGTCTAATGAAGATACATAGTGAGGGATGCATCCTACAGACAACCATAAGTAGACCAGGCTGTCTGGAGCTTTCAATGTATCCAAAATGCTGGAGATAATGGGCTGAAGGTGTGACTCAGTGGAGTGCTTTCCTAGCATGTATAAGGTTTGGGGTTTGCTCCCCAGTACCCCCCACCCACACAATAAGTAATCAAAGATATAAGAGATTATTATGTATAAAAAGGTATACCAAGAACAGACTTCAGGGATAATTTAATATAAAACACTGAATTTGTAATTCATCTTTTATGCAATAAAGAATCATTTTGAGATAGGATTGAAATGTTGAATCCAACATTTTGAAAGAGGACCTGGGAAACCAAGTGTCTGTAATATTAGTAAAAAAAAAAAAAAAAAAAAAAAAAGAATTGTAATATTGTGTAGTATATAAACTAAGATGGTGACATAAAGAATAAAAACATATGGCAATTCCTCTTTGGCTATTATGGAGCAATTTGGGTGAAAATAAAATCCTCCCATCATAAGCTATTGAACTGAGAAGCAAGGGGGAATATGAGAAGCTTCTGTTCCAAGGACTAGATATGCACCGGAGAAGTTCCTGTGAGAAGGAAGACACATACTCCAGGATTGCCATTGCTCTTTGCTTGGGGACATGATATCAACTATGAAATGGCAAGCTGGAGTTCAGGCAGAGTATGATGGAGTAAGAATGGCTCAGAGGTAGAAATCAGAGAAAGGAGCAAATGACATGGCTGTGGTCTATGGAACAAGGGAGAGATGAGACAACCATGCAGAAGAAGGAACCATGAAGTCCACATGGAAATTCTGTGGAAGACATGACTCGCTAATACTAAATCAATAAGGAAATCTTAATATCTCTTTATAAAGAAATGGAATTCATTACCAAAACTGTCCCACTAAAATAACACCAGACCTAGATTATTTAATTGGTGAATTCTGTCAACATTTAAAAATGAAATGACAGATTTAAATCAGTTCTTTTGCAAACTAGAGGACGTTTCTCAACTAATTTTGGAAGCAACAGAATTGTGCTAACAAGACATGAGAGAAGCATTATAAGAAAAGAAAATCAAAGACAAAAATTCATTAAAAACATAGCTTTTGCCAAGATTCTCAACCAAATATTAGCAAAATAAATATAACAACATAAAAATAATAACCAAGTAGCTTAATCTAGAAATGACAGATGAAGTCCATATATCAAAGTCAATATAATTCACCTTACTAACAGAATAAAGGGGAAAATCATATAAATCAATGAGAAAAATCATGTTGATTAATAGGGTCCATATATAAACCCACACGCATGTGATTAATTGATTTTTAACAAAAGTCTCAGTGTAATCAATACAAAAATCCTGTCTTTTTCAATAATGACACTGGAACAACTGAACACTCATAAAGAAAAAAAAGTGAACTTTAATTCCTGCCTTATTAAATATTCCTTATTTTATATTAAGAAGTAACTAGAAAGAGGGCATCAAGTTAACCATAAAAGCAAAATCTATAAAGCTTCTGGAGTAAGTCATAGTAAAACATTCTTGCTTTGGAAGTAAATATCTCTTTTTTAATTTTTATTAATTTATTTATTTTAATTAGATATATATAAAAACAGAATACATTTTGATTCATTGTCCACAATTGCAGCACAATTTTCCATTTCTCTGGTTGTACACAATGTACCATCCCACCCTATGTTCAGTCATACAGGTACCTAGGGTAACGATGTCCATCTCATTCCATCTTTCCTATCCCCTTGCCCCTTTTCCCATCCTTCCCTCCCCTTTGCCCTATCAAAGTTCCTCCATTTTTTCCCATGCCCACCCCCATTGTGAGTCAGAATCCACTTATCAGAGAGAACATTCAGCCTTTGGTTTTTGGGATTAGCTTACTTCGCTTAGCATGATATTCTCCAACTCCATCCATTTACCTGCAAAATGCCATAATTTTATTGTCTTTTAATGCTGAGTAATATTCCATTGTGTATATATGGCACAGTTTCTTTATCCATTCATCTATTGAAGGGCATCTAGATTGCTTCCACAGTTTAGCTATTGTGAATTGGGCTCCTATAAACATTGATGTGACTGTATTACTGTATTATGCTGATTTTAAGACCTTTGGGTATAAACCAAGGAGTGGGATAGCTGGGTCAAATGGTGATTCCATTCCAGGTTTTCTAAGGAATCTCCATACTGCTTTCCAGATTGGTTGTACCAATTTGCAGTCCCACCAGCAATGTATGAGTGTGCCTTTGCCCCCACATTCTTGCCAACATCAAAATTTCCAGGAATGCAAGTAAATATCTCTTATATGTTAAAAAAAAAAGTGGGGGGAACAGCACTAACCATCAGAGGTTTATCAAAAGATAGGGTTCTTGAAGGGTCTGTTCCTGAATTCAGAGGATCTGTTTTCTATAGAGAATTTAAAAAATAATAATAGTGCTGGCTACATTTGATCTACTTTTAATTTTATCACATTTTCATGATTCTAATACATGTCTGTAATGAAATTGAAAAAAGTCTAAATAGTCTCTATGATTACTTTGAAGTTCTAGTAATACACATATAAGCCTCATTTTAGCAATTTGGCTTATGCATTGTTAATAAACATTGTATTGTATGTAGAAACTAATTCATACAATTATGAACAATGCAGTCAGCCCCCAACATGCTCAGAGTCTGCTGTGCATGCTCATTTCAAGAGTAAATTTGTTTTGCTCCAGAGGCATTTAAGCTTGCAAGCAGGCTCACATGAGACCTTTTACCCCTTTGCTACTATGAAGACCTCTGTCTAAACAGTAGTTTTGAAATAAAGAGTGAAGGCAAAGTGATTGAGAGATAAAGAAACTGTTAGAGACTGTAAACAAGTCTGGATGGCGCCTGGCATTTTGCCAGAGGGAGTAGTTTGTGAAGTAACGCCAGCGAGCCATTAAGTGTGGAGATTCCTTATTGGTTGACTGCTGTATCTAGTTTATGTTAATTAGAAAAGCTGTGTGGAATGTATAAATACCCCTCCTGTCTTACAATAAACTGCTCCCACTCCTGCTGTATCAATGTACGCAAGTTGTTCGTCACCCCCCCGGTTATTTTGCTGCAGCTGGACTGCGGCAAGAAACCACTGGAGCTAATTCAATTCTATCAGTCCAGGTGAATATTTGAATTTTATTTGTGATTAAAATTTTAAACAGTAAAACATAGTGTTAATTGTGAGGCATAGATATATTTGCTTATAGGGGAACATGTTAGTTTATAAAAAAATATTTTCTGAATTTGAATAACAAAATTTAAAATTAAAATTTTCCTTAGTGATCTGCATCAAAATAACAATAAATCAAGAACAGAAAATGTAATATTATTATTAATTACTACAACATACTATAATGCTTTTGAAGTCTTTTTTGTATCAAACCTACTTTAATACAGTTAAGTTATTGAGACATTACTCTTTTCTGCACTGTGTTATTTAATTTTCCTACACTCAAACATGTACGCACACATGCCTTATCTGTGATACAATACTGAGAGTAGAAAAAAATAAATAAAATATAATCTTTGCTTCTGAGGGATGAAAACAGTTTCTATCCTCTCAAAGAAAACAGTTGTTTTTTACCTTCCTCAAGCAGATGTATTATAACTTCTTTAAATCATATTTCTATTGTGATTCACATATGAATGTATCATTTAACACTTAGCCTCTTCCTTTATCCAACAGAGTTATCATGCAAATGAACAATGAAGACTTGACAGAAGGCATAAAAACTTAGGCTTAGAGACTAACAGTTTAAAAGTACAATACAGTCAAGTTAACTAGAAAATGCTTTAAAAATACCGTTCTTAATTCTGTTTCTATGAAAACAGTGTACGAGACAGGTCTTTGTCTCTTCTCACACCCTCTGAGCAGAGTTTTTATCCAGAAGATGTTGTGACAAGCAGCTGTAAATATATACATCCTGGTAGCATGTGAACACTTGAGTAAACCGGATAGGAAGGGAGTCAATATCCATGGGTCATTACCATAACAGGGACAGGACATGGCAACTCCCTCCTCCCTTTGGACAAGAAATCCCTGGTGTCTTCCACACAGACACGGAGAGGGGTTACCGTGGGAACTGAACTTCCCTTGTCTAGAACAGTGAACAACCTGAACAGCAACCTTGGACAATATGTTTTTCCATTGATTCTTACACTCCCCCTGTTCTAATCACTTGCTAAAATAAAAAAAAAATATGCATATCAGTCCTTGATTCTATTTTCTTGGAAGACCCACGCTAAAACATTTGGTAAGAGTATTTTCATATATCTATCTTCTCATTGTAGAGGCTCTGAACTGTTCCAGGCACTTATGCAAGACACTCTTTATCTTATTTCAGAAAGATCATTTCTTTTTGTCACCTGCCAACCAAATACCCATTAGAGTAAATGTTTGTCTATGTGTCTGTGTATGTCTTCACATGCTTGTCATGAAAGAATTTGCACGTCACCTGGCATTAAAGATTCTCTGTATTCTAACTCCATTTACATATTCACATTCATTGGCCATTTTTCCCAACACAAATAGTGAATTAAATGCAAACATTTCTCCTTAATTTCCTCCCTCAACTCCAAACATATTATGCTTCAAAATTATGTAATTTCCATGTGTTTATATTACTCATTGCTACCTGTTTCTCAATCGTTAACTGTACACAAATGTTTAATACATAATAGATATGACACTGTATTGTTTCCAGAGTAGGTCCAAGACTTCACAAATACTTAAGAATTTTATTAAAAGGCAAGAATGAGATAAAGTGGCAAAGCTAATCTAGGCAAAAGGACCTGGTTATACAAGGATATAAAAGAAAGAAAGAAAAAGGGATATTCAGAATATTTCTATTTTATTAATGTTTAAGAAATAAATGCACAGAAAAATCCTAGGAAAACAAATTCAGTTTACATTTCCATTAAAAAAATTTACTGTGACCTATACTAAGAATGACTTTGCCATCCATTACTAGGGTAAATAATACATTTCATCATACAACCCATTCATCCTTGAATGTGAAAGGTAAAACTAAAGATAATTAAAGAGGAAACAGGCATAAGTGAGGTTTGTCCTGGAAGTTGGATTGCATGTTTACCCAAATCAGAGGAGACACAAGCACCCAGGTTTATAGTGAGTGAGAGTCACAAATTTCTCTTCTGTTTCATATTTCTGAACATCCTGTTGTGACCTACTGTGCTGATGTTTCACTAAGGGCTAAAATTAAAATACTGGCTTAGAGAAAACTCTACCAATATTCTTCACCAAAAATTGTAGCTATAGATGTAGGTGATAAGAACCTTTGAAAGTGTTTGAGAATCAGAGTGATGCAACTCTGTTTACATGTTAGAAAGACCGTTCACACAGGAGAGTGTTGGGGTGTTGTGGTTGACAAAACCAGAGGTTGTCCTTGAGCAGTCTTTCCAATTAAGTCTCACTCTCTTTGAGTAATAAAGCAGATCACTTATGGCAGGTTATTTATTTGTCTCACCCCCAATTAGAAATTTAACCAAACATAAATAGGCTTTAATGCATATAAGAAAAATAGATTTACGAAGTCTAAATGATCATTAAGATTTCTAATTGTCCATTTTATTTATTCAGCATTAACTGCTTATTCTTAGTTTCTTCATGTTGTTTCATGGTATAAGCTTTCCTTTACATTGAGTTTTCTTTAACTTCTAAACTTGGCTTAGGTTTGCCTGATAAGTCTCTGCTTGTCCCATGTAAACCAGAATTCAAGAATAGACATAACATGAAATACCATATTTTGAAATTGTATAGCATTTGTTCCCAAGGAAAATTACAAAATTTACTGTAATGACTTTAAACTTTATTTGGATAACCAAGATAATTACAACTAAATCTCAATTCAGTATAAAAGAATGTTCTCAGTTGTGTGAATCACTCCCTTATTTCTATATATATTTGAGAAAGAGGTAAGTGTGAATTAACAAATTCTAGGAAACTTTTGTGATTGTGATCACTTGGCTCTAACCTTTACAGAGGAAGATGTGAATGCAGTCACTCTTGGGAAAATAATTTCAGAACGTGTTCAGTCAACAATGATTCTCAACATTATCATCCATGTACTAATTCATTAGGAACCTCTAACAACCAAGGGTCCTCCTACTTTGGGTCTATTTTTTGTTCCTCATGGCATTTCTCTGACTCATGATTGGTTTGACACTGAGTAACTGTATTTAAGTTAGCAATCACAATCAATGATATTATAAAATACAACTTACAAACAATATAAAAAAACAACAAACTCTTACATAGATCCCAAGTAGCAATCAATAATTAACTGAATTTTAATCATGTAAAGAACAATTTAGGTTCATTTTTTAATTTTCTCAGATTATGGGGACAGTGTTCCATAAAAATTCATTATATTACTAAAACTTATTTTTATATACTATTAGGTTTTACTTATCTGTATGTGTTTTCAAAAGACTGAAAGATTTCTAAAACAATCTTGTTGTAACAGAATTAACTGTAACACTACCTCAAAATTCAGAATTAGAAATGTTGTATTTATAGTAGTTTTAACCCCAAAGGAATTTGAATAGAGGAAAACATAAACAGCATATTTAAAAAATATAGAAGAATCTCTAGCCTAAGAAAAAAATCAAGGAAGATAAAAATGGGCAGAATAGAACAAGATGATTCCTAAAAAACTGCAAAGGAAAATAATAATGAAGTGCAAGCTATTGACTATCAAAGGACTTAAGAATAGTTAAACTACTAGCTGCTTTTTCTAGCTCAGCTCCCAGAACATCAGCAACCAGACTGAAAGAAACCTTGGCTCACAGGAGTAGCCCACAGAGAGAATCCTCATAACATGACATCTGGGGTCAACCCAAAAAAGCCAACCTACCACTCTACAAGTATATCCAAGGCACACAGGATTATTTTTTCCCCTAGCATTTTTAGTAATTTCATTAGTAAAATGAATCTGCAGTTGAAAATCACCAGGCTTTCTTCAAAGACCTCCAACATGAATGAAACAAATATATGAAAAATAAATAAAAGGAAAAAAAAATAAAGACGAATTCAGAGGACATATAAAATTCAAAAAAGTAAGAAAAGTCTTTTTTAAAAACTATTATTAATACAGTAATATATGAGAGGCATGGTTATGGGAGCAAATGGACCTGAAAGGATATTTTATAACTGATGTTTGAGGAATTACTGGTGCACAGTGATGATAAAAAACAAATTTATTCTTAATCAGATCTAGTATTTTCTTTAAATACTCTACAGTAACCACCTTCATTTCCATACCAAGAAGCAACCACTTCTACCACCCAGGCCTTGACATATTGCTAAGTTACTATCTTTGGAGTGATGAGAGAAGCATTTCCATCCAGCTCAGACTGGGCCACTGCCTGGGACACTTCTGCATGGAGGTTTTAAACAAAATCCAGTGTATTTGACCCCAGAAAGTTGCATTCAAAGGTTGTTGAAGGTATGGGACAACTTAGAACACTGTCAAAAGCCTAAACAGTTGAAAAAAATTAAGAAATTATTTAATATGACAACAGATAAAAAAGAGTACACACAAAAAAAGAAAGAAAACATGGAATGCTAGTAACAGAGAATAGTGATCACATGATAAAAATAGTGGCAATAAAAAAATATTGATAAGAATATAAAATAATACCTCTCTGTCAAGAATTTTATATCAAAAATAACGTAACCTGTTTTTTTTCTTTTATAAATATGGAGTTGATAATAGAATAAAGATCCCAAAGAAACTTTGGTATCTATCTAACCTATGTGCATCTTCTCATATACTTAAATCATTGCTAGATCATTTACCAAGCCTAACAAAATGTCATAATGTAAATGACATGTAAATTTTTATTGTACAGTACACCAGTACACACACACACTCACGCACACACACAGATATATAAATGGAATAATTGCAAGAAAAAAGTCTTCATGTGATCAGTACAGATTCCTGAATTTTTCCACCAATGGTTGATTGAATCCATGGAGGTAGATCCAAAGACACTGAAGGCCGACTCTAGCTGTGTCTAGGGTTTATAATGATTGTAGTTCAGACAGCAAAAGCAACTACTTTACATTATGAGCCTTTTGGCATAATTCAACTTTGTTAAATAAAATACATGCATTACTTTGATTAAATTAAAAGAAATCAAAGATTATGTGGAATTTAATGAGAACAAAGTGATTATAATGACATAAACCATTTCTCATAAATTGATAGGCTGTCATATGGTATAGAAATAAAAAATATCAGATCTGCACATTTATTTTGCACTATATAATTATATTTTACTACCTTTAAAAACTTCTGTAATTCGAACATAGTAATTATTATTAGAATGAAGCCTAACCTAGTTATTATTAGATAGAGAATTCTTTTACATCTTAGAACATGACCATCTATTTCATTTTTAGTGTAATAAATGACTTGGAGATATTTATTTTTTTTTTTTTTTTTTTCATGCTTTCAAATGCAAACTTTATTAGAGTTATACATGTTTTAATATTAATATTAAAAGTTGATTACAAGTGATACATATTTTTATGTATGGGTTTTGAAAAATACCCTCAAAGGCGTTAGTTGGGTTCTGCTTAATTCTTTTTTTTTTTTTTTTTTTTTTTTTTTTTTTTTTTTTTTTTTTTTAATTTTTATTGTGGGTTGTTCAAAACATTACAAATTTCTTGACATATCATATTCCACACTTTGATTCAAGTGGGTTATGAACTCCCACCTTCACCCCATACACAGATTGCAGAATCACATCAGTTACACATCCATTGATTTACAAATTGCCATACTAGTGTCTGTTGTGCTCCGCTGCCTTTCCCATCCTCCACCCTCCCCCCTCCCCACCTCTCCCCTCCCCTCCCCTCCTCTCTCTCTACCTCCTCCACAGTATAACCCTGAGGGTCTCCTTCCATTACCATGCAATTTCCCTTCTCTCTCCCTTTCCCTCCCACCTCTCATCCCTGTTTAATGTTAATCTTCTTCTCATGCTCTTCGACCCTACTCTGTTCTTACTAAGAACGGAGATATTTATTTTAACTTCAAAAATAAATAAGCATTTTTACAATAAAATGCTTACTTAGAGTTTTGTGATAGAGGATGTGATCTTTTTGGCTAAGTATACTTTGGATTTGATCAGGTTCAAATTGATACATGTCAAATAAAATATTCTAGAGAACTCTCTGACTTTTAGGCTTAAAAGAATACTCATGAATAATTAACAAACAAATTTCTTTACATATATGAAGGAAATGATTTTTGTTGCCATAAACTAGAGAACAATTAAAACACATTCAAAATTAAAAATGTTAATTTAAACTGATTTGAATTTAAATTTGTATGTCTTATTTGGTAGATTGAAAGGTATAAACTCCTAATTCTATCAAGATCATAGTATATCATGGTAATATGGGGAAGAGTTTTGCAAAGCCAAAAAGTATCGGACGAAATGGTCTTTGCTGACAGTGTGTAATACCCACTATAATAGGGTAGAGGATAATGCTTAGATTCTTTTCTATTAGCAGCAAAATGTCCTTTTTTGAATACTGAATAGGAGCATAAACAAAATTTGCTTTATAAAAAAAGAAAATCTGGTCTGTTTGTCTATTTGCTTTATTTGGGGGCATTTCTCACTAGAAAAGATTCCTTCCTGCTGCTATAACATAACAGATTTCAGGATTATGAAAGTTTAAAAGTGCTAGCATTTTAGATCCTCAAATTGAGGACATTATTTTGGTAAGTTTCAAACTTGGATTATATCAAATTTACTTTTTATCTATACAAATTAAGCTGCATATTTTTCCTTTCAAGTTGAGATCAAGTAAATTGAGACTTAGATGCATCTAATTCATTTTAACTAAATCTTGTTGAAGGTTACCTAAGGGCCCAGTAGACAGTTACAAATCAGTTTTGTAACTTCTAGCAATAGCTTTTTAATTTTTCGCTCTAAAAGCACAATTAGTGAAGAAGAATTTTCTCTAACATTTACTGTATCAGCTATTTACAAAAGAGTTTCATATAGGATTTTATAAATAAGAGGACATCAAAAATTAGAAAGTCAATGATGTTATTCTTATTGTGCACCTGAAAGTTGGTTTCCCTCTATCAAGGCACCACAATAGTTTTAAGGTCATGAATCATTTTGTGATCATCCCTCACATATTTTCCTCTCAGAAGTATGTGCTTCCTATTTCATATCCATTGCTCAGATTAGTTCTTTCCTTTGAATTTTATTATAATAGACACATTGGGGTTGGCTAGTGCTTGCTCTATCCTTTCTTGTTAAGAACTCTGTCATCCTGGTCCAACAGCTTTGTGTATGATTCGAATTTTGCTTTTCACAGAAGCAACTTTTAACCTACAATGCAAACATCCTCATTATGGGGGGGATGAGAACAAATGACAGCATGATATGCTGTCTTCTGAACTGTGCTCTTATTGACCTATTTACCAATTATAGCTTTCTCATTTTAACATTGTGCATTATGGATATTCATAAAGGACAGCTGATAAGTCTTATGAAAGTACAATACATATTCCTATTGAATGGTGGCTACACTATTTCCTATAACATTTACTAAAAGGCAAGCATTAAAAACACAGAAATAAACATGTAATACAGAAAGTCTGATTTAGTACATAATTATTACAATAGTGCTATGGTGGATTGGAAAGATTAGCATTTCAATCTATATTCAATCCATTTTAATAAGGTTAATAATGCTATATATTTATGTTGCTATTATAAAATGAAGATGTTTTTCATTTCATTTTTTCCCTCTGTGGTTGACCGAGTAGGACTCCAAAATGATCAGAAATATTTCAGAGCAATAAGAATCATTTGCCCTTGACACGTTGTAGTTTAGCAGCATGAGTGGTAAGATCTTGTCACTTCATAGTGTCATGTCTTTGACATTTCAGATAAAACTAGTTCAAGTATATGTGTGTGCATGTATGTATGATGAGAATGATTAAGTGTACTGTGTATAGTTAAGTGTAATGAAGTTAGAGGATGATATCGAAAAGGATAAAAACCAAACCCCATAATTATCAAAACTTGAAACTGTATTCATAGGAATCAAGTTTAGCTCAATTATTTTCCCATAGAAAGTACCAAAAATACCATAAACTAGGTCAGCAGTTGTTAATACTTTGAAGCTATTTCATTGATACATTAATACTCAGTTTTTATTCTTTCCAAAGGTATAGATTGAATGGAATCCACACAATATATATTAGATACAATGTGTCTCAGTAATAAAGAAATATGGACAATTAATTATTTTATTATAAATATATGGAAAAAAATTCCATAAATAAAGTTAACTTTATAAACATATTGACTAAATTGTTATTAATCATGGGGGGAAAATGTCACCATCAAGAAAAAATAAAACTTTTTATTTTTGCCTAGAATCTTCACTAGTCATTGAAAAAGTAGGTCAGTGAAATAACTGGATTACTGAAAATAATCAGAACTGACAGGTAGACTACTAGAAGTCTATACACTATAGATTTTGTGGTTTGAATGTTTTTGTAAATCTGGCATTTCTTAGGAGACAGATGAGAATTAATAAGATTATGCTAATTTATAGCATAAATTAAAGTGTTTCATAGGACTAATACATAGAAGACTTTTACTGGGTACTGTTAAAAAGATAAGTAAAATTTAATCATTCCAGTTTTATATTCATTTTACATTTTTCTAAATCAGAAATATTTCAAAACAGCTACATTAATGCGATTATTTGTACATACAAATATAGCTGGAATGAATATTTTATAATGCTTAACCTCAAAATGATAATAAAATTTCCAATACTATTATATTTTTAAGTTCATGGCAAGAGAATCTAATTTATTTAAGAAAAAATAGGTCTGAAATACATGTATTGAATTATAATATTGTAAACCATAAATAAGTAAACAAAGTCTGTGAATAAAACAGGAAAAATAATATAGGCCTAAGCAAGTATAAACATAATGTTTTTTGAAAAATAATTCTATGTGGATTTGATACACCTGTATGATCCTACTTGACAAATTGAATATATTAACGAAGGCCAGAATTTTAGAGAAGAGTGATAACGAATATACTTATGCAGTCCAAGGTTTTAAATCTCGAATTATTCTGAAATGGCTTCTTATGCTACTGGATATGTCACCAGATTAAATATTCTCTGGATTTCAAATTGATGGTAAATGTCTTTGCCCCCAATTGAAGATTCCATGTCAAAAATGCTGTCTGCAAGAAAATGCATCACTCTGAAGTGTATTTTAAATCTATTAGTAAAGGCACTTTCCACCCCAGTAATTTGCATAGAACACAGTGAAGCAAAGAAGAATGTGCTGCCTTCCAGCTAGATGCTAATAAGGCCACAGGGAGGAAAAAAAGAAGTAGTTATTTCAAATCTGTCTGTATAAACCCATGTCTTTCTCCAAAATAGACTAAAGATTCTGCTGTTGCTTATACTGCAAAAATTTAGAACACTTTCAAATAAAATATATCTTTACCACTTTTCTAAAGGAAATTATTACATGTTGCTCTTAACCGATCTATTTTTAGGAGCCAAAAGCAGCAGGGTATGTCAGAAAGGCCTGCTTCATGAATTATGTATTTGTCCTTTTCCACTTGACTACATTCTCTTTATTTTATGAATCCTTGAAATCCTAAAACCATAAGTTTTAGGTTGAAATTTCAAAATCTAGCCGCATGCTTACTTGTCCAGTTACACCTCTCTACTATCCCTTGCTCCTGAGAGACACCAATTCCAGACCCTTTCCTCACACAGTATACTAAATACATTCATTTTAAAATGAAGTTTGTGAGTTACTTGTACTTATTTTTGTTTGGATCACAAATTATTATTACTATCTTCATTTTTACTGAGAGTTGTGGCTAAGGGTTCAAAGTGTATTAGCTTCTCAAGGCTTGAATTATATTATATAGCATCTATTTCATGATTGGTTACTGCTTTCTAGAAAATGAAAACAAATTATTGAAATTAAGTAAACTAGAAAGCAGAGAAGTTGTACAAATCCTGCAATTTCCATTACTGGAGTTTTGTAGCTACAGAAGTGTAATACACAAAATTCCTACATACACAAAATTCCTACATAAAGCTTTATTTGAGTTACAAAAATAATTCTGCTACCATCAGTGACTATTACTCCAGAAATATGAAGGCCTTTTTGCTGTCCCTGAGCTGAATATTGAACATAAAAATATTGATTTGATCCTCATTCTCCACAAGAACATTTACCTTAGCCGTGAATTAGAGGGTCTATCTCACTGGAAGAAGCTCCCACTCTGACCCTCAGCATCCCTTTGTCTTTGTCTAATTCCATCATCTCGGATACCAAAGAGATTCCCATTCACAATGGTTTGCATTGGCTTGTCATGCATGACCCTCTGTATTTTGCCTGCTCTTTTCTTTGCCCCTGGAAAAGCTAAAGGGCAGGGGAGTAAGTTTTACTGCCTTTCCCAAAGCTGCCTCTGCTCAGTGTTGTCCCTGGAGTAACTCAAAGAAGGTGAAACTCCTGTTCCATGGACTGTTTTTTTTGTTGTTGTTGTTGTTTTAACTTTAACATGGACTTTAATTTTTAGAAGTCCACATCATACTTAAATAATATAGCAAATGCAATTTTAGCCTTTTAGCCAAGATTCCAGCCAAGAAAGCCATAATCGAAGAAGCTAATTCAGATTTACTAGCACCTACTTTTAAAGACACTGATACAAAAGTTGATGTGGTAAGAATTTGTAATCACCTTCTTAGAGATCAGGGATTCTTTTCCTTAATAATTTATTAAAGTTTGATAATATTAGGAATAATACTACCTCAAATAAAAGTGGACTATTTGAACTTTTAAAGAACTTTTTTTTTTTTTTGCAAAGTGATTTTTCTTCTGTCCAAGGCCCTATGGTTTGCAACAAATCATATTAAAATTGCATTGGAATAATTTTCTGGAAATGTTTTCCTGTAAAAGTAAAATTGGCACTTAGTGTTTTGCTCCATTCCAAATATTAGAAATTTTGTGATTTCTGGTGATATTAAAAGATGACAAAACGTGTGCTAAATGTGAGAAGAAGTGAATGGTGGGAAAGGAGCAGAATGTGTAAACAGGAAATTTACAAATTTTAAAATTATCATTGGAGAAAACAAAATTATCAATGGTGAATATTAATGTTGTTTGGTAATTATTGTTTATTGCTTCTAGAGTTTATCCAAAGCACCCTTCTATTCTAAACTTTTACAGATACACATATACATACACACATACACATTGTGTATTTCCCCTATTTAAAGATAAAATTTCAAAGTATATGGGCTATTTTTCAGACACAATAAGCTAATGATTTATAAAGTGAAGTTATTTGATGATTTTAAAAAGGCAAAGTAACCAGAGAGAATCTTATCCACTTGATTAGAAAGTTTGATCTCTAGTGCTTACACTGCTCTTAAGACTGAGAATACAAATATAATATAAAATGATGAAAAAGAACTTTATGCCAGCTTTTAAATGTTAGAGACCCATGTTTGTGACCAATACAAGAGAGAAGTGTTCCTCTTGACTGTAATTTTTTCTCTCTAATGTATATGATAGAGTTATGACATGATCACATATGCATTAAGGACCCAGCACAAGTTGCTAACCTTACCTTTTGGCTTATTTTACACAGTATTTATCTCAATGGTTCTACTTTTCCAGAAGAAAAATACATTAAAGTTTTCCAAATTAACATGCATATAAAGATAAATATTCAAACCTATTTATATATACCTTCTTTATATTATTAACTTGGCATTTTCAAACTGACTTGTAAAGTATGTAATTTTAATTGAGTAAAAGAATCCCAGTTATGAAAGAAAAAATTACTTGTAGTTGGTTAAATTACCAAAAATTAATTTTGGACTGGTGTTATGTGGCTCCTTCTCCATTCATTTATTTTTTGTAGTTACTTACTTGATAAAAAATGAATCATAAAATGAACACAGTTGTATGGTTATAAAAGTATTTTAAAAAAAAAAGGCAAAGTAACCAGAGAGAATCTTATCCACTTGATTAGAAAGTTTGATCTCTAGTGCTTACACTGCTCTTAAGACTGAGAATACAAATATAATATAAAAATGATGAAAATAGCTGAGTTTGCAATATCTTTGCCCACAGATGCAGAAAGAGCACTATTTTTGCTCTTGACTTGTAATGAGATGCTCTATTATTAATCACCAATTGTGAAACAAGATTCTTTTTTATATACTATGTTCAAGTTGTTTCCTTTTGCTTATTCAATTCCGTTTTGTATAGATGAGGGTTGTTATTAGCCTTTCATCACTGAGACAAAATACCTGAGAAAAACGACTTAAAGAAAGATTTATCTTGGCTCACAGTTTTCAAGATTTCAGACCATAGACAGCCTGCTCCATCGCTTTGGGCCCAAGGCAAAACATCATGGCAAAAAAGGTGCAGTAGAGAAAACCTGCTCACCTGACAGCAGTTGAGAAACAGAGAGGAAGGGACCAGAGACAAGATGTACTCCCCAAGAGTGTGCCCCCAACTCCCTCTAGGTTCTGCTCCTACAATTTCCACCAAGTCCCACCAAAGACAAATCCCTGAAGTGATGAATTCATTGATGAAATCAGAGTCCTCATGACTCAATCACTTCCTAAAATCTCCATCTCTGAACACTTCTGCATTGGGAACCAAGCTCTCACACGAACATTTGGGAGACATTCCAGACCCAAACAGTAACAAGGTGATCATTATATCCAAAGTATCTATGCTTCAAAGATTATGTGGATGGTTGCTTAAAGCCATTCATCAAGTTTATAAGGAGAGACGTTGACCAAAGAGGAAAGACTACTCACTTTGTATTTAATACTACAGTTTTTATTAAGAACAAATTCTGTGTAAAATTTCTTTCAAAAAACCCTATAAACAAAACCCGAAACCAAGTATAAAGGTATAGTTTAAATGTCAAATCCAGTTCTCACTAAATTACTGAAGAAACATAACAGGTAGAGAGGAAAGGTGAAACCAGCAGTTGGGGAATCAAGCCTTGTCTGTACGCAAGCGCAATTTCACTGCTCTTGAGGTAAACTTCTTTCTTCATGAATGGTGGCTATGATCCTGATGGTGAAGTTTCAAACATAAGAAAACAAGAAGGGAATAATTTCTACAAAGGAGCCCATATCCTGCATGATATTGACCTGTCTTCAGTGTGAGATCCTGACCATGTTCTTAGTATTTCAGAAAAAGTATTCCATGGGGATTACGTGCAACTGTGGGCCTTTTATTATCCTATTTCTCACAGGTGTCCTCCAATTTCCACTCACAATGCAGGTCCAATTCAGTTATTATCTTCTCATTAATTGTTTCCTAGCCTCCATATTCCAAACCAACCATTGGCTCTTCTGATCACACTTTGCCCTTTGCTTATGCTAATATTATGCCAACTAAGTGTTTGTGTGTCCTTCATTAACTGATCAACTTGTGAAAGAAAAGAGCAAACTGTTTGTACTCAGGGACTTTTTTTTTTAAATCACCTAGAATAGTACAGTTAAGTTTTCACAAACATAAACAATTAGCATTGAAAAGATAACATTATTGTGATGGTTAATTTTAGATGTCAACTTGACTATCTAACAGGATGCCCAGATATTTGGTTGAATTATTCCGAGTATGTCTGTGAGGGTGTTTCTGGGTGAGATTTAATTCATGCTGGCAGACTGAGTAAAGCAAATTGCCCTACCCAAGGTGGTAGCATCATCAAACCTATTGAGACCCTGAATAGAAGGAAAAGACTGAGTAAAAGAGAATTGCTGTATCTGACCTCATCTCATAGTATTTAAAATGAAATATCAATGTTCTCCTGACTTATACTTTGACAGTAATTTAGACCAGTAATTCTCCTGGTTCTCGTGCCTTTGGATGTGCATGTACGTGCACTTGGTTATGTGTGTATTCTCCTATGGATTCTGTTTCTGACAAATACAATTATCAAAATCATTTGGGGCTAAGGAAATTTGCTAGTCTTGAATCTGGTCCAAAGTCCCACTTTAAAAATAGTTTTTCTTTCTATTAATTATGGAAGTAAAATCAACTATCGTTTTCAAAAAAGAAATAGGAACTTTGGAAAACATTTTTCATCACTTTACAAACAATTTTCAGGGTGTAAGAAGTTTAGTTTGTATATTTTGTGATGCTGTTTTATCAGAAGACAAATGATAGGCCACATATAGAAAAAGGTTCCACATAAAAGTAATTAGATCACCTCCTTCTTACCTCTGTTGCAATGGCTTATAGTGTTTCTAAAATGAGAGAAAAGAAATAGTTACCCCAATTATGACTTGTTGGGTTTTGTCACTTAAAACATTAACCTGTTTTTAGCAAAGTTATTTTGGATTGTCCATATTTATCAAGCAAATGTTGTTCTTTTTGCAAACTTTTTCCTGTGGGATGTCATTTAAATTATTTACAGATCATCAACACTAGGGAAAATTTATATAACATATATCAGCCTCTGCTTACAAGGATTAAGACATAAAATATTTGAAATAATAACTTATGGATAGACCCTAGAGATCTGGTTCTTCTAGAAGGGTATACATAGAAAAGTGCCCATGTTTTTAAATGTGTGTACTTGGAAAACATGGCTCACAATAGCTTACTCTTGGTCTTTCACAAAGCCAAAAGAATATTAATGACTCTGGGAGGAGGTATAATGAGAAAATATGTTTGATTTTATTTTGTGGACTCTAGGTGATAATGATGTGCCAATGTAGGTCCATTGATTGTCACAAATGTACCCCTCTTGTGTGGGATGTTGACAGTATGAGAGCTGTGCATGTCTGTGGGCAGGGGTTTTATGAAAATTCTATTTCTGCTCAGTTTTGCCATAAACCTAAAACCTCTCTAAAAATAAAGTCTATCTTTAAGTAGAGGCAGTAATCTATAAGCATGGAATCTTCAAGGGGTAACTAGCCTTTCCAGATGCAGGATGTGCTGGTCTGCTTTTGCCCTACAAGTCCAATAAGATCAAGGGCCATCGCCTCTCATGAATGTACTGAGGACCTTGAGCACAAGGGCCAGATGACTTCCTATCTCTCAGTCAGAGAGGTCTAGACTTAACTACTATCAAGAGAATGACAGAGGCAGAACTCAGCCTACCTTCAAGGAACTTTCTGGCTCTTCCAAAATATCTTTTCCAAAATATCTTTTCAAAATATCACCAAAAGGTGATGATATTTCTTTAACATTCATCTTTGCATATTTTTTTCTTAAATACTGAAAAAGAGAAGGGAAGACTATAAGCCCCATAAAGTGCAAAGGGGAAGATAGTGCTGTTAACAAGGGTGATAGATGTAGTTGAAATCTGGACTGCTGTTAAATTTTTAACTGTATCTCCTAATTATAGCCCTCCTGACACTGTTTCTGAGCTCCATCAATATATGGTAGAAATGACCTCAATACATTTCGTTAACTAGATCTCAGATTTTTTTTTTTCATTCTTCAGTCATGTAGCAAAGCATCTCTCAAGCCTTACTGTCCTGTGAAAGGTGAGATCCCCTTCTTGAATTGAATGACTCCTTTGGGGTTAGAGAGTCACTTACCTTTGCTTAGTCCAGCAGATGGAATGTTGCATCCTTGGCTCAGGACTCCTGGCTCAGTGCCCTGGCTGTTAGCACAGTTGCATCACTCACAGGGTGGCTTCAGACACAATCCTGGTCCCTCTTTCTATGGCTCTCAGCTACTTGAGAAAGCTATGAATTACTGTTACTAAAAGCTTGATACAGAATCCTACATTAGATATGTATTCAAGAAGTAATTTTGATAAGACATCCTTATTGATTCATTTCCAAAACTTAGAAATGTTGGACCAACCTCTTAGAGAAACCAAGGGAAGAAAGGGGAGTTTCTTAATCAGACATTTATTTCTTCTGCTTTAGTTTTAGTTACATCAGAGCATTGATACTAAAATCCATGTTTATCAAATAACTGAGTAGTTGATAGAGAACATGATGCATACTTCACAGATTGTCAAAATTAGGAAGAGATGGGGTGACACGTTCATAGAGCATTACGTTTGTGCTGTGGTTTGTGCTAGGCTGTTTGCAATGGATTATCATACTTCTTTTTCACTGCCTCATTACTGTTTTACTCTCTTTTGGATGGGTGGAAAGAGAACTGGAGATTCAGACATGAGAAGAGTTACTCTACACAGTTAGTAAAAGACAAAATTGGAATATGAGTTCAATTATGCTTCTTATTAACAAACTAGGACAGAAAAATGCAAAAGCGCAGAATTTGAAACTCTCTCTTGACCATGAGTGTATATTGCTTTGATGACAATTCATACATTGCTATGGTTGCCTGAGAATTTTCTGGTAGAATGAGAACTAAAAGGGTAGTGGACAATGATGTATCCTGAAAAATTCAAGGGCTTCAGAGGAAGACTTGCCTTAGTCTGAATCTTAATGGAGCAATTGAAGGAAGATGTAATTGGGGGAAAATAATTTAACTTCTATAAAATTTCCATTTCAACCTTGCAAACCACTAATATTCACCTCATAGGAAGAAAAAAACATAAGATCTATAACTCACATATGGGATTATGAAAACTGTACATAAAGTACATAATTATGATATTTGGTGTTCAGCTGTTGGATACTCCATTGTAGACAATGAAAGTTTTTCCAAATATCTTTCTAATATTGGTATAAAATGAAAATATCTTGCAAATATATTTTTGTCTGAGTCTATTCACCCAACTAAACTTCTAAAAGCTTATAGGATAGGGGATGATGTGAAAGCAAAGATAAGAAAAATGAAAGGAATATTAGTTTCTTAAATGCAAAACAGGAGGTACCAGGAAAATAATAGCATTGCAAAGTGGACTCATATCTTGCTGGAAAATTAACCAAAATTTTTTTACCCTTCCTACCTGCTACCTCTTGAGCATATTAATGGTTAAAACACTGCTAACATGTATGGAGAAGATGCCTGTATGCCTATAACAGCCAAGCACCACCCAACAATAAGATAAGGAGATGTATTATCACCTAAGAGAGGCAGCACGGAGGGCAGGTGGTCCTCTCGCACCTTCTTTCCCTACCCCAACCTAGAGAGAGGGAGCTGTGATCTAGCTGTGATCTAGGTTTCAAACATCTGTAAGCAGCTGATTCTCCTTCCACTCCCTCTAGGACTTGAATTGAACACCGCTAATTGTTTTGTTGTTGTTTGGCTCAGTTTTTGTATCTGGTGTTCTCTACTTGAAAAAATTCCATCACCAGGTTTGCATGACTTTGCCCCAAGTCTGTGGTTCCTCCTCTAACAAAACAATCAGGAAGGAAGAAATAAGCAAGGGAGAGAGGGAGTGAAGAAGGAAAGAGAAAAATCAGTAAAATCAGCCAGCAGTAAGTAGGGGACGTGGTGTTTGGGAGTAAGATGTGAATGGCCATACATACAATAAATAAATGACTTTTCTTTGCACAGTTTGGTTAAATTTTTTTAAAAAATTATAATTCTTTAAGAGATTTTCTCCTGATGCCCTCCTCAATTTCCTAATTCAATGTTATTTAAATTAATTTTATATTTTAATAGAAATACTCCAGTTAGCTAATAAAAAGCATTTGGATTATTCTTAGATGGGATTTAAGAATTTGGATTATTTTAATTATATTTTCTTTCCCGAATCATTCTTTCTTTGCCTGTGTTTCAGCATATAGTCAGCTCTGTGCTCCATGCCTCAGGGGAGTGAAACGCAGAGAGCAGGAAACAAAAGAAAACAGCTATGGCTGTGTTCAGGTTTTAATTAAGTCACTAATTTACTCCTTCAATGTTTGGAATTGCTAAGGAATCTCTAAAATAGCACCACCTTTTCCCCCTCAACTATCCTGGGAGAGTCATGTCAGCTCAGAACTTACCAAGATTCATTCACTTGGTAAATAAATATTTGTGTGTGTACATGTATGTGCCAGAGTGTTCTGGATTCTAAAGATAAAATGACAAGAGGACAAAATCCATTTCATCTGGAGAGAGAAGGTGGATAGCAAATAATAACAATAATATGAATATTAAGGAATGGTCTTGATCTTGATGAATTTTCTATCCCACAACTAATTTCCCCTAGTCAAAAACTAGGTACCTTATAAAATACAGTTTTATTTTGTGTTTTTTATTTCATGGACTACGACTCATATTTGTGATACTAGTATTTCTCACCTATGTCCCATGCACGCGGTAGAATTTGGGTTTCCTCTCTGTGTAACGGGCTGGCTGCGAAACAAAGCAAAATGGTGAAGAAACCACAAGACACAGGAAGTAATTTTAGAAAGCAGGGATGGGATGCTCTTGGACCTTAGGGACCGAGCTTCTCTTTCTGGAAAGAGAAAGCGAGAGCCTGCATTTGCTTTATTTATATTGGGAAAGCATCAAAGATTTCTTCATATTGTTTTGCCAAATAAGGCAGGAGGTGGGCTGTCCAGATTCCAACGGGTTACGCCCAGCTCTGGAGCTACCAGAGCTGTCCCACTAGTAGAATAAGGACAGAGATCTCACACCTTCGGCAATCTGCACACGGGAATGTCAGGATTGTTCCCAAGGGGAGACCTAAGTCCCCTATGACTCAGTACCAAGTAAAAGACCACTAAAGTAGCTTCACAGGTGGCATCCCACAAGTATTATACCTGAGAAATATGTTTTGACATCTTTCTATTTTGCATTGCCATACTGAAGCTGATGTCAAGTTCTGTTTACACCTATGTAAGTATTTCTCACAACTATTGCCGTCTATCTTAATTACTATTAGCTGAGTTCATCTCTCTGACTTGTTACCGTAAGTCCCCAACCAGTGTCCTCATTTTCTATCTTAGTGTCCTTTAATCAATACAATATCCACAGCATCCTATTTAAAATCCACATCTCTCAATGTCACTTCCCTGTTCCATGCCTGCCAACAGTTTTTCTTTGCCACAGAGTCAAGGATATGACACACGAATGCTTCACGAACTAGTTTTCTATTCTTCTACAGATTTCTCCAGCCTTACCTCTCTACATTTTTGGTTTCTATTTCATCAACATTGAATAATCCCCCCTTTTCCCTTCTAGTTTCAATTTCTTTGCTCATGCTGTTCCCTCTGCATGGAATTACATTTGCACTGACTGTCCAAATAACTCTTGGTTATTTTTTTAACATGTAGTTCAGGTGTCTTCCTTAACAGGAAAGTCTCTGATGTCGTTTTAACCTACCTCCTGTAATACTATGCTAATTTAAGTGATAATTACACTTAACTCCATTTTACATTCTGTGGACATTCAATTATATATTCATAATTATGTGTCCATAAACTGTGAGTGCTCTGAAGGCAGGAGCCATGATCTCCTATCTGCAAGACTATTGCCTTGAACAATTCCTGGCCTCTAAGAGACATTCAGTTCATGTTTGGAGAACTGAATAAAATTATCTACACAGAAATCTGGCAATACTTCAGGGATCTTTCATCAGGAATCTAATTTTAGAGAATCCAGATGTTTCTAGGCAAGCAAATTAATGTGCCAGTAATTCTTCAGGGACCATCAATGTATACTTTATCTGATGAGTTTAAGGACTTATCAGATGCTGTTTCACAGATGGGAATGTGGAGAACTGTTCCTGAGGTAAGACAGTAATTATGCAGATGTGTCCTTCAGATCTGGGGTCAGTCCTGTTATCATGATTAGCCGAATAATGATAAGTACAGTAATAGCAAGAGTCCTCACCATACAGTGTCTCACAGTGTGCAAAACAGTTTCTTACACAAAACATCTCTAAAAGATAAATGAGGTGGGCCTTATTTCCTGCACTTTATATACAAGATAACTGAGAGCCAGAGAGATTAAATGCATGGTCTAAGACCTCAGGCACATAAATTTCAGATCCAGGATTAAACTGATTTGTTCATACTTCACTTACACTGTCTGTTAAAACATGTCAGCAGCAATCATGTTCAAATATATTTCAATTCATTTTGAACTCTAATTTCAAACATAGATGGAAAGAGATACTGATAGATAAATGGGAAACGAGGTGATATTTCTGTTGTATACCATTGCTTTGGAGTTCTCCATTAAATCAGGTAAACTGAGTCTGCTTTTATTAAATAAATAAATGACATGATGATTGATTGATACTGATCATCTGAAGGTAATGTAATGGATAGGTAATTATTTTTAAATTGAGCTTAGGGTTGGCACAGAAAATTTGAAAAGAACAAGGGAAAGTCATTCAGAGCTGCTTGATCTCCACCCCTCACCCCCACCCCCAGCATCTTCACTCTAACTCACCACTCTACATGATCAACTTAAGGTAACTAATCTCTCAATATTTGTCTTCTGGTGTTCTGTGCCCAGGTCTCATTCCCTGTCCTAGTGCTCAGACACTATAAATATAGAATTAATATCTAATTTAGCCTCATTAAGTCATTCATTAAGCATGAATTGAATGTTAATTATGTGCCAAGATTTTATACTCTCTAGCATTACTCAGATGAGTAGGACCTAGAGAGTGTCAGCTCAGTGTGGCACATACAATCCAGTGGGGGTGACAGGCACAAGAAGCATCATTCATTCCTGTGGGTTGCAGAAATATGTAACATCACCATAATAGACCAAAAAGGAATAATCAGCTCAGCTTCAAGAACTCCAGTAAGATCCCAGAGAGGATGCATATGACCCTTGAGCTTCAATTTGAACATAACTCATCAAGCATACGGCATATTGTAGACAGTCACTAAATACCCACTGGTTGATTAATATAATCTGGTGCAAGTTATTGAAACCCTTTTTTTTTAGATATGAGGCTGATGCCAGATAAGTTTTTATTATATAAGAAATGTAATTGGAAATAAAGGTTTATTGAAACCTTTTTAAAGTCAAAGTATTCTATTCCTTCTCCTTGAGTCATAGACCTTGTAGCTTCATATGACTTGTGGAATTAAATTTTTCTATTATGGTAACTAAACATTTGCAAAAGGCAGTGTGTGATGCGCTGGAACAGACTTTCTTCCAGTTATATTTGACAATCAGCTCCCATTCTTTCAAGCAAAGTAATAAGTCTTGTCTCAGAAGTTCTTCAATCTAAATGACTGGTTTGTCCACTTTCAGGAGACTGCGTGCCTCCTATACTAGAGAAGTCTGTCTTCTTGACTGATTTAGGTCTTTTCTTTAGTCTATGTTCTAAGATTAAATGCATTGTAGAGGTTCTTTCCACCTACCCATCTAAGTTAAATGAGTCAATATGAAACAATAAAAGATTGATAAGTACTTAAAAGTCCCTGCAATCTCTTAAAATTGACCACAAAATTAAAAATAGTTTCATTAGGTAAATTCCAGAAAACCAAGCTAACTGTTATCTATTGCATTTTTTTTCCTTTTTGTGGATACTCCAAAAATCTACTTTAAAACAAAATTTTGTGACATTATTTTTTTGCAAAAGATAATAGAGCAAAAATGATTCTAATGTTTAAAAGTTGCATGTTTCCCAAAATGGAATAAAAATCTTTTGACAGCATACATTTGTAGTTCCAGGAAATTCAAATAAAAATAGTGTTTGAAGACTTCAATAAATCCCCAATAGAACTATGTTCTTCTAGAGTATCTGTAAAGCACTTCCTGCCCTTTGGGTCTATTTCTTTGCACAATTCCTATTTTAAGAATTTCCTAATGGCACTGATTCTGGAGTTGTACACTAGCTTCCTAATATAAATATGCCTGCAAACCTGGCTTATGTACAAGCAGTATACTGGATGCTCAAATGTTGAAATCAAATAAACCCCTTATTCATAATTTTCCTTCATCCTCCCTTTCCCCTCTCATCCTAAATTCCACAGCCTGTACAGCAGAGATCAAAAGGCTCAAATATTACTGATATTTTGGAGGGAAGAACAGATAGAATCCAGATGGATGGAAACCTTTATCTGATCTTTGCAAATATGACCACACTTGACTACTGCATTAATTTCTGTCAATGGTTTCTCTGTTCTTCTAGCTTGATGACTTCTGCCAAAATATCTTTCCAAAAATGGAGAATAATGCTTTTAAAATAAATAATATAGTACTTTCATAGAAAGAACTTCATAAAAACACTCTTCTTCCACCAACAGTCCATGCAAAAATCTAAACTATTAACTTGTTTCATATTAACCTAACCTAGTGAAGTAAATAGTAGGTAAAATAGTAAACATTCACTTGACATTATTCTATTCTGAATAAATTTAGAAACACTCCAACTCTGTTGCCCTCATTTAAATAAGGAAGCTTAGTTATCACATATTAATTTGCAATAAATTATCTGGAATATATATAAAAGTATAATGATAATTTTTTAGAGTAGCAGTTATCAAAAGCAGTCACATGACATAGTAGAAATAATAATGAATGACAAGTCAAAAAAATCAATATTTTAATCCTAGATCTGCTACTTTTTGCTCATGGTCTAATGCAAATTACTAAATCTTTTAAGAAAACAAAAACAAACAAATACAAGAACCAAGAGAGTAGCTATAACTTCCCTGAAGAAGCTTATTGTATTTTCATGAGGCATTAGATCCAGTATCTATAAAGTGCCTAGATATACCAATATATACATTTACGTGAAGAAGTTATACACATTTTTCAAATGTATATGCACTATATAGATAATGTATGGTGAATTTCAATTCATTTCTAATGCTCAAAACTGATAAAGTAGAAATAGAACATATCCTACACAGAAATTATGGTTGAGACTTATTGGACTACATGCCAAATATTAAACACTTCCCACCTACTAATTTATTATTCTGCAGGACAACTCTAAGAGAGGGATACAGTCTGATGCTCATTAACAGATAAGCAAACTGATGTTAGAAGCTGTTTTTTCCTACTCTTTTCTGTTTGCACCATTGCTATATTTGGCATGGGTGATAGATTTTCAGTCAGTCACATGTTAACACCCAGGTTTTCCTACAAAACAATCTCTAACTGAATAGGGTTAAAGTTTCAAGTAACAAAACACTAAATTCTACTAGTGGATTTTATTCCTGCCCCTCCCCCCTCTTTCTTTCCCACTCTCCCACTCTCTCTTCTATTTCTACAACTGAGCTTACCATCCTTGAAAAAGCAATGTTTCAGTGAATACAAAGGCATAAGGTATTAGTTAAGTGTGTATTTCCTTTAAGCTAAAATGTAATTCTAATATGTTACATAATGGACTCTTGTGACATCCTAGGGGGCATTTTTTTTTTCTTTCAATTTAGGAACCAAGAATTTTTTCTTTAAGAGTCCAGTTTTTATTTAAAAACTTACATCATTAAACACATTTTTACTTTTTGAAAATGTACATATTATTTAGAGTAAAAACATGAGATTCCATTGGCTTTGTTAATGCCTTATTATACTTGGCATCAAAATTTTGAATTAAAAATGTTTCTCTGTAGTTATTTTAAGGTCTATAATTTTGTGCCATTTAAATAAAAGCTATGTTTTAAGAAAATTTGAAATAAATCTACTGTGCTCTTTAATATCTGTGCCTTGAGTAATGGAAGGACAACTGAACTAACCACTTAAATGCTTTTACATGGATTACTTTATTTTACATAAACTTTTCAGTTTTTGCTCAGATGTCTTGGGTCCAAGGAGATGAAATTTAAAGTAAACATGGAAGATTGTATTTAAAAAATTCACCATATTATATGCAGCATTTTAAAGTTTCAAATAATATAATTAAAAAATATCTTCAAAGATTATAGAAACATCAAATTTCTGGAAATCTTAGAAAATGTTTAACTGACTAACCTTTTGGTATTTAGTAACAACTGTACCAGCCTTGATATTGTACCAAGTACCATGAGGACTATTAAACAAACAAAACAAACAACAGACAAACACACAAAAAAAGCTTTTTAAAGCTCCTGAACTTCTGAGGCTCATAATAGTAAGAGTAAATATTATTTGTGAACAGGAAATCATTTCAGAGCTATAATAAGCATGTACAGTTAAGTGTTAGCCCTATATGGTCTTCTGGAGTATCTGTGAAGCACTTCCTGCCCTTTGGGTTTATTTCTTTGCAGAATTCCTATTTTAAGAATTTCCTAGTGGCACTGATTCTGGAGTTGTACACTAGCTTCCTAATATAAATATGCCTGCAAACCTGGCTTATGTACAAACACTATACTGGATGCTCAAATGTTAAAATCAAATAAACCCCTTTTTTATAGAATTTATAGACAAGAATCTAGGCTGGAATGATATTTTGGATACATGTGTATTATATCACATAATTCAATAGTCTCTAACAGAAGTATATCAAATTCTGGTATTTGTTCAATTTGAATACATGCATACAATAAACATTTTTAAGAATCTATTATGCACTAGGCTCTATACAATGCACTGTAGGGAATACAAAGGTAATTAAGCTAGCAAGGTAAATAGGAAGGGAAGAATTGAATAGGACAGTCAGTATCACACGTGTAATAATGTGTGAATTGTAATGAAAGGCTTAGGGATTGATGGAAAGGAGTAGCCAATTCCAACTAAAGGAAAGTTCCAAGGGCATTTGGTTGCAAACTAGATATGATGGCAAAGATGTTTTTGAAAGCAATCAGAGAAGGATTTCCCAAGATGGAAGAATAAGAATATAGGTATAGAGGGAGGAAATATAAATTTTGGGAGTGGAGAGGGGTAAAATCAGCGTGTCTTTTAATCAAGGAACTCAGGAACAAAGAATTTGGATCTTCACTTGCTAACTCCTAATTCCCACAAGGTTACCAGAAGAAACAGATGTGCAGAAGCAACGACCAACCAAAAGGAGACTTCTCTGAAGCTGTGACTTTAAGCATTAATGTACTGGCTTAGGAAGCTAGTTTGACCTTCATAGAGAATACCTTCTCAGCTGCAAGAGGCTTCTCCCAGCAAAGATCAGCAGCTTAAAACAGGTCTTTCCAGTCCTTTCCTAGAAACTAAAAGCAAATTTTCTTACCTTAACCAATTCATTTATTCAACAAATACTCAGACAGTCTTATAAGCCCTTGGGATTCAAAAGTGAACAAAACAAAGACCTCTAAAACATAGTGTGGTGAGTTTGTATTGGTATAGGTGGATACAAGTTTATTTCTCTATAACTGAAATCATCCCTGAGTTCTCATTCCTTAACCTTTCTGATTTAAGGTATATAGTGGAATCCCCACCTTCAGTCAGATTACTTGGAGAGATGATTCTGCAGTTAGAGAGAAATGATAAGATTCAATTTGTAGTCTAGGAAAATAAAACAAGGTAGGCCAGGCACCTGCCCAAGAGCAGAGGGAAGAGAGCTTGCTGCTGCTGTGTGCATTTGGAAGAATGCCTGAGTGCTTCTCAAGAGCAAAACATGGGCTCTTCCAGAAAGAGGGCTGACCTAGAACCATTTTAGTTTCTGCGTATTGCACTGAATGGAGGGGAAAAAGACACTGAAAAGGAAAATCTGTTTGATTGAATCATTGAAAATTAAATTAAATCAAAGATCTAGAAAGAACCTCCACTATTCCAAGTCAAGTTCCTTCACTGTTCTAAGTCAAGGAAAGGCCATTTTAAAAAAAAAAAAAATTGTAAAAATACCCAAGAGAAAAAGGTCAGCTTTAAACACTGACCAGGTTCAGAGAGAGTGATGTCATCCTGTATGAGTACTGACCCTGTAAGAACTGCTGGCTCCTGGGGGCTGTGGCCTCTAAGTTTGGGAGGCTAAGATAGGAGGATCTTGAGTTTAAAGTCAGCCTCAGTAACTGCACGATAACTAAGCAACTTAGTGAGACTCTGTCTCTAAATATAATACAAAAAAAAAATAGGCCTGGGAATGTTGCTCAGTCATTGAGTTCCCCTGAATTCAATCCTTGGTACCAAAACCAAAAGCAAAACAAACAAACAAAAAACCTGCCTGCCTCCCCACCTGACTCCCTGATCTGCGGTGATTCCAGTGAATGTCTGACTGACTGGCTGTAGGAAATAACCAAGTGATAAAGACAGAAATGCCCAGAGAAGGTTAAATGCACTCTTCTATTTCTCCAAACCTCCCTTGAAGTTAGCTGGTCCTTTATCTAGTTATAGCTAAAGAACTGTAAGTAAAATGGATGTGCATCAATTTAGGATGGCTTTCTCCACGTTGCTATGGTTGCATCACAAGATGAAAAGTAAGCACGTCCTCAAGCTACCAAATATATTATCTCCCTACTTCTGCTTAACAAATTATCCAAAATGACCATTTATCGTCCCATAGTTTCTGTGGCTTAAAAGCCCAGGCATAACATAGTTCAATTCCACTGTCTCAAGTTTTTGCATAGACTGCGGTGGTGCTGTTTTGGGGCTGGATGGAGTCTCCTCTGAAGGCTCAGCTGGGGTGGCGGAGGATCCAAACCCTAGCTCATTTGGGTTTGTCTGCATGCTTGAGTCCCTTGCCACCAGGGCCTCTCCAGAGATTTCCTTTATATTCTGACAGTTGGCTTCCTTCAGGGCAAGTGATACAAGAGTTTCTAAGATGAAACCCTGGGTCTTCTTAGAGCCTAATCTTGGAAGTGATGATCTATTATTTCTGCAGTATTTTATTCATAAGAGCTAAGTTAATAAGCTCAGTACATATTCAAAAATAGGGGCCAATCCAAGGAGATACAGAAAGAATAAATACAAGGAGGCAGGATCATGGGACCCCCCAAATTTTTACCCCAACAGATGAAACACAATACACAATTAGCACACAACTTCACAGGAGTAGGAGGAAAAAAAAAAAAAAAACCACATTTGCTTTATGCTATTGAGGTTTTTGAGGTTGTTATTTCAGGATAGCCTATCCATCATGACTAATAAAAGATCTAGTAGGAGACAGAATTGAATTGAATCATTCAAAAGCAAATCATGAAAGTAGATGGAGATGATAGGGCATGATCCTACATCAATGTTGTTTTCAAATATTATGCTTATAGGAAGCTCTACAAAATAATTTGGATGCTACACATACTTTTTTATTTTTTAGGTTATTCTTCTATGGTATTAAATATCATTAGTCCTCCTAAATGATGTCAGTGTGATAAAATCTTTTTCCGTGGTGATTATCTAAGGCTGCCTATATGTAGGACTGTTAAAACATGTCTAGAGACTTTACAAACAGATGGTTCTTTGGATCCTCCTACAGACTGTCAGCATGAAAGTGCAACTAACAGCTTTCTGTGATCTTCTATACCTCTACTTCCTCCATTTAGTTACCAAAATTGATTTTAATTTTTTTTTCTCACACCTCAAATTTTGATAATCTAAAGTAGGTCACTCTGTGGCATCCAAAACACTCACAGTAGCTCTGTTCACAGAGTGTGAAGTCAGACACTTTTAGAGCATTCAAAGTGAAAGCCAGCACCAGGAACAGAAACATAAAATGTGTTCAAGTAGCTCTGGAACAAAACAAGATGCAGCTAGTTCTCTTAATATAATCTAATTCAATGATGATGTTCATGGTTCTTTCCATACAGCTGAGGATATACGTTGAGTTTGGTCATTGTTAAGAAGTCTTAGCATCGTTCTCTTTTTGGCTAGCTGATTTCCTGCATCTGGCTTATTTAAGGTTTTAGAAACTGAGCACACAACTCTTAAAAGATACCTCAGAGAGGTATGTTGGCTCAAATGGTGTCTCCCACAAATCATGTCCAACCAGAACATGTGAATTTGGCCTTCTTTGGAAATGGGCTCTCTACAGATATAATCAAGCTAAGATGAAGCCACGCTGGCCCTACATCTAGCAAACATAAATGATGTCCTTAGACAAAGAGGAAAATTGAGAGCTGAGGGAGGGGGGCCACGTGAAGATAAAGACAGATACTGGAGTGATGATAGAAGCCAAGAAGTGCCAAGGAATAACAGCAACTGCCAAGAACCAGGAGAGAACACAGAACAGATTCTTCCTCACGGCTTCCAGAAGGAACCAGCCCTGACAACATCCTGATTTTAGACATCTCCACTTCGGAACTGTGACAGAATACATTCCTTTTAAGCCACTCCGTTTATGGCTCTTTGTCATGGAAGCCCTAGGACATCAATCAAGAAGGGTAGAAGAAAATTATGCTTGACAAAAGTTCGGCCACCTTGCCTTGTGCAGCTCGGCCTCCTCTCTAGCTCTAGCCCCAGCTCTAATGCCACCTCCACCTCAGCCTTAGTCCCTAGGGCCAGCAGGATAGATCATATCCTCCTGATTCAGATGGTTGGAAGAGAGAGCACTGAGAAAGAAATCTCCAAGTATAGCTACTCTTCTTTAATGTTCCAGGAGGCTTTAAAAGCAAGTTAAATGAAACCCACTATTACATATAACATACTACTGGGCTCAATGGTGCATGCCTGTGAATCCTAGCGGCTTGGAAGGCTGAGACAGGAAGATTTTGAGTTCAAAGCTAGCCTCAGCAATTTAGTGAGACCCTAAGCAATTTAGAGCCTCTAAAATATATATATATATATATATATATATATATATATATATATATATATATATTTTTTTTTTTTTTTTTTTTTAAGCCGGGTAGGGTATGGGTCAGTGCTTAAGTGCCCCTGGATTCAATCCCTATTATCAAAAATAAACAAATAACTAAATAAGTAAGAAAGTAAATAGATAGTGAGAAGGAAATCCATAAAATGGGAAAAAATATTTGCAGGTGATTTATTTGATAAGGAACTTGTATCTAGCACATATAAAGAATGCTTAACAACTCAGTAATAAAGACAAACAATTAATGTGAAAATGGGAAACGCATATGAATATAGGCTTATGTTAATTTTCTTTTAGAATTAATAGTGAAAAACATTCTAATAAATAGACTTAATATCATAAAAATGATAAGCATTTTTCAAACTTTTCTTGGCACTTATTTCTTGGGCATAACCTAACTTCCAGTTTGTCAACCAGCTGGTGTCTGCCCATCAACCTTCTCAGATTCTTTGACTCCTACACATGAGAGTTTATATCCCAGCTTTATTTTTCTGCCATTTTTTTTTTTACATTTGCCTTGAGATAGTGAATATCAAACAGAGGAAAGGCTATTTGCTTCTCCTTCCTTAGCAATGTTTAGAAAGTAGAAATCCTGTGGTGTGTAGTCAGAAAAACATTTCCCTCAGAGCGATGCCATATTTTTGCAGGAACTTTTGTGGTTTCACGCTTCAAACAGGAATCCTAAACCCAGAGTGCCCCCTCCTCAATTTCTACATTTTTAAAATAAATTATGATGCAATGTAACTTTGTTTCAGTGTACTATCTAGTTTCAATTGCTTAAATTAAAGCATTTTTGTATTCTTAAAGTTTTGTAGCAAGTCCTTTTGACTAGAAAATTGCTTTTGTCTAATGATATGTGAATTTTCCTGGTAAGAGTAATATGAATTGAGAAGAATCATTTTTAAAAAATCAGCAATCCCATTGCCTTGTGTGATTTTCAGTGTAAGCACAATTTAATGACTCTCACACAGGGCAGCACTGGTCATGCCCTGTGGCTGGATGCCATATCTACCACAGGTAGAGACACAGCCCCATGGGGAAGGGTATTGAGAACATTCTCATGCACTAAAAAGGGAAAAGGGAAAACCGAGGAAATCTTTAATGGGGACAAAGAAAGAGGCTAATGTTACTGAGTATTACCAATTCTCGGATTGCATAAACATAGAAATGAACTGCTTTCCTCCCCCCCCCCCCAAAAAAAAAATGTGAAACACTTCCTCCTCATTCTCCCAAAGCACTGTTGTGGAATTTTCCTTTTGAGGATTAAATGCCTAAAATTTCCAGCAAGAAAATCCCTTTGAAGTGTCAAAACATATGGGAAACAACCAAAACCATGTAACACTCTCTAAAAAGTCTAGAAAACGCCTTTCTAAAATAATGGGTTGAAAGGCAGTAGGATTCCCACATGGCAAATATTGGTATTGTTTGGTTGTTTTGTTTTGATTCTCGGGGGAGAGGGAGGAAATGCTTCTGTCCCTAACTACGACCAAAGTATTGGTTTTATTCAGCTCTACTTTAGACATAGGCATTTTCAGGTTTATGCTCTATGTGTTCCTTATTATAGCTTTTTCATTCTGAGAACAATTTAAGAACGTAAAGTTTTGTCTACCTATATAGATTCTGTATTTTATTTTACATGTTATTTTCTGCACCACAACTCCATGTACTTTAGAAAATTAAAAGAGAACAGAAAAGATTAACAGCTACTAAAATTAATTAGAGTCTACAAGGGGTCTACTAACATGTGTATGGTAGTCTGTGTTCATTGTAAAGAAGCATCTGAGAATTTTTAAAGCCTGTAAGCTCTGCTTTTGTCAAGGCACTTTGAAAAAAAAATCTCATTCTTACTTATTCCTATAAAATCTCCTATTAATTAATTACTTGGGAGAGAATCATTCTATGAATCCTAATGTCAAATTGAAGATCATTGAAAGCAAAAAAAATTGCAGATTATTGACAAACTGTATAGCGTGTTGTTATTACAGAGATTTACAAGTCTTGTTGAGTATTTCCATTTCTATATCCTACCAGCATCTGAAATTCAAAAAATCATCAAGCTTTCTTGTATATTTATAGCTTCTTACTCCTTATGCCAAATCTTTCCATTCTAGTCTTTATATCAGCTAAAGAAACCACTTTCTCTGAAAGGGCAAGTCTAGTAAATTTGCAATTATCATTAATCCTTTCTCTTCCACTCTATCTTCCCAATCATTCGTCAAGTTGTAAGTATTCTACTTCTATGTATCACATACACATCTATCTATTTATTCCCACTGTCTTTTTAAGATTATTCTCAATCTCTCTTCAGCTATCTCATCATTCACTATAATTTTTTTTCCAAATGTAAACCACAGGATTGCTGCTTTTTCAAATTCAAAGTATTTAATTTGAAAAATAATGCCTTTCACCATCTAGATTCATTGTATGGTTTTAGCCTCATAGGCCTTTAGTTCCATCACATTCTTTGTTTTCCAATTCATACTAGAAAATTCAGGCCACCTTGAACTGACCTTGCATTTTTATGTCCCTGTGCATTCGCACATGGTGGTCTCTGAGCTTGGAAATCCTTGCCTGTCAAAGGTTACCAAACTCTAACACCTTTACTGGATGAGATGTTTTCAGTTCTAAATAACAGAACATCAATTGAATCTGGCTCTAGAAACAAGAACATATAATATCTCACATATCAAGAAGCAGGGAATAGAAGCAAATCTAAAGCTGGCTAATTTGGCAGCTCCAGGTGTCATAATGTTAAATTAGCTTCTCTGAATTCCTCCAGGTTTTCCTTCATGATGGCAAAGTGGCTGACACTCTTATCATCATACCTTTACATGACCATGTCTTAAGGCACCAAGTGTCACATTTGCAGCTCTACCCCCTTCTTAGGGTTCCCCCTGACTATCCATGTACCTTGCCTTGGGAAAAGTAATTATCATGATTGACTTTAACAGGAGCTATATCATCCCCAAGAAGGTCATGGCTGATAATGGGGGCTGAGGATTAAAAAAAATTCTACTCTAATTTTATGCATATACAGTACACATAAATAGATATATACTATATCTGCAGTATTAAAATTTCATAAGGGAAGGTAATTGGAGAAAAAATCCTGAGGGACAAGATAATGAAAGGAGCATTGGTACAACACTAGTTTAAATTACTCAGCATCTAGCCCCCAGCGACAGGTAGAGCTGTGAAGCACACAAAGACCTAACACTGAAAACAGTCAGAATCTTATTAGTAAATAGAGCACAATGACCCTTGGTAGTTTCTGCCCTGGCACCTCATTGAAATGGCACATGCTTTTGGGAAGGCACCACTTATCTCCTCTAGCTGGAATTAATTACATCCATGCTGCTCTGACACTGCACCTATTTTAGATCCCTATTGTTACCTTATTCCGTCTGCTGTGTATTGTAGCTAGTTATCTACAGACACACCTCACCCCCATGGAAACTGGATAATAAGCTACTTCTGGGAAGTTAGGGTGTCCTAATCAATTCTTGCCTCTCCTAAAAATCCTTGAACTAACAGACACTCAAATGTTTCTAGTATTTAGTATACACACACACAAACACACACACACACACACACAAACATACATGTTCCTTCTGAATTCAAATATTGAAGCTCTAACTTCCAGAGTGGTGGTATTTGGAGACAGGACCTTTGGGGACTATTTAAGGTTAGATTAGGTCGCGAGGGTGGGGGCCTCATGGTGGTTGTCTTCAAGAGATCACACTTTCTCTCTCTCCCTGCCCCTTGCCCACTCTCTCATATTGTTTATGGAGAGGCCATATAAGGACACACATCTACAAACCAGGAAAGAGCTTAATCCACCAGAAAATTAATCCTGGATTTCCCAGCCTCCAAAACTTGGAGAAATAAATTATTTTCTTCAAAGCATTCATTCTGTGCTATTTGGCTGTAGTAGCCCAAACCCACTGAGATACACGTATACACATTCATACATTATGTATAGTTACTCTCATGTATAATCATATTTAGTAATTTTATTTTACTGTGAAGGTGTGAGGGACAGGCTGGTATTTTCCAGGTAGTTCGGAGGCTCTCTGAGCATGGAAGTGACTGAAAGCCCACCAAGGGGAACTGCCACAGTCCTGGGGATCTCTTTCCCATCTTCCTCCTTCACATGGGGAAGGACTGCTGCTCCTCTGGTTGTCTCTAATCAAGTTCATCAGTACACCCATGACACCTTTTGCCCCCCCCCCCCCCCCCCCGAGTAGAAGTAATGTAGAAGGACTTCAAGTAGCATTCTCTGTATTTAAGGAGCTGGGGGAGGACGACGGAAACCTTATCAGAATACTAAAAAATCAACTAGAGGCTTGGTTTCCCCTGCTGACTGACTCATTGGAAACAGAAAAACATCACAGTAACTTAGTTTGACAACGCTGAGAAAAGGCTGTCTGAATGTACTAGTTCACATTAAGACAAAATTCTTAAAGGTTTTGAGTATGTTTTCTTGTTAACAAAAAGTTCCATTTACCTTATGCCTTTGAAGATCGGCACCCCAATTCTTTGGCATAGTTGAGATCTCACTGTGGAAGGTCTGCCCTGAAAGAGCTCACCAGAAGTGGGAAGGCTAAAGGGCATGGTGAATTGCTGACATAGTACCCCTGAACCTTGGTTTTCATTACACCTTAGCAGTGGATGACTGCAGGAAACAACAGAATTATAGCATCATTCTGAAGTGATCCTTGAGAAGTGAGAGTGGCATTGTCAAAATAGCAGTGAGAAGCTAAAAGTATTTACAAGCTTCTTGTTGAGAGAATTGAATGTATTTCTCCTAGAAATGGAGTTGGGCAAAGCAATAGAATTTTCAAAAATATAACCTCACTGTTCATAAGGACTGAGTTTGAGAGTGGAGGGAAGGAGCGGGATGAAACAGAGCAGAAGCCAGCACTCTCCCTGAGGCCTGTGGCAGGCACACAGGGACCAGACCACTGGAACCTAACACCTTCCCCCCTCTTTTGAATAAAACTAGTCTATAAAGTTGATTCTGAAGCTCAGTCCAAATTTGTCCTACTTCCCTATCCTCTGCAACATGTAAAATTAGAACTAAAAAGACATATGTTTGTATTGACAAAAAGTCAATGTAAAAGAGAAAGAAATGACATGTGATAAAAGTGAAGAAAAGAAATCTCTTCAGTTCTAACGCAGAGTGTTCATTTCGTCTCTCTGCAACTCACACAGGCATGTGGGATCCTCTCCGGTCTGAGCATCCATGCCAGTTATTGGTTGGTCTGTTTTAGTCCGTTGCACACCGCACTGCTCTTCTTCTGGTGTATCTTCCTCACTAGACCCAACCAACGTGCAGCAGCACACAGATGTGTCAACATGGTAAATTTACCAACGCTTTGTAATGGCAAAAGAAACGACTTCTAAAAATCAACCACAAATGCATGCAATTTAAATAAAACTACTCATTAAAAAAGGGCTTTAAGCCTTTACATTTTCAGCAAGAGATAGTCAAAATTCATAATTGCTATGAATTAAATCTAGTTTGAGATTGTCCCCCAGTATGGTCCCCAGTGTGGCAATGCTAAGAAGCTATAGGACCTTCAAGAGGTAGGGACTAAGGTCATTGGAGAGTTGTCCTTGAATTAAGCTAACTCTCATGGTACCCCTGAGTTCTTGCAAGGGTAAATTATTTTAAGAGCAAACTTGAACCCTGAATTGCTCTCTGTCTTCCTGTTGTGATGTGATCTCTTGATCTCCTGCCCATAAACTCTCCTCCCAATACCAATAGCCACGAGGTGACATACTAAGGAGGCCCTCACAAGAGCCTGACCCTTTGTGCTTGGACTTTCAGACTCTAAAATTGTGAGCTAAATAAGAAATCTCTTTTCTTTATAAAGTTACCCTACTTCAGATATTTCTTTACCTTAGTGAAAAATCTTATAAAGATTTTAGAATTTCATTGTTTGATAAACAATAATTAAATATTCTAATATTATTTTGCTTATGTCATGCTTAATGTTTCAACTTTTATGTGATATTTATAATATCTTTAAGAAAGTCAATTTTCAAATCTATTTTCTGTGATGAATAGCCTATGTCTTTCCAGAGTACTTCATATTTAAAGATGTTTAGTTTTAAAAACTAAAGTCAAATGTTTTGAGTAGAGATGGAAAGTAATAATACAGACATTGTAAATTAAATTTTCAAAAAATCCAACTCATTAAATAAATAGCATAATGAACAGTTAGGTTAAATTTGGATTGATATACCTGATAAACATTCTCTTCCTCAGACTAACTGACTTTTCTAACTTGCATGGGAAAGTTATCAAACAAATCTACAAGCCCAGCAAAGCTATATACATGTTACACTGAAAATAATGATAGAATTTTTTAAGTTGGAAAGTGCAAAATAAGAAACAAAATTACTTTCTGAGCTTAGTTAGTTATAATAGAGTTGGAATGAACTCAAGAAGTTAAATGCAAGGTCTTTTTCTCAATTGGTATCTGAAACCAAAATGTCTTAATTGCAGAATTGTTTATATTGTGAGCCTGTATGGAAATTGTTGACACTGTATTTTTGGACTACTAAAATAAAGGAAATAAAATGGACACAGTTAATAGCATACAAGTTCAAGTTTTTCATTTACTGGTATCATTTTGATTTGTTACACCAATTCAATATGCAATGTGTTCCCTAATGTTTTAAATTTCAGTTTCTTTTTAGAAATTGTTGTTTAAAGAAAATATATATATTTTTTCTAAGCCTCAGGTACATGCCCCAAATCCACTCCAACGTTACCCGCAGTGTGCTATAGAAATATTGCCATTTTCCTTTTGCATGGTATGATAAAAAGTTTGTGAATCATTTGGCATATGATTTTCCCTGGTAGGATTATATCTTATTAATTATTCTGTATCACTTAAAACACAATAGTCTATAAGTCTTTGATAAATAGATGTATAGAACAACAGATAAATAAAGCAATACATCCTTTCATAATTTTAAAAAAGCTTTCTCCAATGATCACTGGCTTTGAATAAGGTGCTTTATTTTTTTAACTTTTTATTACAAACATTTTCAAATATACAGAAAACAAAAAGAAAAGTAAAAAAACACCCATATGTTCACTATCCACATTCAACATTTGATAACAATTTTCCAGGTATTTTTATTATGCATGTGTATATTTAATTAACTCTTATAGCAAATTACACATCATTTTGACACAAAATATGCCTGGGTGAGTTACAGACAAGCAAAATTAATGCTTAGAGCCAGAACCAGAGAGCTTTAATTTTTTTTTTCACTTTTGCCATATGTCATCAATTTCTGTATCACCCTTTTTAATTACATGACTTTTTCCAATAAAATTTTTGTACACTTGTCATTTGTTTCATCCTAATTTTACATATTTCAAGTGACACGAAAATGTGATAAACTTAGACAAAGTTTAAAAATTTTTAAAAAATGAGGAATTCTCTTTCATAAGGGCAATATCATTTTCAAATTTAACCAAGCTAATAGCAAGACAGTATTGTTTAGTAAGCAATTCACATTGGAATATACTAATTATCTCCAAACATGAACTGGATAGATGGTTATTCAAATCAGTGTCTAATTAATGATCACAAAATTGCATATGTTTTCCAAGTCTTTAATAGGGTAAACTTTTATGGATATCCTCCCTCTGTTTAAAATGATGAGATATTTGTGACATATTTCACTCCAAATATCTTGCTGGTTTTCTAGAGTCAGTTGTTAATGTTTCTATTTATGCTGTATCATTACTAAAGAGTGTGGTTACTGCAACACATCACATTAAACATTTGTTTCCTAATGTTCTAGCACACAAGAAATAAATTTAAAAACTTACTAATATTTTTGCAAAAATAATTCAAAGGACCCAGGAATTCATATTTTGCATGTAAGTGATACTACTGCTGAAATACTGTTCCATCAAGTTCGAAAAGTATTTTTCTAGTACAAATGGCCCATATAAATGCATTGTATTCACACATGCCATCATATAAGAAAGCATAATATACAGCACCTCCAAGTTCCTGAACTAAATTTGCTTGTAATAAAGAAAAATAAGTTTGCAAGATGCAAATAAGTAAGATATTTAATGTTGATGATCAAAAATTGTTCCAAACACTAAATCTTGCATGTGAATTTACATGTTACTTTTAGCACAACAAAGTTTTGTCTAATTTACTAATAATTTATGTTCAAATTATAGGGCCTTATTTTCTACCTACAAAAAAATGAATTTGGGGAAGTTAGTAAAAAAGAAAAAAAGCAATTCATTTCAATGACAATAAGGAGAATACCTACAATGACAAAGAAGAAACACTAAGTTTTAAAAGTTGAAATTCCAAAAGGTTCATGAGCCCCATGTTCAATGGCATCACTCAGCAGATGAGTTTTTCTGTGAACTTTGCAAGTTAGGTTTACCAGGTGATGGCTGAGAGAAAGTGGACCACAAGGGAAACTTCCTTGGTCTCTTTTTTATTACTGGTTAAAAAAATTATTTGAAAAAAGCCGAGATGAAATATGAAGGATTTTGTTGTCTTTTTTTCCTCCCCCCCCCCTCCTTTAATGCTACAGAAAAGTCAGAAAAGCTTTGTGAAAGAATTTACTGAGCTAATTCCTGATCAAGAGCTTTTATGGAATGAAATTTTGCTGAGAGACACAAATTGTCAGCCACTTAGCAGCTTTCAAGAGGCAGCTTTCTTAGTGATCTGACATAACTAAGCAAACACAGGAAACTTGAACCTGCAAGGAAAACAAGAAAAGGCCATTGTTGACCTGTATAAAAAGTGCAAGTATTCATATTCAAATGACATGGTAGATTAAACAGATGTCACTGAATCACGGATTTTGTAGAATGTAGATCTATTTTGGTGGAAATGAGGTCAGCGTTTCAGAATAGATTCAGCGTTTCATGAGTATAATCATGTGTCAGGTTTCTGTGCCTGCATTTTGGGATAAACCTTCAGGATAGTTCTGCATATTATCATTATAAACCTCATCAATGTGATTTAGCTTCAAATTAAGTACATAAATTACAACCAAAATGTTCTTTAAAACAAAACAACAAAACAAAAACACAGCTTCACTGGGGTTTGAGAAATGACATTATGAATTGCAATGTGGCCTTGACTGAACATGCCTGCTCTCATATTAAGATGAATTCTGTCTCTTTTGTATTATTTGGAGAATGAGTGTTTGTTCACCATTACCACAGCACCTGGCATTGCTCCTGGCACCAATATGTCCTCATAAATTCATGCTTTGGGAATAAATGAGTGAATAAGTAAATTAATATTAAGTATGGATTTTTCTATAAGTGGATCAAAGTTGTTTAATGATTAATTCTATCTCCTTAACTGTGCATGAAAGCATACACAAAGTTCATGTAACAGTTTTATCCATATTTTGAATGTTTCAAAGTCTACATTTCACCACTACTAGAAGCAAACTGTGCATCTGGAAGATATAATATAAATTTATGGTTACATGACCAAGTGAAAAACTGAAATCCTTATACTAGAAAGTACACAATGAAACAAATTGTTTGGCTATATGTAGTAAAATATATATCTTTTTTTTTATTTTAAGCTTTTCTCTGTTACTATCAGAGGGAATCTAGAGAAAAGATCACAACACAAAATCCAAAATCAGATTTGTAAAATAATTACAACCATAAATGCAATAATTTCATTTTTTTTCTATTCTGATTCATGTTTTATCTCTGATCCTTATTCTGGGTTTCTAAAAGAAAGTATCTTGCATTTTTAAAGTTTTATTTAGTCTTTAGTAAATATATACATACTTACAGTTATTGTTATAGGTATGTGTATATGAATGTGTGTAGACACACATACACATATATCTCACCTAGTACCAAAGTACATTACAAAAGAAATCAATTTCTATCTCAGACCTCTGAGTGGGTACTTTGGTACCAGGATGAAAATAAACTGGTAGGAAGAGAACTTTCTCTTTAAATGCTTTTGGAATTAGAAAAAAAAAAAAAAACAGAAGTTCCGCAGATATAATATAAATCTGATCAGTATATTGGCTTAGGCTGGGTATAAGGTTGTGTATGTCAGGGAATCATACTATTCCAAAAATTTTAAATGATTCTAACTTATCCACCACTGCAGCTGTTCCACCTGAATTTTATAATAGGATTAGAATCTGAATTGGAAATTTTTTTTTTGGTAGGGTTCCAACTGTGAATAAAATCATAGCAACCCCTGAGTGCTAAGATATATTTTTAATGGGAATAGGTATAAGACATTTAATTTAAGGAGAGAGCATGACACAGTTATGGGTAGGCCAGAACCAAAGAATTCTCAGCAGGAGTGGTGTCTCAGCCATGTCCAAAGATAAACTCGCCAGCAATAGGCTTCCACCTCAATACAGGACTTACTCCTTTTGTAAGTTTTTTTTTTGTTGTTGTTGTTGTTTTTTTTTAATACAACTTTCCAGAAAATAGCAAGAACAACCTAGTTCTTTCCTGATTTTTACCTTTACAAATCAGAAACATTTTCTATGTTGAAAGAATCAAATGAGATGATATAAAAATTAATTTATAACATTCCAAACAATTTACAAATGCCAGTTATTTTTCAGTCAATATCCACTGCATGGCAATTTTGTTCACCTAGGATTAAACTGAGGGAAGAGAAACTGACAAAATAGAGAATAGCTCTTTATGGGGGAAAGTGAGAGGAGATTGCAGATAAATTCTGAGTAAAGAGTTTTCACTTTTCTCAAAAGTTTTCTTTTTAATTACATTTAAATGATGACTAAATGGTTGGAATTGAATTTGAGTGCACAGACTTATTGCTCAAACATTCTGGATTATGCGTTTTGGGGGATGCTGGGAATATTTAGGATTCTACATAGCAGGTGGGCGGTGTTCTCCTTCTTTAATCAATTTATGCTGCTTTCCTGTGTTCTAAGGTCACGAGGAGAAGAGCATAAATTATTTCATATTTGCAGGTAACATTAAGTTGCTGGATTATATTCAATCTCCTCACCAAGCTCTTTATCAGATTTTCACGTAAGTAAAAAATGAGCTTAAATTTTAGTATGTTCCATTTCATTCTTTTTATGTGAGGATGCTAAGAGGCCAGGTTAGAATTAAGAAAATGATTAAAATATTAATGCTAGCCAGGTGTGGTGATGCACACCTGGACTCCCACCAGCTCCAGAGGCTGAGGCAGGAGAATCATGAGTTCAAAGCCAGTCTCAGCAAAAGCGAGGCACTAAGTAACTCAGTGAGACCCTGTCTCTAAATAAAATACAAAATAGGTCTGGGGATGTGGCTCAGTGGTTGGGTGTCCCTGAGTTCAATCCCCAGTTCCCCCCCAAAACCATTAATGCTAAAATATCTTTGAAACTGAGCAATTAGTTCTTAAATACCTTGAAATGTATCATCTTTATTGTTTTATTCCTGCTTATTTATTTTTGGTTTGCATTACAAAAGTTTTATAAATTATAAAGAACTTGACTCAGTAAACATAATATGATGTATTTAGATAATATTTAAATGCCCCAAAATAAAAGCTGTTGATGATTGAATTAGCCGTATTTAAATGTGATAGATATTTACATAGAAATATCAGAGCTTGGTGCTGTGTTCCTTATTTTAAAAAAAGAATTAAAACTTCAAGAGAAGTTTGAGCTGGAAGCTTGTAATACGAACTTCTTGAGACAAAAAATTTTCATTGTGTGCTCACTTTTGATTTTAAATAAAAATACATATTTTCCCAACATGCCACTTCAGTTCCACAAAGAGAAGCAGTCACGAAACTTTATGGTGAAATATTTAAAGAGAACCTTGAACACTTGCCAAAAAAATGCTTTTAAGCTTTCTTAAAACAACTGAGATCCAGGACTTTATTTGCTCATTTGGCTCGTAAGGGGCACAGGCTGACTTTTATAAAGAAAGAAAAATTCCTTCCTAGGTTATGACTCTGATGGCTTTGTGAGCCTACTTTAAAACAAAAGTCAGAGCAAGAGGAACTCATAGTTTTGAAAGTGACTCTAGAAAACCAGCAGCATACTTGCAGGAGAATTCAGCAAGGGTATGGACAGGAACTCAAACATGACATTTATAAAAGATACTGAGTAAAATAAAATCTTTAAGATAGTGAGTTAGAAATAAATCTTCCAGAGACTCTTTGTATGACCAGACCTGTCCATATGTAAGACAGAATCATGACAAGGACGGTCAAGTTCTTGGCCTTGGCAATCATGAAGACTGATCATTCCTTGAGATCCATGTGCTGTTCTGTGAACTGAATATAAAGGGATTTGTAGTTGCTCTGGGATGAAGAGGATCCCATGAGCCAACAGCAGCACCAGGCCTTCCCTACTCTTGTGGCTCAGTGCCTCAACTCGACCCACCCCAAATTCTTCCTACCTCAAGGATATTCAGATGTTATTTCTGAAATCAAAGCTTCATCCTTCACCCTACTAGCCTCTGGCTTCAAGGTCATCCTCTAGTTTGCATGTATCCTTGTGGGGTGCATGTGTTTCATTAAACTGTAGGATTGCATGTGTTGCATTAAATTGTCAGGATCTTTAGGCCCTATATATGTCTATCTTCATCATCTCCCTCCCACAGAAATCCCAACACACTGAAGTGCATAGAGTAGACACAACATTAAATAAATTCAACCCAAACATAGATGGAATAGTATATCATATAATAAAATATTTGAATATAAGTTTCTGAGGACAGGGAACTTCTATGCCTTATTTGATTCTTTTCTCCAGTTCTTAAAGCTATGGCTGACCTACAGGAGGTATCCTGTAAGTATTTATTAGATCAATGTCCTGATATATGTGAACAATATTTACCTAACCCCTCTTACATGCAGTAAGAATTTCATCCTACACTGAAATTATTTCATCCTAAACTGAAACTATTCTGTAACAATAGACTATGGTTCCTGTTCTCAAGAAGGCCAAAAACAAGCCCAGAATTAGTAGAGATGAAAAACAGAAGGAACGTGGTAAGGTACATAACAAAGAATGAAAATTAAGTGCTGAGGAAATTGCCATGAAAAGAAACAGTGGAGATAATAATGTGGTTTTCTGAAGGGAGCCCCAATATCCCCTAAGAACCCACAACAGAGCTAAAGTAAAGTGAAAAATAGAAATAAATTTTTAAAATATCAAACCCTAAAAAGGAAGAGAATATGTTCAAACTTGCAGAAGGAGAAACTAAATTGCAGTGATTATGTGAATGGCTTCAGTGAAGGAGGACACAGAAGGAAGGTGCGCTTGAGTAGGTTTTTGTTTACAATCTGGTACAAAGAAGGATAGAATTTTCCTGGTGCCTAATTTAAAGTCTGGAGAGAAGTTGCAAACAATAACTAAAAATGATTATGTCAGAGATTTGATTTTAAATTGATTCTAAAACAATTTAAATGACACATTTGGAGAATTAATGGTCAGTGGTAAAAGTTAATGGAAGAAAAAGGAAAAGCCATGTTAAGTAAGAGCATTAGGGTTCAATTATTTGAAAAATATAACAAGGGCCTGGGTTTTCTCTTCAGATAAAGAAGAGGAATTTACCAAAGACAAATGGATCATGAAACAATTGGTGGAGAAAGAAAGGATAACTATCAACAATACCCTTCTGATCCAATTGCAGGAGGACTGTGATATCTACCCAATAGCCTTTGGGTGAATTCATTTTTCTAATTAATACCAATAATAATAAACTGTAGTCAAATGAGCACATCAAATCAGCACAGTGTTAAAGAACCAAAATATTAGATGGAAAACATTTTCTAGGTGCTATGTTGAATTTTATCATGGAATTTTAAAATATAAATGTAAAATAGAAGGTGCAAAATCTACCCAGAAGGGCTGTGGCTTTGGTTCAGTGGTAAGGCCCTAGGTTCAATCCTCAGCACCACATAAAAATAAATAAATAAAATAAAGGTATTGTATCCAACTACAACTAAAAGAATAAATATTTTTTTTAAAAAAAATCTACCCAGAAGAAGAAGAGAAAAGTCAATTTCAATGGGACAACTAGGTTGGCTCCATTTTCTAATCAGCAGGATAAGAATTGCTAGTAGAGGAAGTAGCAGCAGCAGCAGTAGCAACAACAACAAAGTTACTTAGGGTGAGTGATAATTAGTGTAGAATTTCATGCTTGGGTGAAATATGTGGGTTGGGAGATCCACACAAAGATGTTCTAAATCAATCAGAGTCTCTGAAAATTTACCTCTCAGGCTTTCATAGGAAATGACTGAGGGAGAAGTTCAGAAAAATGAAGGCAAAATTAGCAAATTTAAAAGATTTGGGATATAAGAATAGGGGAAGACAATTGGGCAAAAAGTTAGTAAACCATAGCCTTTTAGGAAAGAAGAATGGATTTTAGAATAAAAAAAGTAGTCAAGGTTCCAGATAATTTTAGCAGCATGGCAAGAAGAACCTAATGTCTCATATCAGCCAACAAGAAGGAAACAATTAAAAGAAGAACATATAAAATCTATAAAAGAAATTAAAATGCAGAATTGACTAAAAGAAGAAAAGAGATGACTTTGTGTTAGATACTAGGAAAATGATCTTTTAACTGGCAGAGGAGTGGTGACATTAGAGGGGGCAACTTCCTAATACAGTACCTAGCACTGCAGTGAACAAGTTAATTTAGATATAATCTTATGTCCAGACAACATATCTAGATGCAATAGTATTAATATTATTTCTATTTTCACTATTTACCTTCTAGAGTCAAGCATATAAGCAAAAGATAGAAAGCTTAAGTGTGGTTTTAGAACAGAATGAATATTTTAATTTTCTTAAAAATGTGGAAAATTTTGTAGCTTCCTGGAACTGGGGAATAGGATGTAGGCTGAATGATGGCTTCCCAAATCACATATCTATGTCCTAATCCCCCAAATCTGTGACTGTTACTGGATATGGCAAAAGTTCTGACTGAAGTAAGGATCTAGAGACCAGGGTTTATGCTGGATTGCCTGATTGGTCCTACCGGCCATCACATGTGCCCTTCTAATGGGGAGTCATAGGAAGTTGGAAGAAAAGAGGAGACAATGTGATTGCCAGGTAGGGTTTCATCTGATGCAGTCCCAGCCAAGGAACAATAGGAGCCACCAAAAGCTGGAATATAGAATTGTCCAGTGGAGACTTTGGAGAGTACATGCCTGCTGATACCTTGATTTTGGACGTTAGGAAATACAGTTCTAGTGTCTTAAGCCACCAAGTTTATGTTAACTTGTTAAAACACCTATAGAAAAGAAAAACGAGTAGAAACTCATAATTTGAAGTAAATCAGTCAAAAATGTTGCAAGTTGAATCAAGAAAATAAGAAGATATGTATACATTACTATGGAAGTGAGAAAGGTCCATAACTATAAGTATAGAGGATATTTTAAAATAAGGGAGCACTAAGTATAAAGTTTATATAAATAAGTTTGATAATTTGAAAAAAAAAAAATGAGGTCTAAAAAACAAAATATATAGTCCTAAAATTTTCTTAGGAAAAACGTTTGGAGAGACTAATATACATAAAGGAAACTGAGAAGATAGTTAAAGACTTGCTTCTAAATAAACATCAGTCTTAGAAGCCTTTCAAGAGATTTCTTATAAAATATAAGTAATACCAGTATAATGCCTGCCGAGTAAGAAGACATAATGTCTTTGAATGACCTAGCAAAAGATACATTTAATACATCCATTCTGATTATTTACATCCTAATCTTGGCTATTGTGAATTGTGCTGCTATAAACATTGAAGTATCCCTATAGTATGCTAATTTTAGATCTTTTATATGTATACTGAGAAGTGGGATAGGTAGATCTTATGGTAGTTCCATTCCTAGATTTTTGAGAAATCTCCATACTGTTTTCCAGAGTGGTTGTACTAATTTGCAGCCCCACTAACAATTTATGAGTGTATCTTTTTTCTCCCTGCATCCTTGCCAACACTTATTATTATCTGTATTCTTGATAATTGCCATTTTGACTGGAGATGAAGTCTCAATATAGTTTTGATTTACATTTTCCAGATTGCTAGAGATCAACACTAAAATCTTAAACAAAACATAGTTAAAGGAAAATTGGAATCATATCATGAGACTAATACTTCTCATCTAGATAAGGCTTAGTTGCAGAAATGATATAGTTCAACAGCAGATAGGAAGCTTTGTGCAGTGGTGATGTGGCATCAGAGAAGTCCACCCAAGAATCCATAATCATTGAAAGCAATAGTAGACAACAATCATTAGGTCAACATGTGTGAGAAAATATCAAAGAAGTTTCATAAATTTAACAGCCTTTCCTGGTTCCAAATTGAAAATAACGTAAACAAGGAAATTTCCTTAAATTGATACAGAGAATCTGAAGGAAAAAAAAAACTTAGAGCAAACAGCATAATAAGGGTAAAATATCATGGTTAAATAAAGGAGAAGGTACACCACCACTGTGTAAAACTGCACAGAGTTTCAGCATGAAAAGGAAAAGAAAGACCAAGACTGAGTCTTTAAAAGGATGAGCCAAAGCTCACAATTTCAGAAGATATAATTATCTTGAAAAAATAAAAGAGAATAAACTCAAACACTTGAGTTATTAATAAAACTCAGTAATTTAACCAGATGAAAGCAATAAAGCTATATAAGATATTGAAAAAATAAAACTGGCAAACATATGTAGGAGGTTGGTATAGAAAATTATCAATCTTGATAAAGTGGATTAGTGAACATCTAAATAAATGTATGTTCCTGAATTGGATGACACAATATTGTTAAGAAGTTAATTTTCCCCAAATTAAGATGTGAATTTAAGTGAGATCCCAATCTAAATTCCAAATATTTATGGAACTTCACAACTTGACTCTTTTCATCTGTAAAATATAAAATAATTAAATCAGAATAAATAAGAAAAATCAAAAATAGTAAATAACTTGCTTTAACAGATAGCTTTCAAAATATACCCCAAATTTTATTAATTATAACATCATGGTATTGGCATAATATAAAGTAACTTTATGCAAAAGATGATAGTTTAAAACAGAGAAAATATGAAATATTTGTTTTAAAATGTTGACACAGTGATAAAAACAATAAAATTAGGTTTCTCCCTCATGTCACACATGAAAATAATTCATTTATCAAAAATAGATGAAAATATTAAAATTAAAAATAGATGAAATCTGAGGGAATGTTTGTTTTGTCTTATGGGGAAATAAAAGCTCCTTTTTTCTTTCTTTTTTTTTGAAAAGACAAAACTCGAAAGTGCATTCATGAACACTCAAAGGAATGTAAATTGTTAAAATCTTTTTTGAGGACCTGTTACTTGACACCATTCTATCAAGAAAAAAAACAAACGTACATATCACTTTTTCCCAGCAATTCTACCCTTTCAAACTACAAAGCCATTCTTCAGAAACACACACACACACACACAAGATGTCATGCACCCAGAGTGCTCATTTCAGCCTTGTTTTAATTGGGAAATTGATGAAATATGGGAGTAGTAGAATAAATAGTGGTTCATTCATATTATGTAATACTTACAGACGTTTAAAAATATCTCTCCTTGAAAAGGAGGAGCACAATTCCCACCCCCTGAAATATGGCTGACACTGCAACTTTTTCCAACAGTACAGTATGAAAAGAGATGAAAAGAGTAACTGTAGAGAAACCTGACACACCAGGCCATCAAGGTTAATGAACTTCACCAGTGACAGGCCATGTAAATGGGATGTACCCTTGATAGGATTTAGCAAGACTGGCACTTCATTTCTATGATATTCTTCCAAGAAACATCTGTCTAACTATGAGCAGAACATCAGGAGAAAATACATGCTCACACCACACACACACACACACACACACACACACATAGAAGAAAACTGCACAAAACACATAACCAATGTTCCTCACACTGTAAAGGTCATCAACAGAAAAGCTGAAAAGGCATCACAATCTGGAGGAGACTAAGGAGACATGACAGCTAAATATCCTATTATATTCTGGTTGGGATCCCAGAGCAGGAAAAGGACATCATTTAAAAATTAAGGAAATCCAATTAAAGTATGATCTTGAATTTAATAATAATGTAAATATTGCTTTATTGATTGTAATAAAGATACCATAGGCAGGTAAGACATGAACAATGGAGGAAAATTAACAAGAAATATATGGAAATTTTCCTTGCTACATTTTTGTTAATCTAAAATTGTTCTATAATTAAAAAGTTTATTATTAAAAGTAAAGTACTTAAATATTCAGGACTATATGGCCTAACATAAAGTTTTTACAATTCTAAAGAAAAATCAAATCACAAAAATCCAAATAGTATGATTTTATTTATGATCAAGTATGGAATTAGATGTGCATTAAAAAACTGGTAAAAATATGCATTGAACTACTAAGTTTGTAGAGTGCAGTGAAGCAGAATGGCAGAGTCAGGATGAAATAATGGATAATTTTTCAGAGTTTTGACATATTAAATACTCTTCAAATGCTTTATGAAAAAGCATTTCTTGGTTAGCTGTAAAGTTATAATGAAAAGACAAAAACTACAAATGAATCAAGCAATAGAAAATAAGGAGGAGAAAATTATAATTCTCTGTAGTAAAAACTTTGTAACAAATTTAATCTGAGCTCAAAAGAGGTGAGATGAGTCCTTGCAAGTTCATGATGATGATGCAGTAAATTATGCAGAATCACACAACCTGTAAGTGAAAGAGCAAATACTAACACCCAGATCAACTACCTGCAAAATTCTTGTCCTTTTTCCACCATGCTATGTTTTTACAGAGCATAATTATGGGGTGGTGATGTATGGGAGCAGTCTTCACTCAGAAAACTCTGTTCCTGTTATTATGTTTTAAAATGTAATATTATAAGCCACAATAAATCTCAATTACCTTTTCTTTTACTTTATACCTATCAGTCAATCAGCCTATCCTTCACAAAATTCAATCAGTGAATAATCAATCTTTTAATCTCTTATAAGGTAGGCTATCTCTTTGGTTTTCTTTCATATCTATGGAAATTTCAGTGATAACCCATTTTCTTTTTGCTCACATTTCTTATATCTCAAATCCTGAACTCACAAGAAGTGAATAAGTTTGTAAGTCTCTGGACATACATACCGCACGGGTGTGCATGCGCGCGTGCACACACACACACACACACACACACTCATGCACACAAAACACAGACATTGCAATGCTTGATTATTCCTGGACTTATAAAAACCTATTAATTCGGAATTTCTATTTTGAATTTTTAGGATGCTGCTCATTAATACCAGAATTATACCTACCATGAGAACACTAGCAAACATAGAATACAAATTAGGTTTAACTCTCCTTGAACATTTATGAAAGTGCAGAATATATAATATGCATGTTTATCTTAGCTCCAGTCCCTTCTATAACTCAGGATGTGTGCACTAGGTCCATTACTTCTATCTGTTTAATTTGAACATGCTTCACTGAGTGGTCAGGAGTTAAATATAAAAAATAGCAAATAAATAACTATGTTTCAAAATATTACTATAGAAATGGGTGCAATGATGTAGTAGTGTTTAAAAGGTAACATTTCTAATCCTAGATACAACTGAATTTCATTTTAGTGCAGAACTTAGACTAAAGTGGAAAAGGGTTATATTCTAGATTTGATTTACATTACCAATGGGAGCTAACCCTCCTTCAAGTACACAGGACACTCCAAAAATATGTTTATTTTAAAATGTCAACATAATTAGATCCTTTTGGATCTCTTTGAAATTACCTACACAAGAAGCACTTAATTCGCTGTGTGAATGGGTGCCAGAAACTAACATGCATTAGTGATTTGAGTTAGCTGACAGAAGGAATAGGTGGGACGTATAGAAGAAAATTCTGTGGCTTAGTATTTTCAACCAAGCTAGGAAAGAAAACCCTCTGATTTAACCTCAAATGGAAGTTTTAATTTTTAATTATGAAAATTATATTTTCCTAAATTAGCTTGAGCTGTATTACACATATATACTGCCAGGATCTATAGACACTAATGGCTAGTGTCTTCCCTGAGACTTGAGATGCCTTTCTTCCTGTCCTACTAACAAGGAGACTCTTCCACAGTACAGCAAGAGCCTGAGCAGATTGCTCAGTTGAGTGCATATTTCTAGGAAATAGTAAAACATGGGCACAAGTTCCTGGAGTACATACATATGTATATACTAAAGGAGTGTCAGAAATGCCAAATTTTAGGCAGCAAAAGACATCTACTTCATATTTAGAGAAAGGGGAGGACATTTAAAATAAAATCAGTAACTAATGTACTGCAAAACTTGAACATGTACAGACTTTGTAATAGACCAGGTCTCCAATTCATAGTATATTTAATTAAAGTCAAGGAAACCTTAAAAATTGAGTTCCCTGTTAAAATAGAAATGCTTTTTTTTCTGCTTCTCTGAACACCATGCACAGTTCATTGAAGAACTTAACATTTTGGGAGAACCTGCTCATTTCTAGAAAGCCATCTAGATTCAAAGTTAATACCATCCCATCCAATTATTTGTAGCAAAGAGTTTTGCCACGAGACTATGGTGAAACTTAGCAAGATAGCATATCCAAGATCTAGTCCATGTTGGTAAAGCTGTGTTAGTAGTCAACTGCCCTAACCAAGCTGTTGCTTCCAGGTGCTTCCTCTTCTAGCTTCTCAAAGGAGGAGGGATACTGGTGTTAAAAAAAAAAAAAAAATGTTTGGCAAGGTGAAAGGAAGTCAAGTGTGAATGAAATTACAAAATAAATATGTTAACTCCTTGAGTCTTATCAGCTTCCAGGAAACAGTCAAGGATCTGCCAAGGCCCCTTATTATCTAAATTAGAAAGTCCAAACTCCTTAGTGGTATTCAAGACAGCAAGACACTTGGGAGTTACTGCTTCAGGGTAACTGTTAAGTCTCATAACTGTTAAGTCTCATAACTCCTCACCTCCATCCAGACCCACCCACTACTCACCTTGTAGGAGTTGCAGACATAGTGTTCCCATTCATACACCTGTGATGTGTCTTTACCATTTTTTTTCCACTCTGTGGTCTCTTTCTGAAATGTTCCCCCAATCCTGGCATTCTTGACATTCCAGATAAAATTTCACCAACTGAAAACTTTTCCTGTACTTAGGCAAAATTAACTTAGTTCCTTGTATATTACTTAATATAACATTAGTTACATTTTGCTATAATAATTTATATTTTTATCTGACCTCATCAGAGAGTACTGAGAACAAAAATATTATATTATTCATTCTTTAATCCTTCAATTTTAGCATAGTATTTTTCAGTGTTCTAGACACAATCACTAATCTCCAGATAAAATACATTTAAAAAATTAAAATACAATGAAAGATATTTTGCTAAATGAAATTAAATAGGCTATTTACAACAGAAATTATTAGAATCCCCAATATACTAATTTACATTCATTTACCCTAATATAGTAGGTTGCATATGCTAGATTTCATAGTTATTTAGCTATGGAATCTTATTCAGGGCTCTCTGCTACTAAAAATACTTTGATAGTTGTCTTTGTAGCACATGGCAGATACTCAAAAAGGTATTTTAGATAAATAATTTTGTTTTATGCTATGAGATACTTACTTTATCACAGAGTTTGAGGTTCTCTTACACTGCCCAGTGGTTAAACTGGAAAATGTTTCTGCCTGTTTTATGCAAGGATATATATGATGAATCACACAACTTGTCTGCATCCCTATTTCTCTATGGTTGAAGCAGGTAATAATCACCTTAATGGTGCTTGGGGATAGTTTTTGAAGTATTCAATTTTGTTGAAGTGCAACTTGAAGTGAAGATATATGATTATTGACTGAAACCATTATAAAAAAAATAACAGTTTGCTTTGGTATGGAGAAAAAGACCAGGTCTGTGTCATTTTGTCTGAGATGTAATCAGTATTTTCAGCTTTAATGAACAAACCTTTCATTTTGGTTTAGTGGTAGTTCTTATATGCAGCAAATCATGTCTTTGGGGGAAAAAAAAAGAAGTCTTTACCATAAACTGTCTACCATAACTAATTCCTTCAAAGTCATTGGAAAAAAATAGACATATTTTCTGAATTTGCTTTCTGGCTCAAGATTGCTCTAAGTTCCCTGAATATATTTAATTAAAACCTTTATACAAAAATCACATGAAGCAGATTTCTGAAGCCCTGTAATCTGGGCTATTCGTAGGAGCCGTCACCTTGCTATAGACAGACTTCTCTTGGTGGAAAAAATCCTCTTTCCCAGTCATCATCTAAAGGTTCCTTAGGCATGTGCTGTACTTAGTATTTCTCCAGGCTCAGTTTTGCAAGACTTCTTGTTTCACTGTGGGTCTTCAAATATTTTTCAGTCAGTCATTAAGCCTATAATTAAATGTCTTTCAAATAAGGAACATCCACTTCATTGAATGCTTCTATATTTTTCACTCTACTGAAAATTAAATGCATATTTCTAACTAAAACATCAGATCAAGTATGGCTGCGGCAGACAAAGGTGGCTCATTGGCAAGAACATCTGACCCCGGGATATTTCAATACCCCACCTGGAGGTCAAGCTTCCAAATTGTTTATCTGTTCTCGTGGTCTTTGTTCTTTGTATTTCCTGGCAAATTGGTATCCATGGAGAATCATTGTTACAACAAAATAATGTAATTTCATTGTATTGGGTGAACTTTGGTGGCGAAGAATGTAAAACAGCAAATTTCAACCACATTTATTAAATAAAAACAATTCAGTCTGAATTAATTGGTGCATTTGGTAAACATTTACTGTGGTCTTAATATGTGCTGGGCACTGTTTAGGCACACTGATACATTAGTGAATCAGTCATAATTTCTGCCCTAATGAAAATTACATGTTGCTATTTTAGCTCAGCAAAATGAGCTTTTTCTTCTGTATCTCCTCTATACCTAAATATTGCTTTTCATCTTTTTAGTTATTTTATTCCTGTGAAGTTCAGTTTTCTGTGTGCTTTGGACAACCTTAATTTGGAATGAGAAAAATGGTAATGCTAAATTCCATGCAACTGAGCAGAATCAGGTGATAATAGGAGAAATGAAATTATTTCACCTTATTTATAAGAGCATGACACTAATTATTATATATAGCAAACTGATATGCCTGATCATCATCACTAAGGTAAGTATAATTTATACCCAGTCTACTAGGCACTCAAATATTTCTTCAGCAAAAGATGACCCTTTGTGACATATTGTCTCAGAATTATCTTTTATACTTGCTTTAGCTGATTTCTTGTGTATGAAAATATGCAGAGGATTGGTAGTTTAGAGATTATAATGTTCCCTCAAATAAATTCTTCTAGGATTGGCTCTGAACCTTACTTCCCAAAACACAAATTGTGGTAAAGGAGATCTTCAAACCTTGCCCAATTAGATTCAGAAATTTTAAAGTTGGAAAAGACAGTAGAGAGCATTTGTCTCCCATCTCAGTTCTCTTTTCACACATATCCCAGCTATATCCCTTGTAGTTCCAAATCCTCCTTATCAACACGGAGAACAATGTAAATCAAAACTCAGTACTGACTCCCTGTATGAATCTCTGAAGCAACAATGCTATTAGGAAGAACTACTGAATCTCTTGCAAGAGTCTGAAATTATACTAGAAAGATATGAAGTTAATTTATCCCTCAATTTCCTTAATCCATCAATCAAATAAACTGTGCAAGTATTCAGATTTATATCTTAGGACCCATCTGAAGTTTTTACTTTTCTTCTCCTTAGGAATCTCTCCCTGTTTTTCCCAACTCCTCTGCTTCTCTCTGATCGAATTACAGGGTCTAATTTGCTTTCTCCAAAGTCTCTTTCCCATTTATCCTTTGCCAATCCCAAAAGTATTTGCTTAACCAATTACTCAACTTCTCAACTACTTAATAATGATAAATAAAGGTTTTGATTAATCTGCCTCTGTGTTGGCAAATAAAGGCCTCATACTTCCATTAGACAGTCAAGTTAAAGACCTGTTCCAGTTAAAATAAAATATTCTATCCCAGTTAGTAAAAGAGCTGTAGGGAACTTCCATAGGTGGCTGCCCAGTAAGGCAAGTGTTGGTCTCAGGTGAGGCATTTGTGTATGTGTGAACTCATACAACCCTGAAAGTCACTTAAACATTCTATTACACATGGCTAAAAAAGTATATGGCTTCGAAGATTATAAATGGGCACTTAATTCCACCAACAAAACCACAGCATTGAAAATTTTTCTAAGACCTAGCTCTAAGTAAACAAAGGCAGCTGTGAAAAAAAGTTCCTAAATCTGGGATTGAAGATGTGCCAGAGGAAGGACAGATGGGAGGTGCCAAATGTTGATTATTTCTACACTTTCATTCCTTACTGAATACAGCTGTCACAGGTTGGGTTCTCTGAAAGTAGATGCTGAGACATAGTTTGGGGTACACATGCTATAAACATCAGTGAAGGGAACATGAAAACTCAGCTTCTGGCAGGAAGAGAAATCAATCTGTGTTAACCATAATGCTGACTTAACCAACCCTCTTTCAAACACCTTGAATGCTCTAGTGTGAGTATGGAGCTTTAGAGTGTCCATGTTGGGCGAATGGACTGTGCCTTTATATTCTTCCTTTGCCTAGTCAACAGATTCAGGCAGCTGTGGAAGAATATGATCTGAAGGGGAAGAGGTTGGTTCTCTGGAGCCAAGACAGGCTCCAAAAGAGCTAACAAATAGAGGCTGTTTGACAGCCAGAGTGGGCACAAGTCCTTCCCTGAGAGGGAATCTGAGTTCCCATCACCATGTCTTCAACACGAGCTAAGAGAAATTATGCATAAATCTAGAATGTGTATGTGAAATATTTCCAATTAAGAATGTGTCTCCAAGCTTTCTAACACAATAGGACCTAGTTATGACTCTTATGGGAGACTTCTCTCCTGCAGCTGATTCTATAGTATAATCCCAAGGACCACAAGATCTCCTCTGACGTCCCTGAAGCTTGTAGCCCCTAGATGTAGGCAACAACATCTGTGGGAGCATCATTGGCTGACCACCTTATTCTAACAGTGCTTTGACTATTGTCTATAAGTGAGGGAAGCACTCTTTCTAGAAGGCACTTATCCATTTATGCAACCATTATTCATTCATTTATTCATTAAATCATGTGTTCTTCCTTTTGGTGACTTGCATGTGAAGAATCTGAAACTGGAAAATTTTCCGAGAGGTCAACCTTGTTTTATAGATGGCCTCAACCAAAAATCATGAACATTTACCCAAGATTTTACCTTTTAACCATCTTGACTATCACTGCAAATTACTGTAGCTAAATTACTTGACAATAATCTGGATGAACATAATAGTCACAGATTAGTTGTGTTGGCTATTTACCAATTTTTCTCTCCATATATGCTAGAAAGGAAGACTACTTTGATGGCAATATGGAGGATATAAAAGAAAGAGAATTTAAAGTAGAATGGAAATACCAAATTGGGTTTTAAAAAAGAGTAGCTAGAGGCGGGGCTGTAGCTCAGTGATAGAGTGTGAGCTACACTTGCATGAGGCTCTGAGTTCAATCCCTACCTCCAAAAAAAAGACAGGAGGAAGGTAGGAAGGGAGGGAGAAAGGGATGAACAGGAACCATAGGGCGGGTTCTCAGAAGTGAATTAGGGACAAAGGTACAGGTTTCTGGCTCTCAGATAATATATTGACCTTTGAGATGGGTGTTTACCATGTACTTTTCCCTGAGAAGTTCATACTTTAAGGTAAAAATTATTTTCCTAAAATGGTGGATAGATATTTCATAGTAAAGTCTAATAGAATGAGAATATTCTTTTAAACCTATTTATAAGGAATTTCTGGAGCAATGCAGGAAAAAATGATTTTTCTGGCCATCCTTTGTATACTAAATAGGCACATACCAAAATATATTGATGACATTGCAAAGGGGGTTTTCTAACACTGAGATACCTCTCTCTCTCTCTCTCTCTCTCTCTCTCTCTCTCTCTCTCTCTCTCTTAAAATTTTTTATTTTGTGGCAAAGTTTTTCTAAATTGCCCAAGCTGGGCTCGAACTTGTGATCCTCCTGTCTCAGCTTCTCAAGGATCTGGGATTATAGGTGTGTATCAATGCATTGACCACAGATCTCTCTTTTGCTCTCATAAGTGCTCTTCTCAAAGTCTAACAGAGATTTTTCAGGTAAAGGTAAAGGAGAAATTGAGAAGAATCTGGGGTAATTGAGGCTGCATCTCATAGGTCAAGAGAGGCCCTGGCTACTGATCTTTTGAAACATCTGCTATATAAATCACCAAAGTGTCAAGGCAGAAAAAAACAAAAAAAAAATTGAGTTTTAATTTAACAATTTAGAAAATTACCACTTTGGGGTAAATGATAACATATTGTTCACAGGGAATACAAGAGTCCTAAAGCTTCTAATTAATAGTTTATTTAAGACAATATAATTGGATGATGGGACAATAGGACCCATGTTCTAAGTTGTACAATGGACAATTTCTTCTTTCAAACCTTACAGTGGTTTGAAATGCACTGGAATGCACCTATAAATTTGGTGATAATATCAAAATGTCCACATTTGAGAATCTGTTAAATAATGGTGAGATAATCCCTCCCATTGCACCCTAATGGGCTTGTAAGAAAGGAGAAAAGGAGGAAAACTGAAAAAAAGACAAATGGGGAGAAAGAAGTAATGGTGGCTCTACTCCAGACCTGTAGCAGGTGGGGAAAGCTGAGGAAAAGCAAATGGCAGTCTTCACTGGGGTGGATGGGGATTGATTGATTGTATGAAGGGGGAATCTTACAATGGGAAAGGAATGTATCGATTTCATGTTAATCCCACTCTTTAATTCACCTGAACTGATTTAACTGTCTGCCAACTTCCTGCCTTGGGCACCCAGTCTTTAAAAAAATCTTACCCTTGCTATCACTTATCATAAACTGGAGGATTCTATTACATGGTATTCTTTTGAAACCTGGCTCCCTATATCCTCAGAGGGCATCAACACTGCTTTTCAGTCTACATTGCTCTTTGCCCATCAAGAGCTTTTGCCAAAATCTTCAGGGCTACTACAAAAACCCAAGGGTTCAATGACTGATTGCTTGACTCGTTCATTCATTTATCACTCACATGCATGAAACAAGTGTTCACTGAGCACCTACTACATGTATCAGACAATAAATTAATGCAGGATACAAAACTAACCAAGTTGTAAAATTCATGATAGTAAAACACTGCCCTTCTTATAAATGTTGGCTTGAGTAGACATTAGCAATATCTGTGGTCTCAATTCCTCATTTTTGGATATGGGTTATTTGTCACACACTTTCAATGGATCAAAGTGGAAAATAATGAGGTTTTATAAGATTGCACTAGTCCATTCTTCATTCCTATGACAAAATATCTGAGGCTGGGTCAGTTTTAAGGAAAAGAGGTTAATTTTGCTTACAGTTCTGGAAGTCCTAGAGCATGATGCTGACTTCTCTTCAGCTCTAGTGAGGGCCTCCTGGCAGATGGTATTACAATGGCAAGATTATGTCTGGAAGATTCTTCATGATAGGAAGCCAGAGAGATTCAAAGGACAGGCTCTTTTCTAACAAACTGTTCCCACAGAAACTCACTCACTACTGGAGAAGCAAGCCTATCCTTCCTGAAAACACACTCCTGACGACCTAATCACCTCCGACCACATCTTTCCTCTCGAGGGGACTGCCACCTCTAGCATGGTCACACTGGGGACCAATCTTCCAGCATATGAATCCTTGAGCAACAGACCATGTTCAAACTACAGCAAAGGCTGAACATTAAATTTAAAAGATGACTTTATGTTCTGAGATTATTTACATTATTTCTTTTTCTGTGCATTAAATTTATTGCCTTCTTACTAAATAATGGTAACAAGGTATTTTAATTTGGAAGTCTATTTACTTTTGGTATTTAAAATGGTACTTGTCAAAATAAAATTTGCACATTCTGTGGAATCTTCTTCTTCTTTTTTTTTTTTTTTTGGCAATTTTGTGAACCGTGAAATCTCAAAGTCTGAGCACCACTGATTTACACCTTGAGGTCAGGCCTGAGTCTTATATCAACTCTGGGAAATTACTCCTTGTATCCAGTTGACAAAATAGGTATTCAATATTCCTGGGCCTTGGCACACTATGCCCAGCCACAAGCATGACTGGAACTTTCAATTCTCTTAGGTTTTTACAAAGCAAGCACATCTTTCTAATTTACTTCTTATTGCTTTATGTGCAATTCTTTTAGCCAGTGACTATGATTATATTTATCAACACTGTAATTAGAAAAAATGGCCCATGTGATTTATCACAAGGAAAAATGTAATGCATTTAGAATTAGCAAGTTAAAAGTAAAATATAAGATCATATTAAACTCTCCCATTTTACAGTCTCCGGGCTAGGGATGCCAGTTGCTATACATTCTACTGAGACAAAGAGTTTTAAATAATTTGTCTGGACTTTAGGATCTAGTTGCTAGAAAATTAAAAAACCTGGTTATTATAGCTATTTCTCTTCTCCCATCCAATTAGGCACAAAGCCCTGGTAACTGATTTTCCCAAATGATTTCTCCTGCATCCCTGACTCACTCTTTGTATTGTCACTACCTATGTGGGCACTTCACCCACATGTGTGCAGCGTCCTTCCCCTAACTTTCTGAGAGACAGCTGTAAACATGTCACTCCTGTTCAGAGGTGTTAAGGCCTTCCATTGCTTCCTGGGTGTCCTTCAATCTCTGTGGCCCATCATTTAAAGCCATCCTTAACCTAACCCTATACACATTTCTGGATATTAGCTTAAAATTTCAACACACAGGAAAAAAATAAAATTATTTTCATTAAAAAGGAGAAGAAAAGAAATAATTACTGAAATTCTCCCAGATTCTTAGTCAGTGAGCTCTATGAAAACAAATAACCAAAGACCAGGTGGCTTGCATGATGGAAAGTTACTTCTCACTGTTCGGGAAGCTGGGTAGTATAAGGTCAAAGAATGGACAGACTAGAGTCCGGTGAGGGCTGACTCCTTGCTTTGCTGATGGTTGACTTCTTGTTGGATCCTCATGTGGTCAAGAGAGAAATCATGTCATATCTCTTATAAAGGCACTAACTGGTGAGAACTCCACCTTCATAACTTAATTGTTTGCCAAAGGCCTCCTTTCCTAGTACTGACCTCACTTGGATGTCACCATACGAATTTTGAGGGGACATGAATATGCAGTCTATAACAGTGCTAATTGGCTTATGCACAGTGTCACATGTATTTCTCACCAGAAATCTGAGATAGCTATTATTATTTCCATTTCACATATGAGGAATCTAATGCTCAGAGACTCCAAGAAGCACATGAAAGTGTATTAAAATAATAAGTCATGGAACTGAGGTCTGGATCTATCTTCCCTCCTGACTTGTGTTCTTTCCACTATGCAGCACTGTTGTCTTTTAATTTGGGAAGCAAAACTTTTGTTCCAGCCTAAAGTCATTACCAGCATCAGTGGACAAGCAGGGACCGTTTAGAAAGATATTGAAAGCTTTGCTGCAGCCTCTGAAATCATGCCAAACACGTATCCGTGACCTGCCACTGTGGGGACAATAGCTTAGACATTCCGACACTTGACTAGAGAACTTTCCCTAGGAGGCTGAGAAGATCCACTTCACTCAGGTTGTTTCTCAGTTATGTCAATCTGACCTTTCAGTACCTGAGGAGAGGAGCCTCATGAAAATATAGTCAATTGCTAGAAGTGCTCAGATCACAAGGTGAAAAGACCAAAGGAAGATGCTATTTATACCTTCCCTTCACCAGTGTGGCCAGTGGAATCCAGAGAGAAGTGGCTTCTTAAAGTCTCCCAGCTAAGAGGCAAACGGCAAACCAAGAAGATCAACAACATTCACACATGTGGAAATTCTCTGATTATTCGTTAATGTGAGGTGTACCTGAAGTGGGAAATAAAACAAAGGGTCATTGCATTGTCTTATATCATTTACATTAATTTAACATTTTTCATCATTTTATATCATCTAAAATCTAAAGCAGTAAAAATGTTGTGTTCACAAAGATCAAAGGGATTGAACTAAAATTTTTTAAAATTAAATATGTTTGAAAAACTTGAGGGTATCATCTGAACAGGACCTTGAAAAAGTTTAGGTCCTGTTTTGCTGCTGTGGTCTAATGTGGCCTCCGAATCCTCCTGTCACAGCACTCCATGCATCCTGCGATATGTGAAGTGTCAGGCTGTGCAAGATGAAATCCGTTTTTGGCACTGAGCTATCCGGGAGATAACAGAGGCCAACAAGACATCAGTACGAACATATATGGACCATTCAAGGGAGATTAAGTTACCAGGATGCTCAAGTATTATTTGCAAACATCAGAGTATGAAATGAAAACAGGACAGGCTTTGACACAAAGCTCATTTTGACTTTGTTTTTATATGTCTTCCCTATACACTAAATCATCATATTTTTAAGACGTGTTTGAATTCTTGGCCCTTTTCCCTCAGCAAAGATTTGGTTTCAATGCCCCACCCCCCTTTCTTGAATGGGACTGTTCTAAATGTTTGAACATGTGCTGAGTGATTCAGGAGGCTCTTGCAATCACTTACAAATTGGAGCACTCAAACAATTCCACATCAATGTATTCTTTGGTGTCTGCACATGCCCAGATGTCAGAATACAAGTGAATGGCTTTATGTTTTACGGTACTAGGGAAGGAACCCAGGTTCTTGTGAATACTAGGCAAGTGCTTTATTGCTGCCTACATCCCCAGTTCCTTTTCTAAAAAGTTTCTATTTTGACAGAGTCTCTCTAAGTGGCCAGATCTGGCCTCAAACTTTTAATCCTCCTGCCTCAGCCTCGGGAGTAACTGGGATAACAGGTATGTACCACTATGCTGGGCTTTTTTGTTTTTTTAAAAAGTATTTCTAGAAGCATCAAATTTTTATGCATTATACATTCCTGGAACCCTGATAACGTTCAAATTGAAGCACTCTGGGAAATTTGAAGAGCTTGAATAATTTTAAATTGCCCTGTGCATGGCTCAGAGCTTATGTACTTCTCAAATTAGGGAACCCTCTCAATTTTGAAGCACTTCAATAATTTTAAATCAAAGCATGTGCATCTAGATTTAGTTTTGTATTTGTTTATTTAACGTAGAGTCATCTCACATAGGACAACTGAAAAATAAAGAGGATCTTCATTTTGAGACATTTTGAGCAACTCACTTTCCTTTTCTAGTATATTTTTGGTCTTTTGCTTTCCTGTTTGTGATTAAATCAATACAGCAAAAGTATTACAGGTTGAAGAGGTATGTTTGCTTCACAAATAAGTTAAACTTGACTACGATTGTTACACTTGAATTCAAAAACATCAATACAACAATGTACCTTCCTCTAAAAAATTAAAGCCATGTCATCATTAAAGCTGACATTTGGCAGTTGCAATAAATATCACAACTGGCAAGCATTGACAACAACAAAGAACAGCCCTTTTCTTAAGCTAAACTAGCTACGATAACCAGAGTGGAGAGAGGGAAAATTTGAGATTGTGAGGCACTGTAGAGTTTTTATTTTCAAAAGCACAAATTATAGAATTTAGAGTGAGAAGGCGCCTCCGAGGGTACTCAGTGAGTCTGCAGAGTTATACTACATGCCTAAAGGAGCAAATAAAAAGCTCTGTACATTGTAATTTGGGAGACACTGAATGAACTAACCTCTCATACCCCCCACCTCCTCAAAAGTAAAGATGTTTAAAGTAAAAGCAAAAGAGTCTGCCATCCAGTCTCACCGAATAACTCCATGGGAATTCTCCACATGAAAGATTACAGGATATGACCTACAGGATACATCACCCTACACAGTCATAAATTAAATTTACTGTAACAACCATACAAACAGAGAAAAAAGAATCTCAGAGCCAGACAACAAAAGGAAAGCTAAAATTAAGGGTATTGATCATTTGCCTCAGAAGTGAGAGCACAAAACCATAAAGTGATTAATAGTATGATTATGAGAGGGCTCACCCAGCCGCCTGTATTTCCAACCGAAAAGTGACAATGTATTAAATGTTCTCCCTGCTGTAATTTTTAAATATGTCTGCCAAATGTTTTGTCTCATCTAAGTGGGCTTCAGCATAACCAGAAATGATTTTTAATTCAATATAAATAAGTGTTTACATTTCATGTGCAGCAGAGGGGAAAGTCATCTAATTCCATATTTTTTTTTGGTTGCTTTTCTCTCATGAAATTCCTAGACAATATAGTGGCATTTCCCCTAAGTAAACATGAGTAAATCAAGCCCAGTCCCCATTCTCCAAACTGAGAAGATTGGAAAATGTCCTTTCCCACCCTGAGGTCTCAGATGAATAGCCATGGGTGCTTCTTAGCAGCTGGGACAAGAGGAAAAAAAAGATACATGGAAAATACACCTCTGTTTTTAAATAAAAGTAAAGACTTGATTTTAAGTGGAGGTGAGGGTCAGGCCAGGTCAGACATTTGATTCCCTGGGTCATGCTTCCTCAGTCTGGGACCTACCAAGAGAGGCAGCATGTTCTAAGTCTCCTCTGACAAAAGCAGCAAAAACAAAGCATTTTAATACAATCTGGACTAATTAGGCTTCCAAGTTAGAAAAAAGGGGCGCTTAAAAAAAAAAAAGACATAGAGCCTTTTTTATTTTATGGCAATTTAAAAGTGCATTGTGATCAAATAAGGGCGTAAGTGAAAAGGGGCATGAAGCAAATTACCCCGCTTTCCAAATTTCAGGAAAATCATTTTTTTTTTCCAACCTAATAGGATTACCCATCACAAAGAACATTCAAAACTGCTATTTTATATGCCAACAAATCCAACCATGGAAAAAAGAAAACAGAATGAACAGCCTCAAGAAAGAAACATAATGGAAAAGGCTCATCGGGGGTTGTATCTGGCCCCATTATTTACAAGTGAAAAATTCTTTTGTTAGTTGTGTGTCTTGAACAGATTTTATGGCAAAACCTGACAAACCAGTCTCTGACCAAAAAAGATCCCTTTATATTTGTAGGAATTAGGCTTCTATACATTAGGAGATCTTGGTACCAAGCTTCATCATTTTTAGGGAAAAAAAATGTTGTGTACCTTCTTAGTAAGAATTATGAATAATTAATTATATAATGAAAATACTGGCGTAAGATACACAGACCCTCATTTGAGAAATTTGAGTTTCATGCTGCGGAATTTCTATTGTGCCTCTGAGGCATATTTAAATCATGTGACTTCAGAAATATTTTCCTTTTTACAGTGGAATTCCTAGTATGCCAACTCTTTACTTTTTAGTTAATAAAATTAGTCATATTATTTATTGCTGAGTAAAATAATATTTGAGAAAATAAACATTTTAGAAAATAACCAAAAACTGTTAAAGGGATAATATACAACTTTCAATCTGTATGCGTCTCTGCACAAGATACCACTGCAAGTACTGAAGAAGTATCAAAAAGACATTAAAAGAGTTCTTTTTCTGGTTTCATCATTTCTTTTCATATTCAAGCTCTAAGCATATTAGAAAAGAAATTATTTTATTTCTCATTTTGCCCAAGCCGAGCTATAATTTTGGTTAAATCTCGCAAATCACTCAAAGCTTACTCATAATCTGCAGAAGTCGGTGTGTAGTGCCAAGTTGTCATATTTACTCATCACATGGTTCAATTAACAATATAGAAGGAGCCCACCACTCAGTGAGCTAACACAGACCCTCATTTTATTTCCAACAGTACAAAATTGTTAGTAAATAAAGCTGACACATCGTACAAAGCAGAAAATACAGTAATGACCCCTTTTCTGTAAAATGTCTGCCTATTTTTATATTTATATGCTGAGCATAGACAAGGGCACCATATGTGGTTGCATAAAGGGAAAAGGTAGGTTACAAAAGCATTTGCGAGGCAAAAAGATAGGCCTTTGTCATGAGGTGAACACTTTTAGGAAATAAATTGAGAAATCAAGATTGAATTCAAAAACTTCATGGATAGAAGGTGGAAATTAAAATAAAATAATTTCAAGTATATCCTAAGGTATCAGCAGTATAGCTAAGTGCAGAATGGAGGTTGATTTTTTTTTTCTTTTTAAAAAGTAGACACAAAAGCATATGTGAAAATCAAAAGGCAAGTCAGTGGACAGAAAGAATGACCGAGTGAGGTCAGCCCAAAATCTAGAAGGCATTTTTTTTTTTCATTTCACTAGTACAGCTGTTAACACATTAAGAGTTTGAGTAATAGGTAAGATGTTGAGTTCTGGTTCAGTGTTTTCCTTTTAGCTGTAGGGCAAGAGGATTTCCAACAAGAGGTAGGAAAATGTCTGGCATTATTTTGGACATATTCTATAATAAAATCTTGAAGACTCTCCCTGTGGTCTATTGGATATTTTTTTCTGGGAATACCCTACAGAATATTTTTTTGACACAAATCACTTGGTTGATATAGTTCTCTTTGGGATTTTACATAGTTGGTAGACTCTGACTTTTGTAAGAAAAGGAAGTTTCATTAACATTTTGCAGACAGTTTGCAGATCAGGTTGGAATACCTAGATCTGTTACAGAAATGACCATTAAGTAATATGGAAAATTTGTCAATTTGTTATATGCTGTGTCAGGAGGTAAATAATCCAATTAAAATACTGTTGTCTTCATTGTTTCGTGGAAGTTCACAATTTGAAGTTTCAGCTCAGTAAGGGTTTACACACAGACTAACATTAGCACTCACAAACATTAGCTTTCCTAATATAACTGAACTTAGAGAGTTGGTTTGAATATCATCCTATGGAAGCCAATGTAATGATAATAATATCTTGTAATTATTAGGCTGATTTTTTTTTTTGTACCAGAGATTGAACCCAGGGGAACTTAACCACTGAACCGTATCCCTCAACCCCTTTTCATTTATTTATTTTTAAACAGGGTCTTGTGAAATTGCTTAGGGCCTCCATAAATTGTTGAGGCTGGTCTAGAACTTAAGATCCTCCTGCCTCAGCCCCCTGAGTTGCTGGGATTACAGGCATGTGCCACAGTGACCAGATACGCTGATTTTAATATAAGGAATTTAGAACACTTTGCAAACATTAATACCATTGACTATGTTTTCATGTGGAGAATCACAGTAAAATGAGATGCCATCATGGTAGCTATTTTAGCTACTTGAGAAAGAATGGGCCCTAGGCAGAGACCATGTAAGTATGATTTTCCAGGCACTGAACATCTTGCAACTTTCCACACCTCCTCCTTCAACTCTCAAAAATATTTCCCTCAAAAGATCTTTACTCTATCTAAAAATTCAAACAGTAGTCAATCTATTTTGAATTGCAATTTAGATGGTTTTAAAGTATATTTAAATGCTTCTCTAGGAACAGAAACGTATTAAAACATTAATAACCACAAAATCTTTAGGGTAAATTAGTTTATTAGATTATTTAACCAATTATCTTGCAAATTCTGCACAGAGAGTTTCATTTCAATGCTTATGAGGAAGTTCAGGCATGACTTGAGAAAAGAAGAATTGCTTAATAGGTCAAGTCTGCATGAAAGACAATGTATTATTCCTCTAGTAGTAGGGGAGAACTTATTCTGAAAGAAGAAAAAACAAAAAAAGAGAGTTAAGAAAAAAGCACAGGACAAAGAAAGCATCTCCTCAAACTTCATTTTGATTATCTATTGTATAGTGGCTTAAAACAACCACACTCATTATATTATGTCTTAGCCTTTATATGAATCAGGAATGAGCGAAGAACTTGGAAATGTGGTTTTGGCTCAGGTTTGCTGTGAGGTTAGTCAGTCCACAGAGAGAATCAGAACAGAACAATGGAGAGCTGAGTCAGCTGGGGGCCAGATGGGCATGTTTCTCTTTACATAGTCTCAGCAGCTCCCAGTGATCTCCTCATGTGGACTAGCACACAACAACAGCACAGCCGGACTGCTGATGTGGGCTTGAAGGACTAATGCATAAATAGTACAGCAAGCAAAGTGGAAGCAGAAAAACTCGCATGATTTAGCTTTTGAAATCATAGTGCATTATTTCTGCCATAATGTATCAGCTGAAATAAGTCACAAAAGTTTCCTCATTGGAAGGAGAGTCAGTCACATTGCAGGAAAAGCATATGAGATGAAAGGCACAGTCAGAATCATCTTTGGAGCACACAAGCTGCCAGAGCCTGGCTACTTACCTGCCACAGCTCTGGCCATCACCTTTAGCTTTACTGTCCCTTATATAAACATCCATAGAGTCAACATGACTACTTCTATGTTACTCACCAATGCAAGCAAATTTTAGCTCTATAAATCTTTCTGAAAGAATTATAGTTAAAATCATATGTGACTTTCCGTTAAGCACTGTGTTAAATATTTTATATGCATTATGTTTAAATCCTCATAACTTCTAATAAAGACATACAAAAATTAGAAATTACAGGTGCAAAACCATTATGTTCACGATTCCATAGGTCATATCTAAATTTCCCTCATTCTTTCACAGTTGAAAAGAAATAGAAAGAGAGAGCAAGACCTGGCAATACAAATTGATAGTTCAAATGGGTCTTCCAAGGTCATCTATTCTGCATCTGATGAATAGCGACAAACAATGGATGGGCCAGTTCCAACTAAATAAAGTTTCAGCTTATAATGAGCGTTGCTCAATTACTAATGGGTAACCAAAAAATGGAGAAAAGTTTCTGGGTGAAAATTTGAATTTTAAGTCTGTAATTCCTAACAAGATATGTACTGCCTAGAATAAAAAATTATAAGACATGAGAAGATGGATAAATAAAGAGTATCCAAAGTGAGGCACAGAATAATAAGAGGGATATAATAGGACAAAAGTTGTATTTGAAGAGACGATGGCTAAAAAATTTTCCAAATGATTAGAAATATATTTACCCACAGATTTAGGAAGCTCAGAAAATACCTACAGTGATAAATGGAAAATATGAAAACACTTGAAAAATTAACATACTGAAAACCACATACAAAGAATCTTAAAAGCAGTTCGTATATTTACTTCAGGTTTGAACATACAACATAACATTTGAAGATAAGTAATGGAACTTAGAAAACAATGAAATAACATCCATGAAATACATAAGGTTTGGGAGGAGACTGCCAATTTATAATTTTAATTTCCTAGTATGTGTAGTTTAAAAATGAGGCAATATAGCCAGTCGCAGTGGCTCATGCCTTTAATCTCAGAAGCTCATGAAGCTGAGGCAGGAGGATCAAGAGATCAAAGTCAGCATTGGCAATAGCGAAGCACTAAGAAATCCAGCGAGACCCTGTCTCTAAATACAAAATAGGGCTGGAGATGTGGCTCAGTGGCTGAGTGCCCCTGAGTTCAATCCTTGGTACAAAAAAAAAAAGAGGCAATATGAACTTACTTTTGTATGTCCCTCCAATTTAAAAAAGGAAAAAGAAACCTAAACCTGTGTGCCAGTTGACCTGCCATATAAGTGTTACTAATGAAGTTTTTCAGGTTGAAATGAGGTAAAACATGGAAGCATAAAGTCACATGAATGAAGAAGAAACAAGAAAGGCAAACTTGTAGAGAAAAATAAAAGACTATTTTAGTCATGTTTTCATCATTGTGACAAAAATACCTGACAAGAACACCTTAGAGGAGGCAAAGTTTATTTGGTGCTCCCAGTTGCAGGGGTATCAGTCCACAGATGGCTGACTCCATTGCTCAGTACCTGAGGTGAGGCAGAATGAGAGCCCAGAGGAGGAAAACTGTTCAGCTCCAAGTGAGGGAGTGGCTGGGGAGAGGTCAGGTAGCAGAGAATAAGTGAGAGAGAGAAGGGGGAAGAGGCCACAGGGAAAATGACCCACCTCCTGCAGTCACGGCTCCCTGCTTATACCTATTACCCAGTCAGTACATTCAAGCTGAGACAGCCTGATTAGGGTATAGCTCTCATGATCTGATGATTTTAACTCTGAATATTTCTGCATTAATAAGTGCTTTGGAGGGACACCTAATATCCAAACCATAACAAAGACTGATTTTTAAAGAAAAAGTAATGATTATGCTTCTAATTTATAACATAAGGAGAAATAAAATATTATCAATAATATCAAAAACTGTGGATAAGGGGTGGTGGCAAATGGAATTTGACAATTTTAGTTTCTTATGTCATTCAAGAAGTGGGTAATGTTCTAATCGAGGGGAGATAAGTCAAGAACAGGTATTCTAAATCTTATTGTAAGCATGAAAATAATAATAAAATATATTAAAAAATCAAAGGAAAGAGATAAAACAAAATATCATTAAGGGCACAGAATATTTTATAAACATTATTAACCATCTGAACTTGATGCTTACAAACCACAAGAGTTGAAGAATGATATTATTTATAGTATACAATGAGACATTTAAAATAATAGATCAAATTAGTGATGAAACACTACTGTGAACAAATTTGAAGAGACTGGAATCATAAAATATGTTCTGACAAAAACTATTAAAATCAATAAAATTAAATTAAACAAAATTCAAACTGGAAAATCTCCATATGATTAGAAATTAAGCAATGCATTTCTATATAATAATAAGTAAAGAGGATATTGAAATGAAAATTAGAAAATATTTACCTGGTTGATAAGGAAAAAAAATGCAGATCAAAATGAGTAAAATATAGTTTAAGTAGTTTTTAGAAGGAGGTTTATAGATATATTGCATACACAGAAAAAAAGAAGAAAAATTGAAATTCAATTACTGAGCAACCTTTTGAATAAGTTAGAACATAAACAGAAAAGAAAGTAGAAGAACGTAAATAACAACAATACAATCAAAATAATAAGGAAAATAGAATATAAATAAGTCTACCCAAAACCATTGCTGAAAGAAATGTAAGAACACCTAAACAGTCAGATACACTAAGCTCATGGAACAGAAAACTTAACACTGGGAAATGTCAATTGATCTATAGAGAAAGAAAGTAATCTCAATTAAAATCCCATGATTGTTGTATGGTTGCTATAAATAATCACTACAGACTAAAATAGAAATGTATGTTTTCCCAATTCTACAGACCATAAGTCTTCAATCAAGCTTTCAGATGGCTACCATCCCTCTGGAGGTCTGGGGACAGTCTGTTTCTTATCTCTTCTAGCTTTCCATAGCTGTCAGCGCTCCTTGGCATTGGTTGGCCTGTGGCCACATCTGTCCAATCACTGCCTTTCTCTTCCCATAATCCTCTGTCTGTGTATATCTCTTCTAAGACTATTTGTGATTGAATTCAGGGCTTTTCAGAATAATTCTGGCCATTCTCCTTTCAAGACCCTTAGATTAATCACATCTGAAATGTCTGCTTTTCCAAATAAGATAATATTTGCAGATTTCAAGGATTTGGGTGTGAAGATGTTTTTGAGGCTGCCACCCAACCCACTACCAACATCAACAGAATTTTGTCTTGGAAATTAATTGATTCTAAAATTATAAGGACCTGCCTGGAATAGCTAAGTCCATCATAAAGAAGATGAACAAACTTGGAGGACTTTTACACTATCTGATATGAAGACTCCCTGAAAAGCTATAATAAGTAAGACAACATATTATGCAAGCAGAAATAAAAGAACCTATGAAACAGAATAGAGAGCCCCAAAACACAACCATACATGTTTGGTGACAAAATTTTTCTGAAATTTCAGAAGAAAAAAAATATTTAAATGAATGCTGGAGTAATTGCATATCCATATAGAAATAAACAAACAAAACCCACCTTGGCTCCTACCTTATACCATACACAAAAATTAACTTGGCATGTGTCTGAGGTGAGACCTCTGGGGGAAAAAAAGACCATAATTCATTACATGAGATGTACTAACAGTGTTCTTCAGGAAAACAAGAGGGATTGAAGTACAATAAGAGAGGGTCAAAAACAAGTAGGTCTCAGATAAGGTCTGGCCTTGACTTGATCTGTAGTTTATGTCCCTGAGGCATAGACTGCATCACCTGTTACCTTTCCTGGAGTCAAGGAGCTTTGCACTTGACACACCTGACACACCTGTCAGTCAATTACTGGCCATTGCCATGGCTGAGAGAGAGGTATAACTTCCTAAGCCTTGGAGCCGTATTAAATGACACTGCAGTTTGAGATGGATGGATGCATGGGTCTGAGAAACTCAGTCTTGGTAAGGATATTACAATATTTACTGCAAGATGGATCATACAACTAAAGTAACAGAATGTTTAGAAAGAAAGCATAGGAAAATATCTGTAGAAACTTGGAATTAGATAAATGTTTCTTAAATAGGGTACAAAAGGAATTAACTACAAAAGAATAAATTGATTAGTTGTACTTTATTAAAATCAAGAATTTCGGGTAGAAAAAATTAAATGTGAAAAGGGAAGCCATAGAAATTCACATATTTTACAACATGTACCAAGAATGTATCAAAAACCAAAAATTAAGAAGAAGACCTAATTTAAAAAGGATAAAACATTTGAACTAACATTTGCTTATTGTTATAATAGGTGTTCAATGTAATTACTCCAACCCAAGCAAAATTCAACATAAAGTATACATGTTTCATCTAATCATGTATCAAATAACAATATTAGCAAGGGTATAAGGTATATGAACAAAAAGCAATTAGGCACTATATTACAAAACATAAAATGTATAAAAATCCAACAATCCTGTTTCTAGAAATTTAACTTATTGTAATAAATATTCAAGCATGAGAAAAAATGCAAGAATTCATATTTAAATACTACTTATAATGGTAGAAAATAATACAAAAACAATCTAAATATTCATAAATAAAAATCTGATTAATACAGTGTAATACAACTCAAAAATGATCATACATTGACACAGAAGATGCTCACTACATTGTTTGGGAACCTATATGAACCATTGAATAAAATATTTGGCTTAATGTTTGATGTGAAGGTATATGTGTATATTATTTCACATAGAGACATCTCAAAAACTTTCATAAAAATATGAATGACTGGTGTCTCTGGACAGTAAAATTTCAAGGAATTTCACTATCATCTTATATGTATATAAGATATAAGTTTTTGCAATGAAAATGAGTAATGCTACAATTTTTCCTACTTAAAAAGCAATTTTTAAATATCAGCCCAACTTCCAAGACTGCACTGCACATACAACAAAATGATATCTAGAGTATTAGGGGCAGCGTGTGTCTTGTGTTGGGCAACTACAAACAAACTAAAAACATTCTCAGAAGATATACCCATTCAATATACTACTTGAATATATCATCTTGCTGACAGGTAGATGAACAAACTTGGGGTACTGAAACCAGTAAAATATCAAAGAAGATGGGCTGGGGTTGTAGTTCAGTGGTAGTGCACTTGCCTAGCATGTGTGAGGCACTGGGTTCGATCCTCAGCACTACATAAAAATAAATAAACAAAATAAAGGTATTGTGTTCATCTACAACTAAAGAATTTTAAAAAAAATATATCAAAGAAGAATGAGCAATTTAAAATTGTGGTTAGAAAGGAGAATTTGAGTATGAAAGAAGAAATATAAAACATAAAAAGGAATAGCTGTATATAAGGATAAAGCCCCCATATCCCACCACTGAAGACCAATACACCAGTGAGGGACAGAGAACTAAAGCATTCTTCATGTCACAAAAGGACACATCAGAGAGTTTCAGAAAAAGGCCTTTGTGCAGGCAATGCCTTCCAGTTGTGTTTTTACGTTTCTCTCTCTTCTTTCTTTCTTTCATGAATTTAGGAAAATTACTTATTTCTTATTAGCAATTTTCTTTTCTGTTCAATAAAAACAAGATTACTGTAAGAACATTTGCCCACCTCCACCCGCAGCCCATTGTCCACCTTTCCCTGTGCAGCCCAGTAGCTCAGGAGGAGACTTCCAGCAGCTGCCTTTTGGGCTCCCAGGCCTACAAGCTTCCAGGAAGCCTGGGTCTGAGGATGGCTCCAGAAGTAGGAAAGAGGGGAGAGGGCAGCAGATGACAGCATTTCTCCCCACTCGCCCTGTTCTGGCTCTGGCTCTGGCTCTGAAGTCGCTGTGCCCTTCCTGAGCATGAACACAGCTCCTGTCCTATAGCTGGTCCTCTGACCCTCTGTGACTCCAGATCTCACCAGACTGCAGAAACACTGCTCTCCCCAAGTGCCTTTCTCAGTGACCATAAAACATTGTTGCTGTTGCTGGTCTCTGGGTGTTGCCCAGTGCCTGCCTGGATTCCCACAGCCAGCCTACTCTCTGGAAACAGACTCATTAAAGTCTTCCCATACACATTATCTGGGGTAAAATATGTTTCCTATGGAAACCCAATTAATACAAATATGCAGAACTGGGATTGTTGTGAGGCTTATATGAGATTTACATATAGTGCTAAATATAAGGCTTAGCACACAATAAGTACTTAATACATTTTAAATTAAATTAATACTTCATTTTATAAGTTTAGCAAACAAATCTCAAGTACTTTGAGATAAGAAAGACCACTTCTATTTAAAAAATATTGTCATTATATATTATTTTAATGGTATTGTGTCATTTATTTCCTCTAATTCTCTTTATCTTAATTCTATGCTCTCAAAGCAGCCTTCTGAGTTTCATTGTTTCTCATTTAAATGAGAAATATGAGACAATGTCTTATAACAGATTTTTCATGAGTAGTCCATTCTGTGATGATTATTTCTCAGTTCACATTAACAAACTGGTGCCTGGATTCTAGCAGGACTACTTAAGCTAACCTGATTAATGGAAATAAAAACGCCATTCACATTGGTTCAAATATTCTGTCTTCTTTGATAATGTTAATACTCATTTTAAATGAACATATTGTCATCTTACTTTTATACATAAATCTCATGAGCTTGTCTATTTCTATTCAAGAATTCAATAATCATTTATTTACTGCTGTGTGCCTGAATAAGCCTATGACCCAGCGATATATCAGCACATTAAAAAAAAGACTAGTCCTTATTCACATGGATCCTACACTCTTAGCAGGAAAACAGAAGTAAATAAATACTTGAAAAAAATCAGAGAGCAATAAGAACAATGCTTAAAATTAAAACACAATGTTGTGATAGAGGGTGACTAAAGTCTCGTTTAGACTAGTTGGCTAGGAAAGGCATCTCTAATGAGATTACATTAAAGCTGATGTCAAGAAAAAGTTATGACAAAATTAGGAAAAAGAACATTTCAAGCCAAAGGAATGGCTAGGTGCAAGGTGTGAATGAGCTAGAAGTTCCAAAAGAATTCTTTGTCAACTGTAATACTTTTACCAAAATATGTTTCTGTACTGATTTTCTCAGGTATGAGAAAGTCATGGTGTGAAATTTGTTTTTTTTTAATCCCACACTTCTACTTTTTCAGTATTTACATTTTTATCATTTTTTAAATTGGAGTAAAATATGTATTATAATCTATTTTAACCATTTTAAGTGCATGTGCTGTGTTGTGCAACCATTACCACTCTCTTGTTCTAGAACATTTTCCTCATCCTAAATAAAAATCCTGTACCATTCAATAATAGTTCCTTATTCCCCCTCACTACCATCACCCTTAACCTCTATCTGCTTTCTGTTTCTCTGAACTTGCCTATTTTTGGTATCTCATCCAACTAGAATTACATGACATTTGTCATTATTTTGTCTATCTTATTTCACTTAATTTTTTCAAAGTCCATCTGTGTTGCACTGTATATCCAAATTTCATTGCTTTTTATATTGAATAATAATCCTTTGACGTATATACTACGTGATGTTTATCCATTCATCTGCTGATGGGCATTTGGGTTGCTTCCATCTTTTACAAGTGTGAATAATGCTGCTATGAATCCTGGTGAACAGAGACGTTTTGAGTCCTTGCTTTCAATTGTTTTAGGTATATACCTAGAAGTGAAATTGCTGGTGGATCATGTGTTAGTTTTATTTTTAACTTTTTGAGGAACTGCTAAACTGTTTTCCTCAGCAGCTGCATGATTTTACATTCCCACCAATAATAGGAATGTTTTCCAATTTCCCCACATCCTCTCAGCACTTGTTAGTTTCCATTCTTTTGATAATAGCTCTCTTAATGGGTGGGGAGAAGTATCTCATTCTGTATTTCATTTGTATTTTCCTAATGACTAGTGGTGTTGGGTGTCTTTTCAAACACTTATTAGTCATTTGTATATCTTCTTTGGATAAGCATCTACTTAAGTCTTTTGCCCATTTTTTAATTGGGTTGTTTGTTTTTTATTGTTGTTGAGTTTTAGTTCTTTGTATATTCTAGATCCTTCATCAGATATGTGACTTGTAGATATTTTCCCTAATTCACTAGATTGTCTTATACTCAAAAGTTTTTTTCCCATTTTGATGAAGTCCAATTTATGGATACTTTGTTTCTTTAATTACTTGTACTTTGGTGTCATGACCAAGAAATCATCAATAAATCCAAGGTTATGGGATTTTCACATTGTCTTCAAAGAACTTTCTAGTTTTAGTTTCTGTATTTAGTTTTTGATCCACTGTGAGTTATTTTTCTATATAGTATAAGGTAGGATATAACTTAATTCTTTCGCATATGGATATTTAGTTTTACAAAAACTATTTGTTAAATAAATTGTCCTTTCCCTTATTCAAGAGTCTTGGCATCCTTATTGAATACTGATTGATCATTTGTGCCATAGTTTATTTCTGGGTTCTGTTTTGTGGAACAAGACTGTTTTAATTAGTGTAACTTTGCATTGCAATTTGGAAATCAGCAAGTGTTGTTTCTTCAACTTTGATCTTTTTCAAAATTGCTTTGGCTATATGAGGCATCTTGAGATTACATATGAATTTTAGAATATACTTTTTATATTTCAACAAAATATGCTGTCGAGACTTTGAACAGCAATTGTATTGAATCTGTCCATTGCTTTTGGAAATATTGTCATTGTGTTAGCTCATTTTCTGTTACTATAACGAAGTACCCATGGCTGGGTAATATATAAAGAATATCAGTTTATTTTACCACAGTTTTGGAGGTTGAAAGTCCAAGATTGGGCAGCCCCATAGATTTGACTTGTAGTGAGAGCCTTCTGGCTATATCACACATGGCACAAAGAATCATGGAGGAAGCTCATGCAAGAGGAAGAGAGTAGTCAAATGGCAAAACAGGAAGTAGGGAGATTCAGAACAGGCTTTTATTTATTTATTTATTTTTTAAATTTTTAACTTGCTTTCATGAAAGCTGAGGTCCTATAAGAACTACATTAATCCTTTCAAGGGAGCAACACCAATGACCTAACCACCTTCTACTAGGCTCCACCTCTTAGGGGTTCCCCCACCTCAACACTGCCATACCAAGGATCAAGTTTCCAACACAGGATCCTCTGGGGGACACATTGAAGCCATAGGTAAATAATAGTCACCCTCTTAACAATATTAAGTCTCCTAGTACATAAACATGGTTGCATTTCCTTTATTTACATCTAATTTATTTTGGGAATGATTTTAAATCTTCTGTGTACAAGTCTTTTACCACCTTGGTTAAAATGATTCTTTTCTGTTTATGTGTGTTTATGAATGTTCATGGTAACTGGGGATTGTATTAAGGGCTTCATGCATATTAGGCAAGCACTCTACCGTTGTACCATATCCTCTGCTCTCTCTATAGTTTTATGTCTTTATTTTCAGCAACATATCAAGTTATAATTTTACTCATGATGTTTTCCCATTATGTTGGCATTGGTCTTTCTAATTCCTATAGAGGTATGGCAAATATCATTGGCCTATCTTTTACATCTAACACATCTCTCAAATCTTTCATATCTCTTTCTTCCTTGTTTTTCATGATTAAAACAAAATTTCTCCAACTTCTATTTGTTTGAGATATAATACTTGGTGTTTTCTTTCTTTCGTGTTCCTTTGCATTCAGTATTCATTCTCCAAATTATCATTTCATTTTTTCCAATTGTCTTTAACAAAGTGCCAGCTTCTTTTTAAATCTTCTTTTTTTCTAATTATCAAATATCTGAGTTTTCTAATTCTCACTGATGTTTTTACTTTATACTTCTATTGTTTCATTAATATTTTAGCTCATTTTGATTTTAATTTCATTTTTCCAATATAATACAGTCATACCTTTTTTTAGTAATAATTATATAGAAGATCTGACCACAGACTTTTATATTGTTCCTAAATAAGTGAGATGAGACTTTCTGCATTATTAGGAAGGAAGGGAAGGCAATGTTAGCTCAATTAGCATCATGAATATAGTGCTTCCTCCCCCTAGTTTTTTGTTTCCAGAAAGTGTTAGAAATGATTGCATACTTTCTGAGGTCTGCTGGTTCATGGTTCACTTCCCTTCTCTCACTTATATCTCAGCCATCTCTCTTCTTTGTCTCTGTTGTCCCTATCCTGCTAAATATGGTTCCTACTCATTAGTTTCTCTTTAGTTCATAGCCTAGACCTAGAAGGGAACTTGGGGCAGATTTCAAAAGTTCTTACAACCCAGATCCATCCAGCACCATCCAAACTTATCACAATCTTTTTTGTATTCATGTGCTAATATGAGGCTGTAGCCCAACTGCTGCTCCAACTTTGACTGTTGGTCTCATATTGGTTCCTTTAAAATTACAGTGAGTACTCATTGGCTCATTTGACACTGTATGCAGTAACTGTATGCACCTTGTACAGGGAGTACAGATTTGCAATCTGCATACAGTTACTGACACTTGGATCTTGTTATTGTCAATACTTTATCCCTTGCATGTGCATTTAAAGATATACAATGATATCTTAATTTTGTTTCAGATTTATTGTAGACATGTTGTAGATTGTCCAAGAGATTTTGCTTTAGCTACTGTGTTCTAATAGTTCTTTATTTTATAATGGGGGATTTAAGAGGCAGAATCACTATTGCTGTCATCTTGTTCTAATCATCAGATTACCTTTCAAAATTATCTTTGAAAAGAAATATTTAAACAATAATTTATGTTAATGAAATATATGATATTTAAAAATCTTTTAAATAGCTGTTACAGGGTGGAAAGATAGTATTACATTATTGCCTTGTTTTGATTTTTAGTTTTGTTGTAAATTGCACAGATGTTATGCATTCATACCTATGTGTGTGAAGGTATCTATATATGTGTTTATGTATATATGTAACAAAGGAACAACCATTGGATGTTTTCCTTTTTATACTGTCTTTGTACTTGAATGTCTTTTTTATAATTGAAATATTTGAGGAAAATCACACTGTTTCATGCTTAGACAGTCCACTAGCAAGATGACTACAAAGAGTAAGTATATCTAAATAATGGGGCTAGGCTGTTTATGATGCAAACTAAATTTTAATTGGATCAACACAGCTTTTCAAATTTATGTGCAAAGGAGAACAAAACTATGAAAACATGATTATTTTGATTTGGAGACAATAGAACGAATTGCAGAATTTACCTGAATTTTCAACCAGATGCAATCATGTTTTTCAATTTGAGAAACTTAGCTTTTTTCCTCACAAGTGAAGTGAAGCAGGAAATCAGTTATCTGCTCTAATGCCTAAAACAGCTGATTAGTCCAAGTTCTCCTTGAGATCCTATTTTATTCACTGACACATAAGCTTATGCTGATGGTGAATATAAGATGACAATTTCCCAGATGTCATTTTTAAAGATTTATATTAGGATTATAATAAAAATAATCTTCAATGCAGATGCATGAGAAAACTCTCATTTCTTAAGTCAGCACTCAAAACACACAAGGGAAAGAAATGGATAGAATACATGCACCATACCATGTATTTTCATAAGTATTATACTTACCATGTTGCATAATAGAGTAGGTAAACATGGTGACATGATTTTAAAAAAAGAAAAGGCTGAGAAATAAAGTTGTTAGACTTTCCTCTACTCCTCTGCTATTTCCAAGCTATTCCCTGAACTTTCTGTATGATTTATTAATTAATATCTTATAAAACACATTTGTCTCAACCAGTACAAAATTACATTCTCAAATTATTGCCATGTGACTTACCAACATTCAAAAACTTCCCATTTTGGAAGGAATCTCCAAATGGTGTTTAGATAGCCTCTTTCTTCCATTCTGAAAGTCAAATGGAAGGCGATGATTCTATTCTCTGTCAATTTAAGGACAGATATGTAGTTTAGGCTTTTGATCAGATCTTTGAATCTTAAAGGTTGCATGGATAAAGGAATTTCCACATATTAGTTACATGACAGTGGTAGAATTGATAGCAATAGGCATCAATAGTTCAATAGTGACAGTGACTGATTTCTCGATTGCTGAGTTTCAATTATTTCTAATACAATTTTCTTGAACATGTTATTTTGTCTTTCTATTGGATATGTGAGCTACTATTTTTTCTTAATCACTTACTCTTTTTTTCTTTACTGTCTCCCACAGACACATTGGTTTCTGCCATTTGCAACCAAGAAGCCTTAGTTTGGAAGACAAACTATTTACAGCATTCAACTCAGAACTGAAGCTGATAGAACAAATCACTTAAAAGTTGCAAAATACCTGTTGAAGCTTTAATATCTAAAGATGTGAGATTACCTTGTCTATCCCCATTCTTATTTAAAAATATATTATTAAGTAACTATTTTTTCAATTATTTTCATATAATGCATATAAACCTGTGAGCTACTAAAGACTGTAGAGTTAGCATATATAATATAAATATACAAAGCTTACTAATTTTTAAGCAAATTTTAAAACAATAAAACTATCATCACTCAGATATAAAATTCTAGTTTTTCAAATCCATATTCTACCTCTTAGCATATCATGACTTATCATTGCAAAAACGACTTATCATTTCCAAACTTAATTTTCCTCATCTTTCAAAGAGAAATAATAGCAATGTAATATTAGCCTTGCTAATATAATACTTGTTATGAATATTAAATATATAATGATTTTGAAAATATAACCTAAGTTAAAGTAAGTCACTAAAAACAAAAACAGAGATGATTTTCCAATGTTGTATGACTTGCTTCTCTGTTTTGCTGTATCAACACTGGACTCAAAGAAACTGACTTTGAAATCAATAGTTGCAGAATAAACACTGTGTAGTTCCTCACTCCCTAACTCTCTGATACACCTCCTCTGTAAATTAATTTGATTCCCCCCCCCAAATTTCTCATCTTATTTCTATTAACAGCCCCCAAAAGGATGAGTTTCTACTCTCCACCTGATGCAGCACCTTTGCCAATCACTTTCACAAAAGACTAATCTGCCAGAGCTGAAATAAACACTCAGTTTCCAACTATGGCCCCTCCACCCTGCTCTTTCCTACTTATTTTCCTTTATATCCGCCTGCTCTGTGAACTTCACCACCTTTTGGCTCCCTCTCCAAAGGAAGTTCCCCAAGGGCGTGGTTTGCTTTTTTGCTTATATTAAATGGGTCCTATCCCTAAAACCCTTCCCTGACTTACATACCCAGCCATCTCTCCTTTCCTTTCCTCATTTGCAAAGTAATTCTGCAGAGCTTCCTGGCCCTAATTCCCTGTTCTATCCCAAGGCCACTCCAGAACCCATTAAAAAAAAAAGAAGAAGAAGAAGAAGAAAAAAAAAAAGAAAAAAACTTGCAAGACATCATTTATTTAAATCCAAGAAATCTGTTTTCCAAGCTCTTTGATTTCTCTGCTCCCTGAATCCCTGTGGGCCTCAGTTCCTTGGCTGTTATTTGAGGGATATAGATATAGACTAAGGTCAAACCTTCCATGATCAGAGAAGGGAGGAGGAGGGGTCAAGTTCAAGAATGAGCAGGAGAGGAGACAAGGACAAAACTGGAGGATGGAGTGGAAATGGAATAAAGCCAGAGAGCAAGACACAGGGCTGGGGGAGGGACCTTCTCCCACTTCAGCTCCCAAAAGACTTGTAAGGCAGAGTACCAGCTCCCCCTACAACCCAAAGCCCCTGCTCACCTAGCTGGGGTGCATTATCTGTACTTGATGTGCAAGTACTCAAGTTACCCCTCTTCAGTTTTGCCAAATCAGCCTCGTCAGCTCCCGCCCTATGAGTTTAACCCATGACACCTGTCCTCCCAGGCTCTCTTGCCAGCCCATTTTCTCTGGCATGCCTTAGATTCTATAACTTGTTCTGTTTTCTCTTCTTTGGCCTGTGGTTCCCTTGAGTAGCTTCAGGATTGGGTAGCAGACTGGGTAAAAGACACAGGTGAAGGAAGAGGAGGCTGCGGTGGTAAGGACAGGGGCACCAATCCCACATTCCTTGCCCCACCTTGTGGGGGCTGTGGATGGCAGCAAGTAGAGGGTGTTCAAGGCAGGGGTGGAGGGAACTCAAAAGCAGGAAGGAGGAGAGGCATTGCCAGCGACAGTGGTGGAAAAGGTAAGAGAGAAGAGTGGGATATTAAAGTAAGCCTTCCGTAGTTTCTGGCTTCTTTCCTTGAGAATGGAGAACATAGCTTCCATCAGGCGAAGGCAGAAAAGTGGGAGGGAACACCAGGGGCCATGTGGGGAAGGTTTCAGAGGCTGGAAAGTCCGTTGGCTTGCCATTCAAGCAGAGAAGCACCTAGGGTCCAGTCTACAGATTCTTGGCCAGAGCTTTTCCTATGGGGTCCAAGTCATGCTATCAGTAGAAGAAATCCAGACCTGAGGGTGGGAAACCTTACTTGCATTTTTCAATTCTGAATTTTGCCTAATGTAAATACCCATTAATCCCCTCTCCCAAGAGTTGACTCTGTACCCAGCTCAGAATGAAGATGTTTCCAACACATACCCTTGTCCCCACTTCTGATCATGGTACCACTATTTCTTCAGAGAATTATGCATAAAAGTCATATACTTCTCCCCCCCACCATCCATCTGTTATGTAATCAGATATTAATTTCTGTTTATTCTTCCTTCACAATATTTTCCAAATCTACTTTCTCTTGTAAATTCTTTTATTCCCCACTACCATCTACAAGTAAAACTTCAGTACTTCTGGTGTGTGTTATGAACCATACGTAATTAAATAAATATACATAAAATACCAAGGTAATATAACAAGAAAGTTATATATGCAAGTTCAGTTCCCAGTGCATATAAAAACTATATGCAGAAAACTTGGAATAGGACCACTATTTGACCCCACTCCTTGGCGTATACCCAAAGGACTTAAAATCAGCACGCTATAGTGACGTGGCCACATCAGGTTCATAAGAGCTCAACCTAGATGCCCTTCAACAGATGAATGAATAAAGAAAAGGTGGCACATATACACAATGGAATATTACTCATCCATAAAGAAGAATAAAATTATGGCATTTGCTGGTAAAGGGATGGAAGTGGAGACTATTATGCTATGTGAAATAAGCCAATCCCCCAAAGCAAAGGCTGAATGTTCTCTGTGATGTGCAGTTGCTAATTTATAATAGGTAAGGGGGAGGAAGTAGTAGAGATTCACCTAATTGAACGGGGGGGAACGGGGAGATGGGAATGGGAAAGACAGTAGAATGAATCAGACATAACTTTCCTATGTTCGTACATGAATACATTGTTACTCCATATCTGTACAACCACAAGAATGGGAAGTTATACTCAAATATGTATGAGATATCAAAATATATTCTACTGCCATGTATATCTAAAAAGAATAATAAAATAAATAATAAAATAAAAAGTCAAAAAAATAAATTTCTATTCATACAAACAAAAAAGTCATGTGTATGTTATACTATAATCCATTAACTAACTATACAATAACATTTTCATAAAAATGTATATATTCACTTAAAAATACGTTGCTAAAAAATTCTAATGATCATCTGAGCTGTTAGAAAAATGGTGCAGATAGACTTACTTGTTTAGATTAACTCTCATGACTAATCATTTTGCCTCTGAATGTTCCTGTATTGTTTCACACATGAGCTTTCAGAGGACACCTCATATCCAATTCCTAACAAATACAATGAGAAGTTCTATGTTTTCTAGCTCTTTAATATTGTGGCATACAGTATCTATATGGGAGATGATGTGAACCAATCACCAACTAAAATTAAATGCCATCACTAATGCTGAAACATATACATATTTATACCAAGTATATATGGGCATCCCTTGTATGCTTGGAGGAATTGGTTCTAGAACCCCTTTGAAATACCCAAATCCATGAATGATCATGTCCCTTATATAAAATTGGATGTTGTTTGCTTATGACCTATGTCTATCCTCCTGTATAATCTAACCTCTAGGATATTTATAATAGCTAGTATATTGTAAATGCTATGTAAACAGGTCTTTTTTACTGTGTTGTTTAGAGAATAATGACAAAATAAAGTCTGTATACATTCGACTCATACACAATTTTCTTTCAAATATATTTGATTAATGGTGTGTTGAATCTGCAGATGCAGAACCTGCAAGTGTGGAAGATCAACTGTATCTATGACACAATTGGAAGCAAACAATTGAATTTAATGAAGAAATTAGACACTATTTAGTAACAGTTATAAGTGCATATTATAAGTCAATAGAATTCTGGGAGAAACTCCTTTACTTAATTCTATCATACCTAAAATATTTCTGAATGTGAAAGCATTTTCTGAATCTGAATATATGTAATCATTGATAATAATATTGGATTAAAGTAGTATCCATTCATCCACCTTACAGTGCAGGTGACCAAGTAACAAAGCCAACCATACAGTGTGGAAAATTTCTTCTGCTTTCTAACTTCAATTCATCAAATGCCTTGCCTGCCTTGGAAAGCTTTTTTAAAGCTCTCCTCCTCATGTCTTATTCAGCATACATTTTGAGGACAGCTGGAGAAGCTCATAATGAGTTACATTAATAACTGAAGATGAAGAATGGTAGGCATTCTTAAAGGTAGGGGAAGAGAAAAGGAGAAAACATGCAGATGTTTGTGCACAGCAAGGAGTGAATCAGTAATGAATGTAGTGTCCCTACATCAGGGATGGAGACGTCATGGAAAGGAGGCCTACAAATATGACTTTTGGCAATATATGACATGCTGGAATGTCACTGCCTTAAAGCTACATAGTGTGTCAAGCCAGTTACCCAATCTGGAGAAAAACAGAAGGGAACATTTACTCAACCTCTTGGGTTATTTATTTATTTACTTACTTACTTAATTTATCTCTAAAGGAATTTGGCCAATTAGAAATCTATTTTTATTTGAAGGTTCAGGCAATCTAGAAGAAGCCAATGCTTCATTATAATAAGAGGGCAGACACAAAAAGGGAAAATATATTGAAAGTAAAATAAGGTATTACATACCCAAATTTTACTATTTATCTTAAAATTTGTCTTACTTTTCAATTAATTATCTATTGTTTAAACCCAAGTATCTCTCAATTCAGCAAGATTTTTACCTATGTCAAGACAAAAATCTCTTCATACTAATTTAATCAATTTTGTAACTACTAGACCAAAGGTGAGGAAAGAGCTGGCAATAGGTAACTATTTATTTAAGTTAAACTCTTTATGAGTACCAGTTTACCATATCAGAAGCCACATAGATATTACCAAAATCTATTTTCAATTAAATCTTTAAGTACTTTGCAGAGGTAAGGGCAGAGAAGATGTTACACAGAGGATATTATGGTTGCATATATAAGAAATGACAATTTTAAGTTTGTAATGAAGGGTGAGGTGTATGCTTTGTTTATGCCCTTACCTGAATTAATCATCAATTACACCCACAGCATGACAGAGTACATTTGTCATGGAAAAGCTCTAATTGGTATTCCTTTGTTCCAGTTCATTAAGGAAGATAAAATAATGTTCTGACACCAAATGAAAAAAATAATTCAAGAGGAAACCCAGAAGTAAAACATTATTAGTAACTAAAGAATGCATAAAAGGACATGACTTAGCCAGAGGAAGAAATGATACTGGATAATGAAATGGACCTAAAACGTCTCCCATGAACAATGATTTCTGGCTTTCTGAAAAAGCTTCATTTTCACTTTGAGGTGGTCATGTCTTTACCCATTCTGGCACACCACCTACCAACACCCTCAAGTAACTCTACCTATAATACAAATGTACATATAATACAAAGTAATGCCCTATTTTGATAAAGGACAACATGTGATGAACATTTATCACCTGGTACCTGTGACTCCATTTCTTTTTCATAACTCTATCAGACAAACTAGTGTGTTACAACATTGTGGTTGAACTGTAATCCTTCAACATAATGCCCAAGAGCCACAAGCCCTAGCAACAAGTTAAAACAATCTTGCTATTTACTACAAATGAAGAGAGGTCATTGTAACAGTTAAAATAGTAAAGCAGTCATAACTAGATGTACATCCCTCTAAAGTGGATGTCTGAAGTGTAGTGGTTTCAACTGCTAAGATGCATCTAACAGACTAGTCACCAACTATTTCTGTTGTTCCACATGGGGAATGAATAGTAGGCAGATCTGAAATATGTACACATACAAATTTGGTAGAGAATGAAAATAAATGGCTGCCTAAATATACAGTGTGGCAGACCTGTATGTAATTTTTAAACATACCATGAAAATACTGAAAGCACAGATTTTGGGTAAGAGGCTCATATGCACATCTCAGAAAGAGTTCAAGAACATATATAACAAGTCTTCTCATGTGCTGGCTTGACCAAGAGACATTTAAATGAGCTAAAGTGTGGTGCTGTGTAAGAACTAGATAAAGGTGCAAATAGGAAAATAGGAATAGCTATAGAAAGAAGTTCTTTGGTGAATGAGAGATCCAGCAATTTCCCATGACAATTAAAATGATGAAGGGTGAGAAACAAAAGTTAACATAGTTCTACAGAGAAATATACCTTGGCCAGAAAACCAACACAGTAAGTAGACAACATGTAGGAAAAAAGATTGATCTCGTTATATGCCATTAGAAAGATGTAATTTAGATTTGATTGAAAAAGACTCACTAAGGAAATAAATAATGATTAGAAAAAAAGTTTTAATAAGAATAATTTTAATATGAATAAATATCTATAAAATTGAATATGGGCATAAAGGGAAGATTATTTAATTCACTCTTTGAAGCTCATGAAGAACAAGGAGACAAAAGTAAGAATACTAGGCTGGGGTTGGGGCTCAGTAGTAGAGTACTTGCCTACCATGTGTGAGGCACTGGGTTCAATTGTCAGCACCATATATAAATAAATAAAGTCCACTAACAACTAAAAAAAAATTTAAATGAGAATATTAACAATAATAACTAACCATTTTGTGGTCTTATTATGAACCAAATACTAATTTAAGTGTATTATGTGTATGAGTTGACATTTGAAGAAAGTACTGAGGCAAGAACTCTATTTGCAAACAGTTTTCAGATGAGAAAAGGTTAAATATCTTGTTCAAGGTAATACAGTTGGTAAGTATGGAAGCTTGACCTTGAACTCCACCAGGGTGTCTCCATACTTAGCCTTCTTAACCACAACCACCTCCCAAATAAAAAAGGGTAAGTGAACTCATAATTATGTAGGTCTAGCAGCTATATATCAACATTTTTGCCTGAAAGCCTTCTTTTCAAATGCATATTTATCAAAAATATTGAACACATATCATTAGTTTACAAAATCTCAAAACGCCACACAAAGTAGATAAAATACAGATAAAATTTCAACTGTAAATTTAAAAAATAAAAAATATATTACACTATTAAAATACATTTAAAATTTTTTGAAATAACTATATAGCATTTAGATACAGAAGAAATTAATATAAAAATAAAAGTTGAAATAACACTGGTCTTGAAATACACATAACACAATGTGTGTGGCTCATTTAAATCAGAACCAGAAAAAAAAGTCTCTGTGTCTCCATCTAAAGCTAATCTTCTCATCTATGCCTTAGATCACATTGCCCCTGCAGTCTCAGAAATGGTCTACTATTGATTATCTCTTGCTTCCTGTTTATTCAAACCCACATCACCCTGCAATATCTGCTTCCCATTAGCTTTTAAATATGGACAAGATTTCCCCATAAAAGTATATACCACTCAAAAATCTTCAACTATTCAGTTCCATTTCACAGCCAAACTTCTTGAAAAGGCTGACCATATTTATTATCTCAGTCTTGATATTCCTTAACTCATAAAATCTGGCTTCCAATCTCATTTATACCCTGAAACAGCTTTCATTTGTATTACTCTGAAGCATTCAACAACCATGTCCATGTTTCTAACTGAACATTTCTCAGGCTTCACTGTTTCTTACTCACATGAACACTGTTGATCAGACCTTCCTTCTTAAAACACTCTCTTCTTTAGGTTTCTGTGATATTGAACTCTCCTGATTTTCTCCTACCTAAATGGCTATTCCCCCATTTATTTTGAAAACTTTTTATTTAATATCCCATCTCTCAAGGCTTGTATCTCTACTTCTTAGCTTTGAGTTTCTATATAGCTTCTAGCTTTTTCTTACTATACATACTCTTTCTAGATGATCGCATACGCACTCATAACCACCTTCATGCCACTTAAATTTTAAAAAAAATCTAGCATAGAAGTCAATGAGTTGCAGATGTACATACAAAACTGGCTAGTTTCAATGACAGCTCAAATTCAAAGCAGTGTAAACCCTCCACCCCTTTATTTGCAGGTGATACATTCCAAGAACCCAAGTGAATGTATGAAACCACAAATATTATCAAATTCTATCTGTCCTATACTTTTTCCTACACATACACAACTATGATACAGCTTAATTTATGAATTAAGTACAGTAAGAGATTAACAAGAGTAACAATAAAACAATCTACTTTAATAAAAGTTGTGTGAATGTGACCCTCTCTGTCTCAAAATATATTATTGCATGTAGTATTTTTGGAACATGGTTGAACATGGGAAACTGAAACCCATAAAGTGAAACTGAAGGTAAGAGGGATTACTGTAAGTTTAAAACCAAATTCATAATCTCCCTCCAACCTCTTCCTCTTCTACTGTTTCAGTGTGCTAGCTTCCCATCACTGTGACCATAATACCTGACGAGCAATTTAGAGGAAGAAACGTTTATTTTCAGAGTTTCAGTCCAGAGTCAGCTGGTTCCACTGCTCTGGGTCTGAGACCAAACATCATGGCAGAAGGGCATGCCAGAAAAGTGCTCTCAGTGTATGGCAGACTGGAGGCAGAGAGAGATGAAGAACAGGAAGGGGTCACAGAGAAGAAGAGTCCTTCCAGTGCTTACCCCCAGTGGCCTACCTCCCTCAGTCACTTTCCACCTGCCTACAGCTACCACCAAGTTAGTGCATTCAAACTAGGATGGACTGATTAGGTTACAACTCTGACAATCCAGTCACTTCACCTCTGAGTATTCCTTCATTAAGACAAAATCTTTGGGGGGATACCTCATATCCAAACCATAACACTCAGTGAAAGACACTTCCACCAGTTTGATCAGTTGCTCAAGCCAGAACTCAGAAGCCATTTTCATGAGCTCACTCTCCCTGTACTTTCCCAGGTTCAACCTATTACAAAACTCTGTTGATTTTTATCCCCTAAGTATATCTTAAATCTATCCAAGTCTCTTCACATTTGCTATTGCTTCTGAAGTTCAAATTAAAAATGGTTATAAAGAACTTAACACATATTACTAAACTCTGGACAATAATAACTTTTAAAATATGCAAAATATCAAATAAAGTAAAACAGTAAGTCACCTGTCATTTTGTTAATCTCAGAAGAAATATCTCTAGCAATGATTAGCTCGAGTGCAACTTATGTACGAAAAAAACTAAAAGCATCTTAGAAGCCACTATATAGTTGAAGCAAATATAATAAAGTATTATTTACTAGAGAACCAAAGGTTCATTCCTGTGTTTGATGACCATTGTAATCAATTTCCCAGTATCTTAGTGGACTTGGGAGTAGGGGAATTAGTTTAGAAGGAGAAACAACGATCAAGTGGATCAAGAAGTATCCATGTGATTTAAGTATAGCTCTCTAATTTGTGAAGCAATTTATGAATGTGTTCACTTGTCAAGGAGAAAAAAATGTATCCTGAAAGAAGGAGAAGATGTCAGTTTCTAGGAATACTCCATGATGATATAATCCCTTCTTCATTAAATGGCATGGTTTAATGCCAAATTGGCAGCATAGACTTGACTTGCTCTTGGTTTAAAGATTTGCTCTTAACCATTGTGCTGTACCATACCACCTGATAATCAAAATAACAGCTTGGGAAGGAGAGACAAGGGCTGACTAAATGATAGAAAATGGTATTATCAACTGGAGAATATGCCTTTCAAAAGTCAGTAAGACTTAGTATTGGGCATATGTGAAAATAATTGATCTTTTTGTAACTATCAAGATAGTATGCCTCAGTAAATTGCAACCCAGAGTTTTCAGTGATTTAGATAGTGATAGCTTTATTTCTAATTATCACTCTGCAAGTTCACTATTGTCCTCTTTCGGAAACTCAAGTTTAGGGAGCCTCAACCTCTTCATTTTCACTATTGCTGAAATAGGAAAGGGGGAAATGACAAACAATATCCTTAGTCAAATTTTTTGCCCAGAAATGTTTTAAATCATATCTACACACATAGCATCTTCCAAAACAAGTTCCCCCAAGAGGATAATCCTACCTTATTTCTGAATGGAGGAGAGAGTTTGGCATATTTGATGAATAAAACTAATAGCAACAGCAATGGCTGCTAAAACTTTACAGAATATTGGGGCTCTAGGTCAGATTGTTGCTGCAATGCCCAGTGAAGCACAGCTAAGTCCAGAATCCACCTCTGGTATATTTCTGTGTACTCCAAAATATACTGTGGCTACTCTATTCATCAGGACGTGATGCTCAGAAGACAGCACGAGCATGAGAGTAAGCTGAGCTATAACTTGAAAGTTACTTTGTCTCCATAAAATTAGGGCAATGGAATTAGTTACATGGTTCATATATTTCATGACTTTCAATGGAAATAACTTAAAACATCCATTTCTATATTTTATGTTTCCAAGAATACGACAGTTGAACTTTTGGCATTCTCTTTGTGGATAATGTTTGGTTAAAACTTCCTAGTTCAACTTTTATGATTCTCTTTCTTCTATACATACAATAGCTGGATGAACTACTTTCAAGTCAGTGCATTTGTTAGATATAATAACTTATTCAATCAGGTCATGATCTAGTGTGGCACATCTGGGAGTCATTATGTCTTTCTAAATCTCTACACATAGTTTTCTGATCTAATTCCATATATTTAAATCTAAGCTTTGTCTCAGAAATCCTATTTAATCCATTCCCAAGTTATGGAGGAGCTTGCTATGGTATGAATGTATCCCCTAAAGTTCATGTGCTGGAAGCTTGATCCCTAATGAGTGCTGAGGAGTAGGACCTTTAAGGAATGTTTAGATCATGAAGTTTCTTCCCACACGAATGAATTTATGAGTTATTGTGGAAGTAGGTTCCTGAAAAAGGATGAGTTTGGGCCTGTTTATTCACTCTCTTGCCATGTGATTCCTTCTACAATTTTATGATGTGGCAAGAAGGTCTTCAACAGATATAGGCCCCAAATCCTAGGTTTCTCAGCCTCCAGAATCATGAACCAAACACACTATTTTTTATTATGAATTATCCAGTGTGTAGTATTCTGTTATAGATATATAAAATGGATTGAGACCAAGTTCCACATGATATTTTCCAATTCTTTCTACTCTCACTTAAAATTTCTTCCCTCTCCTATGATACATATTGTCATTGAAACATGCTGGTATTTCTCCCATCTTTAAACATACAAAAAAGTCTTAATTTCACTTCCTCCTTTATCTGTGGCCATATTTTTCAACACCCCATTATGAAAAAAATCCTATGTTTACTGTCTCTCTACCCTCATTCTAATTTTCCTTAATCTAAATCTAACCAGATTTACAGCTACATCTAATAATGACTTATATTTTATAAATCTAGTGGGAAATCCTCAATCTAACTTGATTGGTGAGTAGCATTTGAGAGTGAATTTCTCTTTACTTCGTAAAATACTTTCTAAGCTTGACTTTCAGGATACTGCTTGCTTAGCTATTTTCCTAGTTCACGAGTCACTACTTCATTGTCCTCTCTACTAGTCCTTCCTCATTTTCTTGACTCCTAAGTATCAGAGACACCCAGGTTTACTCCTCTGATCTCTAACAGATAATATGATCAAGTCCAATGGATTTTAATAGAATTTATATGGTGGTAATGTCCAAATTTATGACTTATCCTTGGGTTTATCCCCTAAACTCCAGACTCATATATCTGATTATTGACTTATTCTACTATCTAAAAGGCATCTCAAACCTAATATGTTCAAAATTAAATCTCCAGGGCCAGGGTTGTGGCTCAGTGGTGTCTCTGGACAGTAAAATTTCAAGTGATTTCACTATCATCTTATATGTATATGTATCATATGTGTGTATAATATATATATGATATAAATTTTTGCAATGAAAATGAGTAGTGTTATACTTTTTCCTACTTAAAAAGCAAATTTTAAGTATCAGCCTGACTTCTAAGACTGCACTGCACAAGGCAATGAAATGATATCTACAATATTAGGGGTAGGAGGTGTCTTTTGTGTGGGGCAACTACAAACAAACCAAAAACATTCTCAGATAAAATATATATTCATAAATATACTACTTAAATATATTATCTTGCTGACAGATAGATGACCAAATTTGGGGCACTGGGCTGTGGTTGTAGCTCAGTAGTAGAGCACTTGCCTAGCACGTGTGAGGCACTGGGTTTGATCCTCAACGCCACGTAAAAATAAATACATAAAATGAAGGTATTGTGCTTATCCACAATGAAAAATGTTTTTAAAAAAGAAGAAAATTAAATCTCTGATTGCTACCAAATTTACTTCTAATTATTCCCCATCCTTCAAAGTGCTCAATATAAAAAGTGTGGAATCATCATTGATCTTTCACTTCCTCACAATCTACATACAGTTCATCACAAAGTCTTGTTGACTCTACCTTCCAAATTAGTGAAAATTAAAACTCTTCCCACTATTTGGTTCAGTCTATCCTCATCTTACTTCAAGTTTATTGCAGGTGTCTTGTAATTGTTGTCCTTCCTCTATCCTTTGTTTGCTCTGATCTATTCTTGACATTGATGTCAGAAAAAATCCTATTTAAAAATAATTTATAACATGTAATTCTTCTACTTAAGATCACTCACATACTCACTATAAAATAAAAAGAAGAAGAAGAAAAAAAAACAAGAACCATACAATCATCTGAAAATATCCTTGCCCTAAAGATCTGACATAATACCCTTTATCACCTGTCTCTTCATTCTAGTCCTTGAAATCTTGCTCCACACAACTCAGGTTCCTTTTATAATGCCTATTCCTCAGATAGCTGCATAGCATGCTCTCTCACATTAGCCAAGTGTTGGCTCAAATTTACTTTCCAGTGAAGTCTTCATGAAAGGCTTAAATAACATGGTAACCCTTCCTTGCATGTCTTCTATTCTTTGACTTCTCATCCTGATAGCTTAGGGATAGTTGGCATACTGTATTTTGAGTTGTTTGTTTATCAACTTTTTACGAGATTACAAACTCTATAAGAGCAAACTTATGTGTCACCAGCTCCTAAACCAGTACCAGCACATAATAAGCACTCACTAACTCTTTGGTGAATGAATTGACAAAATACTAGTGACAGAAAGTAATCAGAATTGAACATGTCAGTGCTCAACAATTCCTAGCTTCCCCTGATCTCTATCTCTTCTCTAGTTTCCTTGAACTCAGAATCTTTCTTAGAAACTCACTCTCATCATGAATGTGGCAGTTGTATTATACAAGATGATATGAGGTTCCTACTACTCTATAGACAATGCTCCCCAGAGATTCTGTCTGAGAAAAGTTTCTAAGAATTTCTAAACCTGCCAATCACTTCATTATTTTCTTATATGTGTTCTCAAATCTGCATCCTTTTGGATGTCAACTTCTGCTGATAAGATACATGGTGAATGGAATTTTCTCTGGTCATTAAATTCACAAAACAATATTTTTTTTCCTGTGGACTATGGTTGTCACAAGCCATCTAAAGGATTTTCTATCTCCTTACCAGTCTTAACCTAGAAGTGTTAAGTTGAAGTAGTCCAAATTCAACCGAGTGTTTAGTCTTGTAGTAGGATAATGTAATTTGGACTTCAGAAATAGGGCTTCATATAAAAAATAATACTGCTATGAAAGTATTAACTTAATTTTTAGGGACTGGGGAGGTATCACATTTAGAAGTTTAGTACCTCCCCAGGAAAGACCAGTTATCATACAATATTTTCTTCTTATCATTAAAGAAATGGGTCATGGGCTGGGGTTGTGGCTCAGTAATACAGAGTGAGCCTAGCACATATGAGGCTCTGGGTTTGATCCTCAGCAGCACATAAAAATAAAATAAAGGTATTGTGTCCAACTACAACAAAAAAATTTAAAAAAGAAATAAAAGAAATGGGTCAAACCATTTCTTAGGAGGCTGTCATAACTCATTTCTGCATGTTGTTGCACAGGCTAAGGCTGCAGTCCTTATTCCCTAAACGTTAAGACATGTGATTGTAAGGGGCACACCCTGATTACCTTGGTCTGACGCATGTGTCTTATATTTTAAGCAGTTCCTCCAGTAGAAAGGTTTTATACTTCTATATACTTGCTATGGGTTAAACTGTACCCCCTAAAAGATTAGGAGTCTTAATCCTCAGTTCTGTGATTGTGGTCTATGTGGAAAGAGGATCTTAGTAGATGGCCAAGTAAAGGTGAAGTTGATGAAACCTATCAATGTCCTTTTAAAAGATTAATATTGAAACACAGAGAAAGACATGAACACAAAGAGACTACCATGTGAACACGACAGGGGAGATCAGAGTGATGTATTTACAAGTCAAAGAATGTCGAGGATTATCCGCAAACCACCAGGACTGAAGAGAGGCATGGAAGTGATTCACCCTCACAGCCCTCAGAAGGAGCCAACAAGGATGCATTTCTCCACTAACACACTAGGTCTTATAACATGCAGATTCCAGTATCTATAGTTGGTTCTCTGCCTTAGCACTTCTCAGTGATTTCAGCTAATCCTACTAAAATTCTGAATTCTTAATTTTTTTCCCTTTAGAAACCAGATTTTCTTCAGTCTCACCCACTGAGATCTGATAATGTGAGTATTTCAGCAAATACAGAACATTCTTTCTGAAACAGGACTCTTTAATAATGTAATTATAGAAATCTCAGAGACAAAAATATATATATTCAGTTACATGAAAATTGAAGTCATATTGGTAAAAGTCTACTGTACATAGCATGTTTGAGATTGTATAAGCCAATGAATACAACCATGATTTTTCAAAATACCTTGTGCCATCTAAAACAGGCTGGAAAGTTGATGGATTTCATTAAACAATTAGTAATATAAATATGTTAATATTACCCAAGTTATCTTGCTGACACTGATGATGTCTTCTTCCAGAAGTATTCTGGACAGATTTCGGGGCGGGGGGGGGGGGACTGTTGGCAATACTTATTGTGTTTAAATTCTTCATGTTTTTGTTCTCTGCTTTTAATGACACTGGTTGCTCTTTTTTCCTCCTTTATTCCATAGGATAGAAATTACTTTGCAGGTTTTATTTAAAATCATATAAAACAGCATAAATAAATGATTACATCTATTATAAGTATTTCATTGCTATATCTCTATATTACTGATGGCTTCAGAGGAAAAGAAATCCCGTGGATGGTAGATTATATTTAGTACAGGAGAGATAGGAATAATTGTTTCAAGCATTCACAGGAGTGTCTAGGAATAAAACCCCCAAGGATAAGGTGGAGCGGGTGGTCACATATTTACTGAGTAGCTTTTACTTTAAGCAATGTGATTACAGAGATTAATAAGTGAAATCAGGTCCCTTCTATTCAAAACTTTTCATTACAGTAATGGCAGGCAGATGATATTCAACCACATTAAGATGATTTTATATAACAAGGGATGATGATATGACAGAATCATAGGGAACTGGATATTTTTTTTATATTGAGTCTTCAAGAACAGGTTCTTTGAGAATATTACACATTTGAATTAAGACTATAAAAAAAAGCAGGAATCGGCCACTCAGGGAGAGAAGAGGATCAGCCAAGCAAGAGAACAGCAAGGCCCTAACGTGGCAGAGTGTTCAGGAACAAAAACAAAGTCACCATGGCTGGAGGCAAGTGAGCAAGGACGTATGGTAGAGACAATCAGGTGCCCACCAAGGATCTATGCTTTCCCTTCACCAGTAGTAGCAGGAAGCTACGATCTAGTCAGTCACTTCATTTCCTCTCACATCTCCATGGAGCCCTATGACTAGTTTCCATCTGCCAGCTGAGTGCTGTCCTTGGGTCAAATTTGAAGCCTCCAGTTGAAGTGGAGTTTTGTCAGACTGGGTATCTGAATGTCAGAATCTTCCCCCACTCCTCCCTATTACCCTGACTTAGATTGCAAGTGAGTAAGAAATTGGCTTTTATTATGTTCAGCCATGGAAATAGCAGCTATCAGTACCTCATCCAGTATACGGGGTTAGTGGTACAAACTTGAGGCCATACAAAGACCCGATCATGTAAGGTTTTATGGCATAAGACTTCAGAACAGTATTTTCAGAGTTCTTTGTGGACAGTTCCCATAAAAAGCTGAGGGTCACATAAAAAGTAAACTCTTCATTTTTCTTAGCCTCTACTTGCTTTTCCCCTTATTTTTCTTCTTTCTATGAATAGAAAGCTATTGAAGCCTACTGATTTCCAGCATAAGATAAAAGGATTAAAAAGGAGAAGAAAGCTCTGAATGAAATACATGAGGACTCATCCCCACAAAAAAGGATTCTGTGTGGTATATGGAAAATTATATTGATTTAATCTTTACTCTGATTTTCCTGGATTTCAATTCTAGTTTTATCACCTATAGGTTTAAAAATAGTGGACCATCTACTTTATCTCTGTGGATGTCTATTCTATCACATATGCACATGTTCTAAACCATAGCTTCCATATCCAGCCCAGCTATAAATCATGAGGTATAAATTGTTAATTGACTGTTTTCATTTCACTGGACCAGTAATAAGATGTTATCTATTCAATTAAATAAATCTGAAAATTTCAAAATATTTAAAATTTGATACAAATTTTTTTTCACTTTACTTTTTAATATAAAATTGGTAACTGATTATTGATATACATATATGTATGTGTATGTATGTCCAGGTAAAGGGTGTTGTTCTTTAAATTATTAAATGTTTTTTTTTTTTCTCTTGGTATGACATTGTGAGTGCCTTTGGCGAACTCAGAGATATTTTTAAGACTTGATAGAAAGATTTAATTATATACTGGGAAACAGTCTATCCTTTTCTGTTGTGGAGAGATTTGTGTCATGCATGCAGTGACCATCTAGGCCTCTCAGGAACTCAAGGAGGGGTTGTTCAAACAAGTCTGAACTATAGGTACAAGGTTTTACTTTGTAAAAAAGTGTTCAGAGCCAGAATTGAAATTTATACCTTATTCTATCACCCTGGGCCAGTGTTGTTATTTGGGAGAAAACTGTCTAATAAATGATGCATGATAAATAACCTGTCTTCAGCATCAGTTAGAAAGCTGAATAGTTCAGGTAGTGATTGCATCAGATAGTTGTTCTAAATGGTGATTAGGAAGCCATTTATACTTTATATGCTAATATTTTATTATTTTACTAAATATTAATGCAATGAAGTACACATCTTGATTCTGGTTTTCTAGTACTAGTAATTTTCCTAGTCTTTTCATTTCCCCATCTGCTTCCCCTCTTTTGACTGTTGCTCTGGTTAGTGTTCTGAGTTTTCTTTGTGGTTTTTCTACTAAGTAAAGATGAAAATGCAACCAACTTACTTTAAAATTCTGAGCCTTGGATTTCCTTTGAAAGCCTTAATATATGTGTGAACACAGACACACAAATGTAATTTTAAGAATGTTCACAATGGTCAAAAGAATAGATAATCTTTAGAATAGAGAATTTTGGAGCATGTGTTTCTTTAATCAAATACAGTAAGTTCAAGTTCCTAAGAAATACAGTAAGTTCCAGTTCCTAAGTTTCCAAGAACAAGCTGTGAGACCATGATCAAATTACTTAGTTCCAACAAGATTATTTCCATCATCTATAGATTGTGGATAAGAACATCACCAACTCCTAGAGTTGTGTTAGTTAAGTGGCCTACTCACTCCAGTGCCTAAAACACATAAGTGTCCTTGCACATTAGTTCTTAATTCTACTATTAATAGGGCCACCCCTCTGTGTAGACAGCAAAAACAACAACAAAAAAGACCCTTTGCAATTTGGGACACTCTATCTTAAATTTGAGAAACAGAAAGCAATTATTATACACAAAATGTCTCTCCTAATTGAAGACTCTTAGAATATATTATATTTTAATCTTTTTTTTCTTATTGTGTTTCTGAGGACTGAATATAGGATCTTATCATGGCAGGTTAGCACTTACCAATATCCCCAGCCTTATTTTTTAGTCTCAGCAGAATATTGAGAAAATACAATTTGCAAGAGTAACACATACACTGTTAATGGACCTGATGAGGAAGAAATTTTCTTAGTATGAATAAGTGGTGAGAACTGAAACTATTTTGAACTTAGCTAGCAAAGAAAGGATTTCTGAATTATACTATTTTCTTAATAAAATCCTAAGATGAAATGCAATGCATAAAAGACATGTGTTGCTCATATTTAATACCCTATGAAACACAAGCACTGCCAGAGCTCAGCATGCAGCTTTCTGTTAAAAAAAATATGAATTTCCCTGTTTTATAAAGATGCTGTGCTAGGTGGCAAATCACAGGTTCCTTCTACACCCAAGGAGAGGGGATTTACATGGGGCATTAACATGGAAAATGCTCCAGGATCAGTCTGCTGCACCATATTTCTTCATTCTTGACTGCTATTGTCTTTATCATAGGGAAACAAGTAATTTGGCACACAAGGCATAGAAAAGGAATTAAAATTTGAGTTTCCTCTTTTCCTTGAAATCTCTAGAAAGGCAGTTAAAACTACAAAAAAAAAAAAAAAATCTGTTTATTTTCTCAAGTCCAGCTGTCTGTGTTGTTCCTGTGGCCCATTACCACAGATAACTGATTCAGTTTTAAGCATGTGCTGTGAATCACATGCTTTAAGTTATTAGAACATGGTACAAATCCTCCATAAAGAAAGAGGAAAAAATATATCTTTGCTTGCTAAGATTTTTTATTTTGACTCTTTATCATAAAAGTTATCTGGACAGAAACAGAAATACTAGGAAAGCACAACTAGTAATTACAGAAAAATCAAATGTTTGGGGTTCAATTTTGCTCCTAATACGTGTTATACAAAAGAAAATGTCTATCAGAAACTAAGAAGTTGTTCTATATATGGATATTTAACTTACCCAGCACCATTTGTTTAAAAGACTATCTTCTCTCTAACATATGCTTTTGACAACTTTGTCAAAGATCTGATGACTATATCAAAGTAGATTTGTCCCTGTGTATTCTATTCTATTCCATTGTTCTTTTTGTTTATTTTAATGCAAATGCCATGCTGCTATTGTTATTATAGCTCTGTAGTAAAATTTGAGATTGGGTAGTGTGATGACTCCAGCATTGTTCTTATTGCTCAGAATTGCTTTGGCTGTTCTAAGTCTTAGAACTATTCTAAGAACCCTTCTAAGTTCTTCCATATGAATTTTAGGAATATTTTTTCTAATTCTAGGAATAGTATCATTGGTATTTTGATGGGGATTGCAATGAATCTGTAGATTGCTTTTGATAATATGGTGATTTTACAAATATCTGCTTATCCAAGAAAAGGGGAGATCTTTCCATTTCTAAGGTCTTCTTTATTTTCTTCTTCAATGTCCTATAATATTCATTATAAAAATTTTCATCTTCTTAGTTAGATTTATTCCAATGTATATTTCCTGAGGATATTGTGAATGGAACTGCTTTCCTAATTTCTTTCTTAGCAGGTTCATTATGGTTTGCAGAAAAGCTAATGACTTTTGTGTGTTGATCATGTATTCAGCTAATTTGCTAAATTTGTTTATCAGATTTAGAAGTACTCTGGTCAAGTTTATTTGGATCTTTCAAGTATAGGAACATGTCATCAGCAAACAAAGATAATTTGATTTCTTCTTTTCCTATTCATACCTTTTTATTTTTTAAATACTTATTTCTTAGGTGTAGATGGACTCAACACAATGCCTTTATTTTTATGTGGTGCTGAGGATCGAACCCGGGTCCCGCCGGTGCTAGGCTAGGACTCTATCGCTGAGCCACAATCCCAGCCCTATTCATACCTTTTTAATTTCCTTGTCTTGCCTGATTGCTTTGGCTAGAATTTCAAGTACTGTATTGAATAGTGAAAACAGACATTCTTTCCTTGCACCTGTTGTTAGAGAAAATGCTTTCAGTTATCCTGTTCAATATAATGTTGACTTTGAGTATGACATATACAGCCTTTATGATATTGAAGTAATTTCCTTTTAGCAGTAGTTTCTTTAGTGAAAGGGTGTTGTATTTTTTCTGCATCTATTGAGATTATCATGTAATTTTTGTCCTTAGTTATGTTTATGTGTCTTAGTTTTGCTTTACATATGTTAAACCAATCTTGCATCCATATGATGAAACCAACTTGATCATAGTACACAATCTTCAACAGGGAATTGATATCCAGAATATATAAAGAACTCAAAATATGCTATACCAGAAAACAAATAACCCAATCAATCAATAGAAAAATGTTCTAAAAGACATCTCTGAAAAGAAGAAATACCAGTGGCCAAGAAGAAGTAAATGAAAAAAATGTTCAACATACTTAGCAAATCAGGGAAAAGCAAGCTAAAGCTACACTGAGAATTCACTTCATTCCTGTTATAATGGCAATCACTAAGAATACTAATAATAATTGCCAGTGAAGCTGTGGGGAAAGGGGGACTAAAATCATCTTATACATTGTTGGTGGGACTGCTAATTAATACAACCACTTTAAAAAACAATACGGAGATTTCTCAAAAGACTAGCAATAACACCATCACATAACCCAGTTATCCCACTCCTTGATATTAATCCAAAAGAACTAAAATCGCCATACTTCAGTGATATGTGCAGACCCATGTTTATAGCATCACAATTTACAATAGTCAAGTTATGGAACCAATCTAGGTGTCCATCAATAGATGAATGGATTAAGAAAATGTGTCATACATACACAATGGAGTTTTTCTCAGCCATGAAGAAGAATTAAATCACATCATTTGTGGGTAAGTGGATGGAACTGGAGAATATTAAGCTAAGTGAAATAAGCCAGCCTCAGAAAGTCAATGACAGAATGTTTTTTCTCATATGTGGAAGTTAGAGGGAAAAAAATTAAAAAGAAAGAATAAAAATGGGGATCTCATGAAAACAGAGGAAGACCAATATAATAAAAGAAGGGGATCTAGAAGGGAAGAGGAGGGGAGAGCATGGGGAAAAATTCTACCAAATTATGCTTATGACCATGTACAAATACACCACAATTAATACAGTTTTATATATAATTAAGATGCACTAATTAAAATAATAATAGTAATAATAATAATAAATAAGAATATGTGGAATATAGCAAGTGGATTAGGGAAAGAAAGAAAGGGAGAGAAAGGGAAGGTATGGGGAAATAGAATGATCACATTACCTTATATGAATATACAAATATGATATAATGAATCCTATTATTATGTATAATCATATCATTGAAAAAAGGAAAAAAAAGAAACCAAGAAATTGGATTTTAGTCCATCAATCATCAATGATATTACAGAAGTTAATTTAATGTTTAAACATTTGTTTGAAAAGTCCAAGTTCACTTTAGAACTCTCCATGACTTCATGAGGACAAGGTGTAAGCACCAAGATGAGAAAACAGGCTTTCAGGATGAGGGCTCCCTCCCTGCTGTGCTTACATGGTTAACTTCCTGCCTAGACACCAGTGAAGGGCAGGCCCAGGTGGCCAGTACATGTTAGCACCCTCCCCCACATCCTTCTCTCTTCTTTCATTCATCTCACATTTATTGGGCAGCTTTTATTCCTACTGACACCTAATAAAAAGTTTTGCACAAGAGTATCTGAAGAAAGTACTCTTGGCTGTTCCTCCAGGGGCCTTCATGTGGTCATTTTTGTGCTGCTTTAAGTTTTCTTAGCAGAAAAGTTTCATCTAATAGGCTCTCCTCAGCATTTTCTTGTTTTGAGACTTGGTTATCAAATGGCTTTTGGGAGAAAAAAATACCTGCAATACTAGCTCTCAAGTTGAACTTTTGAAATCAAGGTTAAAAGTTCTCAAATATCATTGGAAATTGCTCAAAAATATCCAGATATACAATTTAAGTTCAGATGACGATGTTTTGCAAAGCAATTTGTTATTAGTACTGTTTACGTCAATACAAAACTGTTACAGGAACAGTACTATTTCTTCCATCATTTTCTAGTTAACAATACAAATGACAAATGTTTGCATAGGTAATAATAATAGGTCATGCCCTATTATTATCAGGGCAATGCTAGGCACATAGTTTGCCCTAACTACATTCATTGGGAAAAAAAAGAATCTCTAACATTCAAATCCCACGTACTAGGCCCAATTACTTGTTTCTACTCATCATTGTTCAATTAAATCTATACTGATATTGGAAGCTCTTTGAAATACCTATAACATTTATTTTTCTTCAAAGTACAATAATGAAGTATAGCACAAATCTTCTAATCCAGACTCACAGTGATAGCATTTCATGCAGAATTAGAAAATCCTCAGGCAATAATGACTAGTAAGGAAGGCATTTCCTGGCAGCTAATGATCAGCATAGGGGAGCTTGCTCTTGACACCAAGCCAGCAACCCTCAGCCCAGCTGGCTACTGCCTAAACCGGACATGCCAGGCCTCCCTCTGAGGTTACTGCGTATTTATTTATAAACTGTTAGTATAGTAACAAGAAATGGAAAATGAAGTAATTTTTAGGTGTTGTTCAGTTGAAAATACCTGTGGGCATTACAATTTCTTAGCTGTTGTAATTATATGGCCCAGATTATTCTTTCTCTGTAGAGGTGACATTATATATGTTCAACATTTAGAACTTTGGATATTAAATGAAGCCTGCTTTTGGAAGCAAACAGGAGGTGTAAAAGAAATAACAATAACAGCAGAAACAATAATATAGGTAGTACTTCCTAAACATTTTTAAGGTGCCAAGTTCTATAAAAAGCACTTTATATGCATTATTTGATTTAAACCTCATAGTGTCTCTACAAAGTGCTATTTTTCCAAAGGAAGAAACTGAGACAGAGAGAGGAGAAAATAACTTGCCTTAAATTCATAAGTAGTAAAAATTACATCCAACTCCAGAGTCCTTGATACAAACTGCTACTTTCTGTTATTACAGATCCAACAATAGAAAAACAAGGCAAAATCATTTAAGCCATAATTAACAAACTGTAGAAAACCCAAAATCTTGCATGCACTATAATCTATTGTTTGCCTATAGGATGGCCCCAAAGTTTTCAATAAAAAAATATTTAGAATTTATGAAATGTTCTTCAATAAACTTAGAAAACACCTCTTATTGTCTGAATGTGTCCCTGAAAGTTCATGTGTTGGTCCCCAACACAGCAATATTGGGAGGTGGAGCTGAAAGGGAGGTGATAGGCTCAATGGGGCAGAGCCTTCATTGATGGATTATTGCAAGTGTGGCTTAGTTATTTTGGGGTGTTATATAACTGTTTCCTCTTTTGCATGTACTTACTCACCCTCTTATCTTCCACCATAGAAGAACCCAGCCATCAGATCCTCTCCAGATGCAAAGCAGATGCCTCAACTCTGCCCTTAGACTTCCAGCCTCCAGGACTGTGGGACAAATCAAGTTCTTTATGTATTACTCAGTCTCCTTACAGCAACACAAAATGCACTACAATGCACTCAACAAATGAGACAAAATCAATTTTTCTTTAGATTTAAGTAGCAAATTATTAGTGAGCCTATTTTCAGAGTCCATAAAAAATTCTGAAATTTGTTTCAATGAAGATAATATTCCTGAAACTTATTTAAACCTTTGTGAATATGAGTAAAGAGGAATGAGAGTGAACATACAGAAAATGTTGCCTTCCAGAAACATTTCCTTTACTGTTTAAAATATATATACATTTACCTTTTTAAAATTACAACACTATCTATTAATTGGCAATTTACTTGAGTTAACAAATTTCTATTATTGAAATGCAAGTGTTCCTGGAGAGTAAAGATAACCTCCTTATTAGTCACTCACACCAAAGTAAAATTTATTTTAATGAGCTTTTTCTTAATATCCAGCATAATGTCTAGCTCTGGAATAATTTGAGTTGTAAAAGATAGTAGGAATAAAAAATGGGCTGCTGAGTTATTTTTGGAACATGAGAATTTGAGTTACAGTGGCTATTGTGAGACCTTACCACTGGGAATCCTTAAAGGAATTTGAAACTAGATGGGAGCCAAGAAATGGAGATTGGAGGGAAAATATTATCAGATTTATAAATGTAAGCATTATGATTTCCAGATATGTTTAAAAGCAAGAGCTTATAACTTCTCCAGGCTCTAAGCATTGAGAAACAGGTGGTAGCAGTGCCAATGGATTGAGAAGGTCCCCTCTGACTTGGCCTGGCATTGCTGGAATGCAGCCAAAGTCCAGATCCATGTTCTTTCCAGGTGCCTTCTGCCACCTGCCACTTGCTACAGCCCATCAGGTATTCTCACATGAGCCACATTCAAGGTCCAAAGTAGTTGGCATGTGAGTTCAACACCTGAGGAACTGTGTTGCCTTTTCTCTGGGCCTAAGGCTTATTTTATTGCATTTAAAAAAAATTCATAACAGTCTTACCTTGACTCAGAGCAGTCTACAATTAGATACAAGATATTGTTTCTTAAACTGGGGTTGTGGCTCAGTGGTACAGCACTTATGTGGGGCACTGAGTTCAATCCTTAGCACCACATAAATAAATAAATAAATAAATAAAGATATCCATCTACAATTAAAAACATATTTTTTTTAAAAAAAGATATTGTTTCTTTTAACCCAGTGCAGCATAAGGTATAATGCAAATACACTGGGCTTCTGAATTTACTGTGCATTTTAGCGCAAAGAGGACCAGCTCTTTGACATTAATGTTTTGGGCACAAGACTGTTATTCCTTGCTTGTTAACCTCAACTCTGCTACCACAGACCTGATGGATGAGGATCACATGTGCATCCCTGTCTGTGGACATTCTGGATTTATATGGAAACAAATCTGATATAATCTCATTTGCTTAATTTAATTGTGTTTACCATGCTTATGGTGTCATATTATTGCCAAGACCAATGTCAAGAAGGTTTTCTTTTGTGTTTTCTTCTAGGAGTTTTACCATTTCTAGTTTTGTGTCTTAAGTCTTTAATCCATATAGAGCTGATTTTTGTATATAGTACGAGAGCAATTTCATTTTTCGTATGTTTTTTTCCAATATCATTTGTTGAAATAATTTTTCTTTTCCCATTACATGTTCTTGGTAACCTTATAGGTTTATTTTTTGAGTTTTCTTTGTGGTTCCTTGTGAACTTGAAGATAATTCTTTTTGTTTCTGTAAAAAATGTCATTGGTATTTCAAAAAAAGCTTCTGCACAGCAAAATAAACAATTGACAAGATGAAAAGGAAATACATGGGAATAGGAAAAAGAATTGTATGACATATATCCAATTAGGGGTTAATATAAATGTATAAGAAACTTATACAACTTAATATCAAAAAGCAAATAACTCAGAAAGTATACAAAGGACCCAGATGCTTCTCAAAATAAGAAATTCAGATGCTCAACACAGGAAAAGGTGCTCAGCATCTCTTAATTATCAGGCACATTCAAATCAAACCAAAATGAAAGATCACATCTTACCTCTCACTTTACTATCAAAGACAAGAGATAGCCAGTGTTAGTTAGGATGACAAAAAGGGAGCCATTTATAATATTAGTAGGAGTTTAAATTGATAAAGTTGTAAGAAGCAGTATGTATTTTCCTCAAAAAATTAAAAACAGAACTACCGTAAAATTTAGCTATCTCAGTTTTAGCTATATATCCAAATAAGTCAAAAGCAGTGTCACATATAGATATCTGCACTCCCGTGATAATTTTAGAATTAGCTAAGATGTGGAAATATGCAAATGTTCATCAATCACTGAATAGATAAAGAAACAGGATAAAGAAAAGGTGATCTATGTATATATCTCATATCTATGCATACATATATCAAATTTTCTTAATGTATTCAATTATTCAGGCTTTACAAAGAAGATCCCGCTATTTGCAGCGAGATGGACAGAGCTGGACATCACTATGCTAGGTAAAATAAGCAATATACAGAGAGGTACCACATGATTTCACTTTTATGTGGAATGTTAAAAAAGTCAGACTCATAGAAGCAGAGTAGAATGGTGGCTGCCAAGGGTTGGAGGAGGAAAGAATGAGATGATGTTGGTCAAAAGGCACAAAGTTTCAATTATGCTAAATGAATAAATTCTGGATAGGTAATGTACAGCATGGTGAGGATATGTAACTACCATCTCACATACTTAAAAATTTCATAGAAGAATAGCAATTAAATATTCCCAACACACACATGTGCATGCACACACACACACACACACACACACACTCTCTCTCTCTCTCTCTCTCTCTCTCTCTCTCTCTCTCTAATGGTAACTAGGTGATAGATACTTAATTAGCTAGAATTTAGTGATCATTTCACAAGACATAGTAAAAAAAATTATATTAAAGTGAATGTGAAGCACAATTCCCAATAGCTAAACTGTGGAACCAACCTAGATGCCCTTCAATAGATGAATGCATAAAAAAAAGGGGGGCATATATGCACAATGGAATATTACCCAGCAATAAAAGAGAATAAAATCATGGCATTTGCAGGTAAATGGATGGAGTTAGGGAAGATAATGCTAAGTGAAGTTAGCCAATTCCAAAAAAAACAAATGCTGAATATTTTCTCTGATATAAGGAGGCTGATTCATAGTGGGATAGGGAGAGAGAGCAGGGGAGGAATAGACAAACTCTAGATAGGGCAGAGGGGTGGGAGGGGAAAGGAGGGGACATGGGGTTAGAAATGATGGTGGAATGTGATGAACATTATTATCCAAAGTACATGTATGAAGACACGAATTGGTGTGAATATACTTTGTCTACAACCAGAGATATGAAAAATGTGCTCGATATGTGTAATAAGAATTGTAATGCATTCTGTTGCCACATATAAATTTAAAAAGTTAATTTTAAAAAGATAAGGTGAATGTGAGTGAGTTATAGAATGACCTTCAAATCTACTCTGATTTTATATTTTCTTACATGGCTATAAAATATAAATTTTAAATAATAGACTAGTTATATGCATACTGAATTAAGTAACAACCAATTACTTTCCACACCAATCACCAGCATGTCATGTTCCATCATTCAGAATCCCTGCACCAACAGGTTAAAAAGCTGTCATAAAATCTCACGTGGATTATTTCTCTATTTCACAAAATGTAAATTAATTCAGAATTAATCAGTTTGGGGTTGGTCATTATTAGGAACAATGTTAGCCAGTGTTGGTTAGGATGTTAAAATTCTATTCCCCAGTAAGTCAGAAAATATCTGTACTTGGAAATAAGGCCTTTAAAGAGACAATATGAGGTCTGATGGGTAGGCTGTAACCCAATGTGACTGATTTTCTTGTAAGAAAAGTAAATTAAGACACAGTCATACATACAGGAGAGGCCATGTGGAGATACAGGGAGAAGATGACCATCTACAAGTCCAGAAGAGAGACTTCAGATAAATGAACTTGGCCAACCCCTTGTTCTCAGTCGGACTTCTAGCCTTCAGAACTGTTAGAAGATAAATTTCTGTTATGTGCCCAGTCTATGGTACTTTGTTACAGTCACCCTAGAAAATGAATATAATCATCAAATCTAAATGACCTAAATTGTTCAGACTTCTTCTCTAAATTCATAACAATTTACAGAAAAAAATATCTGAAATGGGAATCACACAATGTATACCTTTACTCAGTTTTCTTATTGATTACCTTAAGTAAAAATCTGTCAGCTTAGATCACATGTTCTGTAAAATTTGATTAAATTTGGTCTCTGTCCTGCTTCAACCAGAACTTCACTTTTATTAATATTTTATATGATGGTCTTATGTAAGATTCTACTGGGAAAAAAATGACTTCTTTTGCTAAAGAAGTTTTTGAAAACCCCCGAATTAAAGGGTCCTTAAGGCCACAGCCAAATTCTACAAATCCACTTGCCAACTGACTACTCTGATTTCACTGTCATATGTAATTGTCAATCATCTATCCTGAAATATTCGACATAACCTTGTGAGTATATGATAATGTTAAAGTTATTATTTAGGCCACTTGAGTCTCAACTCAAGGATATACTTAAAGCTTTGTTTATGAATTTGTTAATAGATATTTTATAATTAGCAAATGAGTATTAGATTCTGTGGTAGTCCTTAGTATCCTTATTAGTAATTCAAGACAAATCTATAGGGCTGCCTCTCTTTTGTTATATTTTTCATGTTCAAAATATAATGTTGGCAAGGCAAGCCTTCTAGGAATGCTTTACATTTATGAAAGATTTTCTTAATCTGCTGCTTTCTGAATTTAGTGGGTCCAAGCAAAATTCAAACTCAGCCACCCTCTAATTATCCACTTCCCTAAAGTTACAAATAGTCATAAAACCTAAATAATGTTGCTAGTAGGTTTCTGGATCTCTTTCAACACATTTTGGCATGGTTAAGGAAGCTCTATTTCTATTATTGTTAACATATTTAACAAGTGGTCCTAATGGAATGGGCATGGGGACTGGCTTTGAGGGAACACTGTGTAGCACTCTTAAACTTTCCCCCTGTACTCCATAGGAACAGAGTGGCTATCTAAATTTACACCCATCCCCCATCACATGGGTTACAAGCACAAGCACATACGAAGAAGGAAAGGGTAAACACTCTTGCCTTCTTGTCACTAGTATTTCAAATCTAGATCCCTGTCAATTACGAGTATTTCCATCTCCTTTCTTGGTTTGGTTGTCTTATGCTTTTGTCCATATTTTCTCCACCCATAATGACATTCTTTTAGTATTTAAAATAGAAAGCCAACCAATAAATAGAGCCACCTCTGATGAATTCTATGCTTTGGGGTTATACCATTTAACTCATGAAGTGTGGTCCAAACCCAACTTCTATGTCTCTGAGAAGAAAAGGATGCTCTTCTTCCCTCACCCCGCCTCCACTATGCACCTAGCTGTGTCCCAAGCCCAGTTTCAGGGTTGATATCAAATGGTAAGTCCTTAGGGAGATGAATCAAGTACTCTGTGGCTGTCAGCAAGTTCAGGAGCAATAATCAATAATTCACAACAAATACACAGTTTTGACAGTGGGAAAAAAAAAACAAACTATTACTATTTTCCCATAATGCAAAAGCTAATATTAAGAGAATTTTTCTTTGACTTTTTAACCAGGTCAGCGTGCTGGTGGTTAAACACACTATGTTCTACTTCACTTAAGTCATACTAATGTCTTTTCCTATTTATCTTTTTTTTTCAAGTCCTCCCTTGTCATATGTGTCAAAGAGTGGTTCTCCTGCCAAAATCTAAAAAAAATCTCTGATCATCTTGCACTGGAACCAGTAGAAGTAAGAATGGATTGCAATTCATTATTTTCTAGTCATCCCAATTCATATTCCTTTTAGGTCAGACTCTAAAAATATGTGTATTCTTTTTAATTCAGTGTTTAGTCTAGTATTCTTCCTAATCCTTACTTGTTGGCAGACATATTTTTGGGGGAAATTATGGTTGATCATATTATTTCTCCATCAGACCATTTATAGAAGTAATAGAGATCATCTCCACTTTAATACACATGCAATGTGCTTTTGGATAAAATTCTTTAATTAATTCCCTTCATAACAGTAAGCTTAAATTCTCAATTAGCAAAATGAGAGCTTTTGTAATTCAACTAGGAATTACAGGAGTGATTCATTTACATTTATTTACTGCACATTTTTTTTTCATTTTTTTTTTAAAGAGAGAGGAGAGAGAGAGAGAATTTTTAATGTTTATTTTTTAGTTATTGGCGGACATAACATCTTTGTATGTGGTGCTGAGGATGGAACCCGGGCCGCACGCATGCCAGACGAGCGCGCTACCGCTTGAGCCACATCCCCAGCCCCTATTTACTGCACATTTTAATCTCAAACTAATTTAACTTCATTATTTGTTAAAATTTATTGTTATGTAAACTGAAAATCTACCAAAGAATATAATTCAGGACGATGTTATCTCTCTGAAGTTGAGAATAAGTTTTAAAACCACATACGGATTTATCACTCTGCTTACCCTCACTCTAATAGTGTCAAAATTGTTTGACACAATTATCTATGTCTTAATTTATCATATGTACATAACAATAATACTAACTCAGAATTTTGAATTTTAAATTTGCCATACATTATCTCGACAAATAAAATTTTGAAAATTTTCAACATTTCATTGTAAAAGACACAGCATATAGTTTAATGTTTGCAACCAAAGACTCAATATAATTAATTATTCCCTAACGTTTTTTGTCTTGAAAATTTGAATAAAACAGTATTTTAAATAATATGTATCTGAGAAATAAATATTTTAATAACTGATTTTAATTTCTTAGTTTTTTTTTAGTTTAAGATAAGTAATCTCCTTGGAAATAATAAAATACAGTTCATTGAATACAATTCTCTAATCCATCTTTATCTCCACAGACTACTGCTATCAGTCTAAATCAATGTGGTTTTATTATAGTTACACACAAAACAAGATATTCATATTTTCATAGTATAATGAACATTGAGCCATATAATTTTATTTTTCACTTTTTGTCCACTTATTCATTTATCCATTCAAAGAATATTTACTTTTTCCATTATGTATATTATTCTTTGCAAATTTCTGGAGGTATACAAAGAAAAGAAATGGACAGACAGCTCACTCCATGCTGTCCTAATGTAGTTGATGTGTTCATAATTAACCATGAAACAAATTAAAAAACAACTTCATCAGTAGTTTATGCCTGAATTTAAATGATCTCCAAAAGTAGGGCCTGGGAAGGAAATGATGAAAAGTTTGTAAGAAGGGATGGTATCTGCAGTGGGATTTTTAATTCACACAAGCAGCAATGGAGATAAGAAAACTATTCAGAAGAGACATTATCAAAGTAAAAAGAAAGAAAAGCCTTCATCCTGCAGGGAAAGAAGTGATTCCATTGCCAAAGGTTAGGTCAGCTGGTACAGGATCTTACATGCCAACCTAAGGTTTTCGGTAATAATGACTTGTGTGTGGTCAACAGGATAAGACACAAACTCTATCCTTGGCTTTTAATGCACCATAAAATGTAGCCTTGGCCAACTTTTCCAACAGTACCTATAGGTGCTCAAATAATTTCTGTTGATTTGTACTAAAAGTGAGTCTCCACCTGTGCCTTCCCATATTCTCTCCACCCTCAGAGGATACTTTACTTAGCATTCCCATACTTAGTCTGAGATCTGTAGCTCTGCAGCTTTTTCCATATAGATTACTGTTTTTCTTTTCTTATCCATTTTAGTTGTTAAAATTCTTTTTTTCTCACCCAACTAGAAATGTGCTCAATTTTCTTTATATTCTCTATTATCATTTTTATTTTTGGTTATTTGTTATATGCTACAATATAGTGCAGTAAAGGTATTTTTAAGTTTCCTATAGGATTACAAATCCTCAAAATGCAAAAAAAAAAAAAAAAAAGAAGAAGAAGTTTTAAATGCTGTGCCATTGAGTTTCATTAAGATTTCACCTATAGTTATCAATCTCATCCTGGGGTGAGGTTAGATATGAGGCGAACAGAACAGAGACTCAGAGTTCCAGGGATTTGCAATCCATCATGAATGACAAATACCTCTACTACTCTGATAGCAGACACAGTAAGTTCTGATGTATTTTAAACCTTCTAGAGTAATTAAATTCTACAATATAGGAACATAAAAATTTTTTAACAAAAATCCCCAAACTGTTAGCTAGCCCCTCCTTCCAGGAACAGCAAATGCAATTTGAAAAATTAAATGAGCAAATTCTCCAATAATAAAACTTAAACTAATCTGAAACCTGTGAGTGAGAAGTTACTTGCAAGTTTGAACTTCATCTTTCCTAAGATATTTTTCATTGTCTGTGCCAGGGAACTGGGGAACCGTTTAACTTACTATAAGTGATTGATCCAAAAGTGTGGCAGCAGTCCTGCTATCCAAAAATACCAGGTGAAATAGCAGACTGCCAGATACGCACAGCTGGATATGTTTCGCCTGTACTGGGTCATCCAAGTTTACCACATGTCAGTTCAGCAATTTAGGGTGGACTGGAGATAATCCAGTGGAAAGAAAGGGAAAGTTGTGTTGCTTGCAGTCTGCAGAGGTTCTCCTCCTTGTGTTCTTAATTCGTCTCTTTCTCAGAGTTTTGTGGTTTGTTTGTCTTTTCAGCTGCGGCAGTGGTTAATACTGCTGATGGGAAAATAATTTGTCCAACCTGAGCAGATCTTTTAAAGTTTTCAGTTTACTGAATGTTAATCTGCAGGTGCCCAAATATTAGGTACTGAAAATCTGTGTCATCATTGCATAAACTCTTAGGATTTGCATCCATCAATGAGATTTGCCAGGACTTCTTTTTTTAATCCTTCACTACCCACTCAGAGTGGCTAAATTTAGATGTGTTCCACTGTCTGCTTCACTCATTTAAATTACGAGTTGACCTACAAAATAAAGACTCATAAGAGGATCTTTAGATCAAGTGATCTTAAACATCTGTAAGAAATATGAATGTTTTAAAGTCCTTAATAAGACAAGAGCAAGACCCAATTTAAAGGAAAAAGGGAAGCTATTCTGTCTGCTATTTCCCCAGGTCTGGATGTAAGAAAGGGGGTCTACTTGCTTATAATTCCTCTACTGTAACATTAATCTCTTTACTAAAGTATTTGACTTCTTTTTCTAATTTAAGCCATCATTTTTATTCCATTACTTTTAAGCACTTAGCACCCTCCTCCCCTCCCAAAAATCTTCTAACGTTGACTCTTTATTTTCTCCAAGAGATTTGCAAGCATAAAATGGTTATACCTGAATTTTATTGCATAGCTGAAGTTTAGAGCAGCTTATCTGCTATTCTCATATAAAGATATAGAAGCTAGGCACAAACTGTAAGAGAGCACCAGGCTAGAAGTCGAGTAATGTTTCTGTTTTTCCAGGAACAAAATTGTACAAATTTGGGCAAGATGTTGAGAGACTCTCAAACCAAACTATTCTCTATCATTCCCTCCCAAAGGGGCCAGAGAACAGTTCTTTTCCATATTTGAAATATGTCAGTATATAAAATGAAAAGAAATATCCAAAGATTTATGAAAATTGTGATACCTTTTAATGGTATACTTAAACAAGACTAACACACATACAGAAATGTACCAACTCTGTATAACTTCATGTGAAAACAACACCAAAATTCTAAAAATGTAGGCTGTTTGTAAGCAAATTACTACACTTCAGTGTGGGCTCTGCTTCCCATTGACCCATTTGTCTTCCTTGGGGTAACTGTTTTGTAAGTGAACTGCCTGATTCTAGTCTTATCTCTATTTTGGAACCATATTGATACAATCACTATGATATAAATGTGATTGACACTTTTCAATTTTTGTCTTAAAACAATCATGAAGGACCACATACTATAGTTTCCAGATTATTACATTGCTTCATATATAAATCTGTGATCAAGTTGCTTCCTCTCCAGAGAAGTTTTTCCAGCGATTATCTTCATGTCTGAGAATCAAGACATCAAGGGATAGACGATACCTTCCCTCACATGCCATCTGTATTAGTCCTTTTTATGTTACAAATAATATGATACCATAAACTAGGTGACTAACAAGGACAGGACTATCATCGGCTCACAGTCTGGAGATCCAACATTGAGGGGCTACATCTGATGAAGTCCTTTATGCCAGCAGAGTTCCAAGGTAGTGCAAGATGTCAATGGTTAGAGACAGGGAACTTGTGTGTATGTGTGTGTACCTTCTGATTTCTCCCCCAATTCCAACATTGCCACCGTGATTAAATCATGGGTGATCCACCCTAAAGATATATATAATCCCAATTTCCTTCCAAAGCCCTGACCTCTAAACACCGTAATCAGATTAAGTTTCCACGCTTAATGTAGAAAACACAATATATTAAACCTGTGCAAGTCTCAGGGGAGCAAACCATATTTAAAGCATGGTACCATTCTTAGCAAGGCCATGTATATATTCTTCAAATGTGATCTAGAAGCACCCATTTGTCCATATAGTATCATACTTACCACCCTAAATTGTGATTGACTGGCCAGTTATTATCTTTACACAAACTGTAAACTTCTTAAGAAGTTTAAGGAACTCTTGTTTTCAGTCTCTGTGGCCTTATAATTTTATTGTGACTATCATTAATGAGGATGATGAATAAATATATGTTAATAAATACAGAAATTTTGAGATATCTCAAGAATGGTTTGTAACTTCCCATATCAATCTTTAACACCTTCGAGGTAAACGGAGATATTTGGAAGGTCTGCAGAGTCAGGTGTAGTTTGGGGATCAAAGAACAATATAAGCATTTTATTCTTGTTTTTTTCTTTAGCAAAACCCCAGGTCACTACAATTTTTTATTGCTATTGTTCTCACTTTAAATGCTACATATAAAATTAAATCTCGTTTATACTTCATTATCTATGTTCTAGTTAGATCTCTTCTGAGAAAGAATAAAAGCTATCTGAAGCTGGATTTTATGCATCACGCACCCAGTGTAATTACATGTCTTTAATTAGCACATGTGTTTTATGTTCCAGAATAAAATGCCTTTGATAAATCTATAATGAACAAAGGACCTTAGTGAATGTATGCGAAAAAATATTTGGAAGTACAATAATCAGGTTATTCATATTTTACCATGTTGATGTCACAGCCACTATGCTTTCTGTTATTGGCATTCATCAAAATAATTCAGTGGCTAAGGAGAAAACTCAGATAAATAGCCATAGGATGAAACAGATGATTATTCGCAAATTAAATTATATAGCATATAGCAAGAAGAATCTTACTAAGCCAACTCATTTTCCTAAATCTGACTCATGGTAAAAGCTTTGGGGATTTTTTTCTTTAAGTGCAGTAAGTTCATCTATACCAAATGGCAGATTTTTTCTGAGGATCAGAAACTCGTTCCAGGGATAAGAAATGAATGATGACAATGTAAATTGTTAGTTTCTCTTCAAGGAATTCTTATTTTATTGGGTTAGATGTCTTAAACTAAATGTAGGAATATAGGACAAAAGGGTAGCATTTTAAGAATGAGAGAGCACAGAAGGAAAAGTATATGTGTGTGTGTGTGTGTGTGTGTGTGTGTGTATGCGCCCAAGCATGCATGTGTCATGTATAGCAGCTTAAAATGATATAGTTTTTTATGTTGTGTACATGAAATGCTAATAAGTGGAATTTTCTTCTTGCAAATTAGACTGAATCTCTTAAAGCACCTGAGCTAGTTTCCTAACTCCCCTGCATTCTCCAATGTTGGTTGGCACATCATAAACATGCAATAAAATTATAGAATTAGTGATTACAGCCTACTGAAACAACAATGGTCAGGGAAAGTTTATATTCTTCTGTTTCAAAAGTTGTATCTCAAAATTATGAGCCTTATTTTTTTCTTACTGAGAGAAAAATCAAAGGCTGGAGACTGAACCACATGAAGTCTCAAGATTTCTTTTCAACTTTTTTATCACCACAGCAATAAATTGAAATAACCCCCTGCTGTGAGTTGACCATGACCTCAGCATTGACTCATCTCAGGATCCTCACAAGCACTGCTGACTTGCAGTGTCAGAGGACCCAGATCAAGTACATTTAAAGTCCCCTCAATCAAACGCAAAGAGGGTTGACTACCTTTAAGATTCAGGTTTTGATTTCAACAGGGAAGAAATTATTTCTGGCTCCACTTGTAAGGAAAACCAAAAAGTTAAAAATGACAGAGAGGATGACAGAATATAAATATCTTAAAACATTTATAAGCTATAAGATTGCATTTTGGCAGGACCAACTTTTCTTTTACAATAGTGGGAGATGGTCTGTAGCATTCCAAGCTGGCTCTGTAAAGATCTGTTCTCAGTATTAACGTGTCCTTTGGGAATGCCTGAGCTGATGTTTCCCACATTGATTCTCATGTCATTGACCCTTCTTCCGTGCCGGCAAAGCAACTCACATATACAGGGAAACAGGCCACAGGAACAAAAGTTGCAGATACCATGACCAAGATCAAAGAGTCTCTCTAGTCTTGAGTAAAAAACAGCAGCCGCCTGGCATTTCTCTAGAATAGCTCTGGCAATCCCCAAGAAAGGAGGGAGGGAAAGACATTGTGAGCAACAGTAGCCAATGGCGTGCAGAGAACTTGAGATGGGAGTCAATGCCAGGAAAAATACAAGCTCAGGATACTACTTTGTACTTTATGGAGTCATAAAAGCTTTATTCTGAAAAGTTCAAAGCCCTTGACAGACATTTCATTAGTCCTCCCTCTCTCCTTTGAGGTACACAGGTGGCAAGTGTAATTATTGTCATTTTTATGAATAGGAAAAAAAATGAAGCATGGAAAGTTAAGTAATGCATCCAAAGTTACATGAAATCACATACACAGAAGACTACACTAACCCCTCCCTGATGCTTCCTGAGATGCCTTTTGACCTTTCTCACTGTGTGGGTCTTATATCATGTTTTTCCTAAAAACTACTGCCTTAAAAGACTTCTTCTGCTCCTTAGTACATGCTGTTTCCAATTTTCAATAAAAAAAGGAGGAGGAGTTAAAAGAAAAGCACACTGGGTCTTGGCTTGTGTTTCAAACAACCAAATCATTCTTTCAATGCTACTGATATAACCTCATATATCAAATTTATTATGTTTTTGTAACAAAACTTACAGCTGACTTTCTTGGTGCCATTACTTCATCTAAAAGCCTTCTTACATCCATATTGCTCAGATGCATGCTCAGATTCTAAAATCTATGAATATATTAAAGTTAATTCTTCACAACACTGCTAAGTATCTCTGAAAAGATGAGTCATATGACTCCCTGGAAGTGCCAAGAAAAGAGTAATGACCTCTCTTTCCTCTTGACAGCTGGCAGGGAAACACCAAGTGGTGATATTGGAACCATTCACTGGCACTTCACCTCCACGTCCTGAAAAGACATCTTTGCTTGGCAGCTCTTCCAGTTGAAACATTAAAAAAATAAATAAATGGTAATAGCAACCAAATGGAAAAAGCTGAAAATTACTAGAGAAGGGGAAAATTTTTAACTTCTAAGAAGATATTAGAAAGTGGAAAATTTACAGAATCTCTTTTTGCCAACGAGGTTATCCAAAAATCAACCAAATTTAGTATAGAATAATAAAAACCAATTTTGTGCATGAATCAGTGATGATGTAAGACAGTACCATGTAAGCATTACTTAAGGTTTATTATTACTATTTAATTTATCTTCAAAGTAAGGCTTCAGCTTGAGGCTTTCCACTGCATTTCGTTATGTAATGGCCATGTTGACTTGGTGCATTGCCGCAGATGTGAATCTAATATGATTTGATTCATCATGATGAGACTAAAATGAAACATACCACTTTTTTCATGCCACTTTCTCATAAGCACAAGTTACAATAAATAACCAATTTGAATATGAGAAGAGTGTTAAGTTCGAGACTTAAAGATACCTTCCAAAGATTATTTTTCTGTATCTACCATACACAGTTTATTTAGGGAAGTAATATTACGTAGCTAAACCTCCATCTCTATTAGTGCTAAAATATCAGAGTTGAAAACTAAATGTTTGGTCACCTCATGTGAGGATAATTTAATGGAGTTCACACTGCCTGGTAACATGAAGTGCTTTTTCTCATCTGCCTTTATAAATGTACAAAGTGGAAACCATTATACCAAAAAAAAAAAAAAAATTGGTTTAGCTTTATCCCGTAAGTTACTAATTGTTCTCATATCAATCTATGAACATATTTTCATGTATAAAAGCCTGATTTCCCCTTTGTCTTTTGATATTCTAAAATAAACATAGATATCTAAACATTCAGACTTTGAAGTTGGACTATTAGAATGACTGTCAAATATTACATTGATTTATTAATAACTCCCATATGGTAAGGAATTCTTTCTAGACCTTGAACATCTTTCAACTGTTGTAGCTAATTGTTGTATTGAAATAATTTTCTTGATCATTCTTACCTAATTCCTCCATATAAGATTGTACTTACTTATTTTACTGCTTAAGAATTCACAGTGCTTTGTAGTTCATTTTTTCAGCAAGAAAGCCCTTTATTCCTGTGGGAGGGAAGTGTGCAGGACTTATATAGAGAGAAGCTGTGAAACAAATGCAATACTTCATGCTCAATTGTAAAGAGACCTGCTAAAATCTAATTTCCTGGGCTTATTGTTAATAGTACCTATTTCTATGCTTAATACAGTTTCATAATACTTTCTCTTTTTTTCATAATAAAAAATTATCTAGATGGGGTGTGGTGGCACACACCTGTAATCCCAGGCTCAGGAGGCTGAGTTAGGAACATCGCAAGTTCAAAGCCAGCCTCAGCAACTTAAAGAGGGCCTGAGCAACTTAACAAGACCCTGTCTTAAAATAAAAGATAGAAGAAGCTGGGGATGTGGTTCAGTGCCCCTGGGTTCAATCCCTGGTGCGAAATAAATAAATAAATAAATTGACATGCTATGAAATACATAGCATATTACTAGCTTTTGATACATGATTCATAGTGTGTTGTATTTATATTAGCACTAAAACAACTACTATTTATAATAAAAGGCTTATTTTGTGAATGACACAACTTGAAAATTTAATTTTTAGATGACTGATAAGTGCAAATGCTTGGTCATTTTCAACAACCTCAACATCATGAAGGTAGCATTTTGTTTCCTTTTGTGCCTTCATTTCTTTCTGACATTCTTAAATACACAGCTGTTGGAATCATTGCTTTCTTATTATCTGTTGGAATTCCTAATAAAAAATACCACGTCTAGGGGAGATTTCTCCACTGTAAAATTTGTCAGAAAACATGATTAATTGCCTAATATACTTCTCCTGGAATCCACCCCCACCACCATCACATTTTTGCTTTATTAGTTAATTCTAAATATTAATTTTTATTAAGAAATACATGACACAAAGGAAGGGTGGCAAATACATTATGCTTTAACTGTACTTTATCAGCAAAGAATGCCTATAAAAACTTTGTTTAGAAGATCTGTGGGAAAAGCACATAGATTTAGGAAAGAGGCCAACTCTTTCCTTCCTAATCAAGATGTATCTTCACTTCTTGGTAAAGAATAATGCTCAGATCTCACTCATCAGTAGAAGTTGGATATCAATATGTATTGAATTGCAAACAAGTTCAACCATTCAAGGTTAATCTAGTGTCACAAGGTTAATCTAGTGTCAGATCTACTGAACAGAATCTTCATGTATTTCCAAGGTAAAAATTTTAGCTGCAAATGATCCACAGGAAAATACATTGCTCACCTACTATATACAAAGAAATATTAGAATAAATTTTAACTCAGTTTCTAACCTTTAAATTTCCAGGGACATATATATTATTGAGCTTAGTAATAAATGTGAAAAATCACTTTGAATGTAGATATTTTCTATTATAACTCTAGTAAAATGTAATAATTTGTTTCACTGGGAAACAATTTTAAATCTGAAGCATGTCAGCTATGATATTCAAAATGTATTAAACATAATCCGTTCTCTGATTCAGGATGTACTTCATGACTTCACAATACCATCTGGTCATGTTTATGAAGACAGATATAAAATATGGTCCTGACACCGAACAAGCAACAGTATGCAGAATTGTTAAGTGCTGAAGCCAGACATTTATGCTACTCTTCTGGTTTCACTGTTTATGTCAACATTGTTCCTTAATTTCCTCATCTGTAAAGTGGGGATGATTATAATATTACCTACCGTTCTGATAGCAGCATTTAGCACACAGCTACTACTTCATAAGTTTAAGTCATCGTTGTTCTGTCATTGTTATAAAGTATAGAAAATTGACCTAATTTTTTTTTTGCTTCTGAAAGACAAACTTTGACATTTTATGATTGTGTGTGTGTGTCTTTGAGTGGTTTTGATAGAGCATGTAAGCATATGTGTTTATTTTATTTTGACAAATCCATATTTTTACCTATTTTTTATCATGTTTTTCTTATGACTAAAAAATTAAGTCCTACATGTATTTAATATATGAGCTGTTCTAGATAATGTACTATTTATTTTGTTCTACTACGTCTTCATTTGTACTATATGAAGGGACAAATATCAATTAAATAATGTCATGCCGTTAGCATTAATTCTCTACCATTTAAAAAAGGGAAGTTTTAAATGACATCTACTGATTTTTATAAAGAAATTTTATTTTAAAACTGTGAATTAATCCTCACTTTTTAAATTCGAGGATCCACTATTTTCATACCTCATCAGATGAGATATTGTTTTATATGTTCTACTTCAATAGGAGAGGAATTTTAGTTTGAATTTTGTGTTTGAGCAGTGCAAATGTAAGCTGAATGGGAATTTTTACCCTGCCTGGAAGCTTTGCTGAAGGGTGCTGAGTATGAGATTAGAATTGGGTTCTGTATGCTTAATGAGGAACAGATTTTGATATCAACATAATTCTGTATTTGGATATCCTTGATCTAAGACTACTAAAAGGAATAACCATGCTTAAAAGCCAGTGACTGTGAAAGATGGGCAAATTGAAACTTAAATAATCACTTACTTAAAATATTCAAAACAATTTCTAAAAAGAAATAGATTATTTAAGTGTGAAAATATCTGACCATTTTTTCCTCTGGCCAATGTTTTTTCTCATATCTATCAGCATTAAAAATCCTGAAATTCTATAAAATTCTGATTTGTCAGTCTGCAGTCCCACAGGAAAGAATATAAGGAATTTTAGGGGTGCTGAATCTCTAAAGCTAGATATGTAGGTTTTGATAAGGAAACATTTTGTAAACTAACCACATCAAATCAAAGCTATGAACTTAGCCAATTACTAATGATTCCAAGGAACTTGGATGACATCATTGTATGCAAATCTCAAAGGGTTTAGGACTTAACCCAGGCCCCTTGAAGGTGGAAAGCAAACCCAATCTTGGCTGGGTCCTATCGTTAGTTTTGTGTAAATATCAAACAGGCTCTGGGAATCTGTCCAGCAGCCATCCAAAAAGAGAAACATATGCATTACAGTTAGCACTGTGGCTACCTTGGAATAGAGGAAAGGCGGCAGGTTCATGTTCATGTAAAATGCTTTGAGAGTAACCTGAATCAGTCTAATGACCTTTGGCATTGGGAATGCTGAACCATCTAATAGCCCTGCATCTCCAAGTGCTGTTTCTGGGAAAGGCTGAGAAAATTAGTTGATGAGGCAGTGAAATGCTCAGAAGCACTTCTCTTGGATACTGCATTTATGGGAGTGGGAACTAAACATATCTAAGGAGTGGGAAATGTAGCTCTACTGCTGGTAATGCTGGAACTCAGCTGTGAGCAATTAGGAGTCTTTCAAACAAGGCACTCAGAATTCCACAATCCCAGGCAGCAGGGAGCTTGTAAATGTGCACTAGTCATAAGTGTTGCAAGCACACACCTTTAGAATCAAATAATCGGAAATCTTTGTAGGACAAATAATGGATCATAAGTGTAACATCCTAATTTGTACATTAATTGTTTTATGGATAGAATATGAAAGTGGCTTCTCTTGATTTTTAAGCCTATTATAAGACTGTAAAGATTGGATGGCCATGAATGTAAAGTAACCTCGCCCTCCTTATGTGGGGCAATTATCTGTACAAAGTAAGAAACAAGTCTCATGGTTATTATTCTTGCTTTAGGCCTGACACCAATTACTACTGTTATTCAAATGTAACTTCTTAGAATGAACCACTACAAAATCGATTTGTTAATAACTTCATAAAATGTAATTTTTTTTCTGCCCCAAATTAAGAACTAAAGATACATGACATATATCAATGAAGTGATCTGTTTAACTACAGTATTTTTGAAGCATTAGATTTTAGTTAATAAGGGCTCAAGAAAATGAGTGAAACATATGCATAATTTTGTGACTTTTTCTGAGCCCTAGAAGAAAGGGCTAAAGAAAGCAATGACTTTGGTATATTACAGATTTTCTTTAACCCAGCAGTTTTTAAAAGTCTGGATTGCTTTAAAAAAAAAAAAGCTGCACCCAAGTTGGGAGTGGTGGAAAGTTCTGGAATCTCAGCCATTCCAAAGGCTGAGGTAGAAGGATCATAAGCTTGAGGTCAGCCTGGGCAATTTAGCAAAACCCTATCTCAAAATAAAAAATAAAAAGTGCCGGGCATGGCTGGCACCTCTGGGTTCAATCCCCAGTTCCACATTAAAAAAAATGAGGAGAAGAAGGAGAGGAAGAGAAGAAAGAAGGAGGAGGAGAAGGAGACAATGAAGAAGAAGAATAAAAGAAACAAAACAAAATGCATGATTGCCAAGGGGCAGAGCCAGGGGGATTTGGAATGGGGTCTATCTGACTCCAATTCCACCCACCACTGCATAGGGAGGGCATCCCTCAGAGGGAGTCAAGGCACAGATGAAGGGCACCTGTAAAATTCAACGTCCCTCCTTCTGAAGTCACTTGTATTTCATGTATTTCTTAAAGCACTGGGTATGTAGTTCAATGGTACTGCTCCCCTGGGTTCAGAACCCAAGATTGCAAAAATAGAAATTAATTAATTAACTAGTTAATTAAATAAGAAAGCACCCACTATAAGTGCCTTTTATTCCTCAATTTTTAAAAGAAATTCCATGTTCTTTTTCTAAACAATCTCCAAGCCTGAGTATGTACTCTTCCTCCTAGGACATGAGATTGCTCTCAAAAATATCTGAAAGACATAAATGTTTCGGAACTTTTTTAGCAGAAATAAATCCCTGACTGTCATAAAAATATCATGAGCTCAGCCAAGCCAGGATCAATAGCAGCTGCCTGGGGGCAAGTAGATTTATCAAAACCATGAAGCCTCCCTGCCACATTTCTAGGAGTGAGTACCTTCCATTTCTGTAGAATTTACATAATCTGCATATGTCATGAGGGCACCCAAATGGCATGGTCTTAACATTTAAAAAATGATCTACTTTGTTCCCTCCACATAGGAAGGGAAAACCTTTTTGTTTTTTGCTTATGCACTTAAATATAATTTTAATTCACCTATTACCTTTCTCTTCCATTCTTCAATTCAATTATTCAGGAGATGCATTAATCTGGGCCTCTGTTTGTGCTCTAATGCTTTTCTGATGGGTTTCCTTTCCACAGATGCTTTTTTAAAAGCTGCATTTTTATGCACCCCTTTTAGACAACTTCTGATATAACCCAATGCCAAACAACAGGAGTCCACTAGATATATTCCCCATATACTTGGAAAGGAACCAGCGTCAGTATTAACCCCATGCCTTCCCTGCCACTAAATTTAGTACTTTAGTGACATGTGATGGTTACAGTAACAGTGGCCACACTGATTCTTCTAATCTTCTCCAGTTCTAGTTCTTTCTATTTGATTAACTATATACAAAGTTGCTTAGGGTGAGACAGATCCTATAGGAGGCTGGAGAATGTGGAAAACGCCTTCTCATCTTCTTCCAGTCTCTCAGAAAATCAACTGGCTGTGGCTGTTATCTGCTTACAGCCATTGCTAAAGCTGTCAGTATAGATAATAATGTTTAAAATGTCAATGGTTACCAAGCAAAACTGGCTATTGGGGTCAAGTTCCTATTCCTAGAATTGGGTTAGGTACTATAATCTTTACAACATTCACCCAGTAAGATAATCATAAAAATACTTTCACAATTGCTTTTATTGGATCCAGTCTAAAAAATATAACAGGATACTTTTAATCAGAGATGTACTAATTCATGTCGCTAACTAAACCCCCAGGTTGTATTTACCCCAGATTGCCCAGCTGATATTTTCCTCTTATCTGCAGAAGATGAATGCATTTTTTTCTGTTTATCTCAACCTTCTCTTGTTCTTTTCTTGTAATTATTCTCTTTTTTTCCTCCTAAGGTTGAATCTAAAACTCCTCCTATCCACACATTCCTTGACTTCCAAACACTCTACCGCTTTTGAAATATCTCCACTGTGGTTCGCTTCACTCTGCTCACCTGTGTCCTAGGTCTTCTTTTTCAGGTCTGTGTCTATAAGGATAGATTCCCCCATTAGCTTTCCCTGGAACTTCAGTACAATACCTGATTGCTCAGATGCCTACCAGTATTGTTATCTGGAGACACGTTTTAAAGTCTCTGATTCCACAGATTCTGTACCCTAGTGGACACAGAATTTTGTAAACATATAGTCATCATTTCACCTTAGAAAATCCAAGAAGGCACTTATATTTCTAGATATCTAGGGTGGGTACACTAATGTCACTACAACTACCCTCCCTTGTTTGGACATGTGCAGTACTCATTCCTTAGCACATACACAGGGAGTTCACCCAGTGTTAACCAATAGCACAGGGCATGCTATAGGTTTCAATACTGAATGGCTCCAAAAGGTCCATGTGTTAAAAGCTTCAGTCCTCAGGGTGGCACTACTGGAAAGTGGTGGTATCTTTCAAGTTGAGGTCTATGGAAGGTCCTTCAGTCATTAGGGGGTGGGCCCTCAAGGAATTGTGGGACTCTTGTTCTTTGTATCTCAGTTTGTGAGATATGTGGTTTTGCTCTGACAGGTTTTTGCCACAGTCCCAAACAGTCATGAACTGGAATCTCCAAACCTGCAAGCCAAAATAAACCTTTTATCTTTTTAAGATAATTATCTCAGGTATTTTGCTATACTGTTAGAAAGCTAACTAACAACAGAGGTTATAGTCCACTATGAAAATGATGTTAGTTTATTATGTAGAAAGATATCTATATCTATATCTATATCTATATCTATCTATCTATCTATCTATCTATCTATCTATCTATCTATATATATATATATAGCTTTTGTAGTTTTGTCCTGCTGCTTGCAGTTTGACACCACTGCCACAATCCCCATATCTCTTTTATGCAAATGAATTTGCTTGGACTGTAATTACAACTTCTTAGCTACTTAAAATAATGCTGCTCAAAGGCCTTTGGTGTGTCTGTTTTAATCTAGATGTGGCCTTTGATTTTCCAAGTTTAAGGCACACCTGTTTGTTTTTTGGGTCCTATTTACATGTATGCTCCAGCAGAATTTAATTGTTGACAGTATTCTAGCAAGGCGGGTGGACAATATGCATTCCAGGGCTTTGTGGTGGGTGGTCCTGTCCTGTCATTGGTTGTTCAACATGACATTAAGATTATGTTGAGAAAACTTCTCAAGAAGCAGCAAATGGTATCTGTAACAGATCCAACTCTTGAACGCTATTTTGCCAATCACTTGTTAGACAACCACTTAATACATATCAGTATTAAGTCTGGCTTCCTGCATGCTGTTCTTTATACTACAGTCTTCAGGTTCTTTATCTGTGCTTATTTATTAGTGTTTTTCTAACGGGGCATCTATTCGTTTTACATTCCCGTGTGATTGTAGCTCTCGTTGTAAGAAGCCTGTCATAAACTTTGTTGCCTTTAAAATAACACGGGTGAGGTGTTCTGACAAAGGAAAAAAAAAAAGAGAGAAGAAAGGGGAAGACAGAAAGTCCATGATGTGCTGCGTATGGTTTTCTCTTTCCTTACAGGAGCATTTAAGGGTTTTCCAATCTTGAGAACCTTTACATAATACTGCATGTATGCTTACAGAAATGCTCAAGTCTGTGGCAGGCACATACTCTGGATGCATTGTGTTAGTTTAATCATGATTCTACAAAATAACTGTAAAAATAGGTAATTATGTGATCTTTTCAACTCCTTTTCCATTATTCATATGACATACTGGTTGAAATTCATCTATAAGCCAGACTTGTACTAGGTGCTGGGGAAACAGGAATTGGGCTGGGATGGAGCAGACTCATCTTGCTGCATATGGGAAGGTTTCAAGGAAAAGCAGGAAACTGAGTTGAACCAGGAAAATGGAAGCTCTCAGGAAGAAGGAGGTGGGGAGAGTGGAGGAAAATATAAAGCAAGGAACAAGCATAAAATCTCAGCAATCTGACTGAGCACTGTTGTTTTTAAGAAATAAAAACAACAGCAGTGATTCTATTTATTGATTGCTTATTATGTGCCAGTCTCTGCTATAACTACTTTATCAATATTACTCAGTCATTTAAAATTCTTTGTGGGATAAGGCAGAATATTGATGATAGATTGTGCATACATATTTAATTCTTAAAACAGCGATACAGTCTGAATAAAATTATCTCATTTTACAGATACAAAACTAAGAATCAGAGATACTAAGAAATATATCCAGGGCCTGTTAAAACTGTCTCCAGGGCTGGGGTTGTAGCTCATTGCACACGTGAGGTACTGGGTTTGAGCCTCAGCACCACATAAAAATAAATAAATAAAGATATTGTGTCCACCTACAACTAAAAAAAGATTTTTTAAAAAAACTGTCTCCAAAGACTATGTTCATTTTTCTACCCACTACCATACTTCGGTCAGACTATATTCACAATCATTTGTAGAGCAAATTGTAATTTCTTCAAAGACACTTACTACTATGCCTTATAATTCCTTTCAGTTCTCAGATTGACTGAAACTTGACACATTTAATGATAATAATATCTTTTCAGCTCTGGGTTCAAATACAATACTTAAAATTTCTAAGTAAATCTTTCAATTAGAAGTAGTTTTGGTAATCCAAAGACCACCCCCCCATCCCCTGCCAGTATATACACAGCAAGGTCCAGAGGTTTTTAGCAGACAAAATCTGAGAAATAAGGTAAAAGTAATTAATGTGACACACACACACACACACACACACACACACACAAAATGCTATGAAATATATTAAGTGTATTCCCTATGCTGAGTTCAAAAAAATAAAACTAATTGGAATAATGTATTGGTAATAAATCCAAATGCTTCTTTTTATAAAATTTGATAAGGACCAATGACTTCCTCTCTTGGAGATTTAATCTAAGGACAACCCCACCTACAAAAAAAGAACAAAGTATTATGTCTAATATTAAAATATTATACATAAATTAAATGTTTAACAGTGGATGAGCAATGAAATGATGGCTGATCCTCCCCTACAGGTTGCCCTTCTGATAGAGTTTACTAAATTTTCATAAAAACAAAATATATAAGATATGGCAATAAAACAAAGGAAGAATACTCTGTATTTTCAATGTAATGTTGGATTATGTTGAATAAACTAACCCAAAAAGTGTCTCTGTGTGGCTCACATATATTATTTACCATACTCACATTCTGTTAAAGAACATATGTCAACTTGAAGATTTGTGTCCTATCATGATGACAATACAAACTGTTATGGCCTAATTAAAATGTAGGTTATTAATTAATTAGTTTGGTGTCTAAACTAACAATCCTTTGCCAGCATTTTTTCCTCCATTCCTAAATAACTTCTGTCTCTCCAGTTATTTCTTTGAACTGACTAATCCTCTTGCTGATTTTCTCATTCATGATATTTCCATGAGAGTCTTGTTTTTAACTTCTTGAAACATATATTCTGACACAGTAAATGTCACCAATTATTTAAGCCTAAAATTTTGAGGTCATCCTTAATCTTCTCTTTCTCTTGCATCTTGCAATTAACCTATTAATAAATCCTGTTGCCTCTGCTTTTAAATCCCACCCCTTATCTCTGTCTGTGTGGCCAACCCCTTATGCAACGTTAAACATGTAGGTCAGATCATCCCCTGTTTTTAAACATCAAGAGGCTCCAATCCTCTAGTAAATAGAAAGTCTTTACCTTGTTTCCTCAGCCCCCGGCCTACAGGAAGCCCTCTCAGTGATGCTGACCTCATTCAGAACTCTCTCACTAGATGAACACATTCCTCCCGATCTGGATTGCAGGTTTTTCCAAACTTTAAGCATGATTACATATCAGGGCCTTTGTACTTTCTCTTCTCTTTGCTCAGATTTTCACAACTAACACCCACCCCCTTTAATGTCTCTAAATATCTCCATCTAGGAGAGATGTAAAACATCTCATCTGAAACAGTCTCCCGCTCACTGATTTTCTGTCCCATTTTCCTAATTGATTTTTTTCTTCAAAAGTCTCATTACTACCCATCATCTTATTAAATATTAATTTATTTCTTATCTGCCCTCTCCCTCAGATCTTGTGTTCTCTGCTGTATGCCCGGTTCCAAGAACAAGGCCAAGAATGTGGCCCCAAGTATGAAATAAGTATTGCTGAATGATTGAATTGGGAGCTTACTGGATGACAGAATATTTTTGCAACGATTACAAAGTTTAAAGATAAAGTGAAAGTATCCATAATATTTATATCATCTTAAATAAAGACTTATAAAAATGTCTAAAAATTATATTGCTAGTAGTTTGAACATCCTATTCTTGCAAAAATAAATATAAAACAGAAACATTAAAATTGCTTTCTAACAGCAGCATGATTCCTATTTTCTATTTCCTGAATTTTCTTGTATTGTTATAGTGACTTTCCCTTCAGAAAACATTATTATATAATCATTATATAATGCCTTATACAGAAGAAAATATCCACATGATGGTGTCATATTCTTGAGGCTTTTTTTTTTTTCTGAGTATCCCTTCTGTTCCTTCAGCGTGGGATGCCTTGGGCTACCTTTGCCTATTACCTAGGACTACACTTGGAAAACCTTGAAATCAGGGTTTCTCTCTTTGCCATTCTTAAGTTCCCTTTCCTTGATTCTTCCCAGAAGATATTTATCCCAGTTCTTATCACGGATTGCATTCTGATAATACTAAAAACTTAATTTATCATGTTTCCTAGAGGCATTTTCACTTAAAAGGAAAAATCTCAATTTTAAAATAAAGGACTGACTTTTAAAAGATGGAATTTGACATTTTGGCTTTTATTGATCTGCAAGGTATATTTCAAGGACACTCTCCTGTACCTCAACCCAGGTTAGAGTTTTCTCTTTAGCTGCTTGCCAATCACACTGACTGTGGATGGAATATAAGCTTATAACCTAAATTGCCAGTTTAGTCTCAAGTCCAGTTGAGAAGAGAGCAAGGAGGGTATATTTAGTAGCCAGGGCTAGTCTCCCAATTTGTGATCCACACAGAGCTTAAACTTTAGGCATGCAAACATGTCAAAATATTTTATCTTTGACAAGCGAAGCTTTCCAGAGAGTTGCCTAGTTCTAGCCAGTCGGTGTGGTCTTGAACTATAGTGTCATTTCTGGCAAGAACTTTCAAGCCTGCTTAATGTTAACATCAATTGCCATAATACACTTTGACACTATTTGGGATTTTACACTAGGTAATCTAACCTCTCTCAAGTCAAAATTGAAGCATCTAAGAATACCTTAGAAATTGAAAAAGTTCAAGTATAATCTTGTGTCTACTTGACCCATACTCTGGTTCTTCACATGCCAAAATTGGTGTGGTTAAAAGAAATCTGTGACTCAAATATTTCCAGACACATAACAACTTTTTTTTTACTTGATTTTTGAAAAAGACATTGAATTATTTAGTTCATTGTACTTGACTTTTTAAGTTTTCTTACATTTTTTGAGTGATACATTCTTATTCCAAAGTTACTATAAATGATCTTTATGGTAACATAATTTCTTAGTTAAAAAGTGGGGATTACAAGTATACCTCTTATACAGGTGATAGATACTTCTTCTACAAGTAGGTGAGATCAAAGAAAAATGAATTAATGTGACAGTTTCTCTTTTCAGTAAGACAACTTTGGGGAGAGGTGGGATGTAAGCAAAATCAATCAAATCTATTATTTGTCTGGTTTAGACACTCTTTTCTTAGTCAAAAGTGTCCAGTTGGTTTTGTATGGTCACAGCCTAAAAGCAGTCTCAATGAGCCAACTCGATATAGGGTGCTACAGTCCAACTCCACCTGAACACAGAAAGACACATGTTATGGCCTAACATCCTTCTCATCTTTAAAAATACATAATTTCAAGGTATAATGAACATTTCTTAATTTCATTAAAGTCAACAAAATGTCTTCTATTCTGGGAGAACTACTTCCTATTTCCATATTCAACATCACAGTGAATAAAACCTGCCTCTACACAACCTCCACTCCTTTCCCTCCCGTATATCACATCATATTCATTTTTCCTTCTACTCCTTTCACTCCAGGATGGGCAGTTTTCAAGCATGTATATGTGGTTGACAACAGAGGAGAAAAGAATGGTGAGAAAAATGCACAAGTACAATTCTAGTGCCCACCCACTTCCTGATTGGTATTCCATATTATTTTGCCAAAACATACTGAATTATATGTTCAGATTTAGAGGCTAGCTTTACAGCCCATCTGGTCTTAATTCTCTGCATATCCAATTGTACATCATGAATCGGTCTACAATTTTAGTTTATGTCTCTGTGTTCCTGTTTGATCTGAAAATGAAATTTTACTCTGCACTAAATGAAAAAAAATGACTACGAATAGTCTTTATACTATTTTAAAATGAAACATATAAAATTTTAAATCTTAACATTATGTCTGAAATAAAAGAAAACTGGCTTTGGAAACAATGAGCCATATCTTCCAACATACATCCACCATGGGGTTTTCTCAAGATCAGTTTTCCCTTTTCATTTATTATTAAACTTGGCAGTATTAATATTTATTAAACACCAATGGGGTGCCAGTAACAATTCAGAGCACATAAAAGAGGTGGTCTCTAATGTCAAAAATCTTAAAAAGCTGTTATGTGCCATTGTACCTAATCACATGCTGGCCAGAGAGGAAATGTTTTTATCATCACCCATCAGAGCTGTTGCTTTCATTTTCTTTTGTCAGGATGTATCTATCCTACATGTGTAATTCTAAATGTTAAATGCTACTAAGTCTAGTAAATGCTCTTGAGAGTTCATATCTACATTTCAATATTTTTTCAAACTTAATTGAATTTGAAAAAAAAAAGAAAGACGGTGAAAGCTAGATAACAATAGCTGGAAAAGAATGAGTCACAAGGATTGGTGGAACATATCTTTCCCGCCATGGAAGTGACACACAGGATCTAATGAGAGTGCACAGAATACTAAGAGGGGATAATGTGGATTACTTTTTTCATTCCACTTATAGAGCACAAAGAGCTTTTAATGAAAGTTAAAGGAAAATAAAGTCAGTACAGACTTAAGAAAGCACTTTTTCATTCTGCAAGTAATAAATGTTTGGAATGGCCTTCCAGGCAGGGATTTTAAGGTAAAGGACACTCTGGGGTCATTCAACAATCGGATGCTGAGCTGTAGTAAATTCTAATCAGTTAAACAACGGTATTTTTCCTTATTTCTTATGTTGTTATGACTATATATCCAAGCAATACTTTTCAGGCCCTAATTAGAACCAAATCTATATAAATAACATTCACAAGAAATCACCTAGGGCAAATGGGAGGAAATGGAGCAGATGCCTGAAGTCAAGTTTATGTTCTTCAAATCTCATTTATAACAAAGAAAACATACTAATTCATGAAATTTAAAAGCCATTAGAGAATTTCAAGTGTATTAAGTTTTCATTATTCCTACTATGATTTTAACATATTTTTTAGATCTTGAAATTTTAATAATTATACAGATGCTAAGGAAATATGGATAGATAGCCCTATTTATTGAAATGCATTTAAATATATTAAATATGCATATATTACAAATATATGAACAATCCAACTAAAAACAATAAGCAATTTAAATGCCTGTAGAAAAGGTATGAATGAAACAAAAGAGTTGGAACTGTCCCCAGAAGTCATATATCACATTAGCTATTTAGTCCCCTTCCTCTCCCAAATACACACACCACACTTACCACCAAGACTGTATTACACAATTGAAACAGTGCTCACTGTTTGTATAAAACCAAAATAGAAACATTGTTATACCCCATACCTTTGTTTACAAGTTATCATTATATGCAGTCACAAGTAATGTTTGCTCACAGTGCCTTGGTGATGCAGCTTAGCTTCATCTGGTTCTGGAAAGTTCTCTTAGGTCTAGGTAGCAAAGCTTTCATTCATTCATCCTTCCTTCTCTCCATGGGCACTTAGTGAACATTACCAGGCTAGGAGGTTATGGTATAAAGATGATCAAAACATTTATTTGTAGGAATTTAGTTTGAAAGATACACAAAAAAGATAGAGAAGTAAATAATAACCCTGATGGTTTAATATGATAAATCTTATACATGTTGTTCTGTTAACACCAAGAAGGGGCACATAAATCACACTGGGAAATCAAAAAAGGATCAGAAAAAGTTCTTATTCTGAGTCTTAAAGGACAAGTGAAATTTAATTGAACAGAGTCAGTAGACAAGGACATTTGAAGCAGACAGAACATGTGAAAGAAACACCCTGGTGTATTTGGAGAACTTAGTCATTCAGTACAGCAGGTGCAAAGAATCTGCATAAGACACTGGCAGGAGATGGGCCTGGAGAGACACAGACTCCAATGTTCAAGGGCATAATGTGGTAGTCTTTAGTTGACCTTTATCCTGGAGCTTCAGGGAGTCATCAAAGGACATGCAGCATGCCCAGATCTAAACTTGTCTGGGTTACAGAGGACAGCTTAGAGGAGTATTAGCTTCTGTAAGATGTTCCTAAGTTTTCTCTCCAACGATATAGAAAGAAGATGTCTACTGAGTTATTGGGAAAAGTCTAGTGGGGTTGAAAGGAATATATAGTACTATACTATACTATATTAAAATATAGTAAATAAGATAATAAGATGTAAGTCAATTAATTTTCTCATTGAATAAAGAGACACTGACATAGCTTCACAGAATGTATGAACTGTGATATGTAATGAACATAAAACACACATCTGAAAACCCATTTAACCTTCTGTTTTGGAATTAGTATGCATCTGGACATGTCTTCTGTGTCTCCCATAAAGGCAAGAAAGCTGTGCGTGCAGAAAAATCAGTCCTCAAAACACTCGCATGTTTATGAACAACCTGTGTTTCTAACCCGTACCCCGTGGCCCTTTCCAGCCCCAGTGAGTGGGCCCATACACTCCATTAGATTTGAGGACATAATGGTCACATTGTCCTCAGCCCTCCATTGCTTAGCAAGCCTCACTTCTAGAAGAATCTGAAGGATGTCCTGCTTTACTCAGCACTTAGTGATATCAGTCCTCTGGAATAATCTGCATTCAATATGTCATGAGTTGTAGCATATGAGTGTCATTTTAAATAAAGGAAGGCAACTCCTTGCATTTACCTGATTTTACATTCAAGTGCTCATTACAGCCTGCTTATCTAAGCATTTATAGGTGCACTGACCTAAAAGGAAAGCCCTAAAATGTCTTCCCAAAACCCCAGAGTTTATTTATTTCTTTGATGTTTGGTTTTGGTTTTGTATGATTAGCTAATGTGTGTTATTCTATATATTAACTAAGTTACATGTTTAATTGATTAGAAGGGTAAAGAAAAATATGTTGTTAATCTTTTCAGTATAATCTGATTCAATCAATCATTGTAAGGGAGCGAGTGGAATAGAATAAAGTAGCCAGGGAAGTTTTACCAGAGGGGAATGCTGAGAAGGTACAATTTATAACAGCTAAGTCATGGAGTTGGCCTAGGTGCCTGACAGCTGATGAATGAATAAAGGAAATATGTTATATATACATGATGGAGTATTACTCAGCCTTAAAGAAGAAATAAATAATGTCATTTGTAGGAACAGGGATGGAACAAGAGATTATAATGTTAAGTAAAATAAGTCAGTCTCAGAAAAGCACTGCACATTTTCCCTCATATATGGAATCTAGGGGGGAAAGATTTTGTGAAAGGAACTGGGAGACTATTAGAGAAGAGGAAAATGGTGGGAGAGCGGACTAGAAGGTTAATGGGGGTAGATATGATCAAGTATGTTATTTGCATGTACGAAAATGCCACAAAGAAACACATGCTTCTGCCTAAATAAAATGCACTAACTAAAAACCACATTGATAGAGGGCAGAACTATATTTTCAGTTAAAATAAATAAAGGGCTGGAGAGTCAGACAGAAAACTATGGAAAGTAGCAGTTATTAGTATTTCTATAAACTGTGGACTCATTTAAAGTTCGCTAAAAGAACTAAAACCTCAAAAAAATATATCATCATCTGCATGTAAAAGTCTGCACAGAGCCACATACTGGAAGCTAAGAATGCGTTATCTAGAACACCGCCAGGGAGTACAGATTTTCAAGACAAAGTGTGTGCCAAAGTATGTGGAAACATTGCAGTGTTTTAAAGGCATGTTCAAGGATATGAAGATTAAGCTGTGATTTTACTTTATTTTATGTAAGTACAAGGGCAAAAGGTAGTGGAAAATACATAGTTTCCCATCCCTGGAGTAAGACGAACCTGAATCTGATGCTTCTGGACAACTGCCTACAGGCGAGACTGAGTTCCCACTATTTCTAGAAATTGAACAAGTTATTTGAAAAGCTCTGCCAGACCCAATCCCATTTATTTCACTTTCTCCCCGGCTGCACAGAAGTTCCCTGAGGTAGTAAGAGTCCTCTGGAAAAGCCAGCGTAGCAGAAAGACTTCGCATGGATGCTCATAGTCAACTTGAGCAATCTGGAATTCCTCCTGGTAACTCACCAAAGAATTGTCACAACTACTTGTTACTTTCATAGTGTTTCTATCTTTAGATAAGTGGCAGTATAAACCTAGAATGACCTATTTCCGGGTAAATGAACAAACAGTCATGAAGAGATAATAACAAAGGGATGATAATTTTTACTGAAGTAATATCCATGAATTTAAAAGCCTTTTATGGTTCTGGATGCCAATGTATTTATAACCAACCTCCTTTTACTTAGTGGCCCAACATCTTCTTCTATCTTATAGAAATCACATATAAATCATGAAGTTGCTCCTTAGTAAATTCATGTGCATCTTGTAAGAATATCACACTTTGACTTTTACAGTATGCTGTAGAACACTGAGGTATAGGCAGTCTGCTCACAAAGTTGGTTGTCAAGGAAACTGCACCTTCATCCAATAAAACACCAAAGGGATCTTCCAACAACATCTTGGGGACGAAATATTTAAGAATTTACTGCTCCCATGCTTGTTTTTCTTTGATCTATGGATGATGATATAAATGTTTATATTAGTTACTTCGTAAATCAATAAAAAAGCTCTTTTTCCATTTCATCATCATCTGGAGACAAAAGTGATGGAGTACAGGTATGAATAATCACTTCACTTCCCATAGCTTTCCTCAGAACACCCTTACTTAGCATATGTTATAGAAGATTACAAGAATTAAACAGAAAAAGGATCTAAATCTCTTTTATCCTACATGGCAAGCATTATGATTATTTGATTTTCTAACTATTAAAATATGAAACTACAGCACACTGTTCCTCTACTCTCTTTTTATCTTAACTAGCTCACATAGTTCTGATGTATATGGAGACTGAATAATGGAAGCACCATGGAGGGAAATAACTCCAGAAAAGGCCAGAATTAAGTTCCTAGGACAAAATTTATAAGCTGTTTCTTCATGCATCTGAGTCTCCTTTTTTTCATCTGCAAAAGGAAAATAATGAATATTTCATCAAGTTAACTGTGGGGATAAGGAGAGACAGCAGAATGTGATGGTGTTTCATAAATCCTGGAGGCAGAAGGTAGCTACGATAGGAGGCACAGGGAAGCCCGTAGTCCTGTCATAATCCCAGCCATCCACTTCTTGGCTTTGTAGTTAGGGAAGGTTTTCTCTGTGCTTCAATGATCCCATTTGCAAAATGGGCAAAATAATATGTAGAGGTATTTCATAGGAGTTTTCAGGGTCTCAATGAGATACCACAGGTAGAGCAGTGTCTATCTACTATTAGACAATGGAAGAATATTTAATTTCTTAAATCCAAATTAGTGAAACAGCTCTGTACTGCTGGAAAGAGCAATGGCACATCTTGTGAGCAGCAATGAGAAATTAATTGGTTCATTTTGTGAAAGGTTGATTCATTTTGAGAGGAAAAAAATTGAGGCTAAGAAGTAGAAGTCATTGAAAAAAGGGGGGGAAGGTTTTTCAAATAGCAGCTAACATCTTGAAGGAAAGAGTGTTTTTTCAATATTATTTGACAATTTGAAAAAACACTACTGCCTCGCTCCTCTCAGCAACAACTGCAACATGATTTTGCTAATAGTTTTATATGAATTACAAAAAGATAATTTGTATGTTTTGCTTCTTTGCACTTTCCCCTGCCACCACCCAATTTCAAATTCTCTTCATTTTATTCCAGGATTACTTCATTATCTTCCTTGTTATTTGCTCCCCTCTAATCAATCCTGTAAGAGGTTATATTAATATTATGAAAATTACATTTTGTCATATAATTCCCTAGGGAAAAGAAGGGGTTCTACCATCTGTCCCGTGACAATCAAAGGCTACCACAGTCCCTTGTAGAGCTGCCTGGATAACCCTATGCCCTACGTCATCAAGAGAACCCTCCATTTCATGCCCATCATCCACCCTGCCACCTGCATTCCTTGGCGGCATTTATCCCTTTTATTCCTGTACTCAAATGCCACCCATTCTTTGAAGAACCTACTCAAGTTCCACCTCTTCATTAAATGCTCCCATAACCTCTCTGGTACCTTCATGATCTTTCCATCCTCTGACTTATCAGCACTTACTAATTTCACTTCATCTGCTACATGGTCAGATTTTTTTTTAATTCCATTTTTATATTTTTGCCCAACTCTTCAGCAAGACACAATAGCCATTTATTAAATTTAAAAAAATCCTCACTGCTAGCACAATCCTTGGCACATGGTATGTATTCAAAATATATTTGCAGAAATACACAAGTTTTGAAACCATAGCCTTGGCTTTATTGACATTCCATCTATATTGCATGTTCAAATAAACAGCAATCGTTCTCCACCCACACCAAAATTAACTGATGTATTCTAAATAAGTGTCTAAATAACAGTCCCTATGCTTTCAGACTCAGCTGTCAACTCTTATTTTTGAGTAGCTAAATAAGAGAATGATCTGACATTTCTAAAATGTTGGTGCATATCCTTCTTTATACAGCACAAGGAAAGGTCTGTTAACCTAAAATTCCTAGCTGTGAAATTCCCCTTTGCCTTTCAGCTCAAGTTTTCTTTGAGTGAAATGTTATCTCCCACACATTTAACCTAAGAATAAAATAGCAACATAGAAGCAGGGCAAAGAGGTAATAGTTTTTATTGATGTGGGCAAAAGCCAGACTTAAGATCTATTGTAGAAAGTGTGGTTCACAGGAAAACCATAGCATCAGAAATTCTTAGTTCCTAAAATAGGTCTTGTTTCATCAGTGTCTTCTCTCATCTCTTCATATATAAAATGGTTGCAATCACAATCTTAAGTAATAGCTCACTTTCCATTTTTCCCTATTTCAACTAGATGAATTATAGAAGAAGTCATTATGGAGCTTTCTTCGTATACCCTCTAGAAAATTAGATTGAAAGTCAACAATTTTAATCAACTTCTACTCTGTTCTTTGATATTTCGGACACAACAAAAAACGTAGGCCTTTAGGGAGCTATAGGTCAGACGGGAAAACAGCTTAAATGAGATTAAAGCATATGTTGTTTTAAAAAGAAAGAAAAAACAAGTTTACGTGCACTGGTGTGGTGAGCCGCTTCTGCCGTTTCTGCAGACTATGGTCGCCATTACGAGATGGCGCTGGCTCCGCTGTGGTATGTGACAAACAACTCCTTATCTGAGAGAGTTGGCACATGATTTTTCACCACCCTGTGAGAAAGTTCCACGCGGCAGCTTTGCATTGGGGCTTGGGATGCTTTATTAAGGCTGGGAGGGCATCCGGGAAAGAGAGAAGAAGAAAGAATAATAAATATCAAGGGACCTGAATAAACTACTGAGAGAAGATTTCGGAGTTGCGTCTTCCTTGCGGGCAAGGGGTCGCGACAAGTGGTGCCGAGACCCGGGAACCAGAACTTTCAGCAGTCAGGGGTGGTGCACCGGTTAGTCCCAGGTAAGTGGGATCCGCGACCAAAGCGGGGTTAGTCCCTAGTAAGTGGGATCCGCGACCAAAGCGGGGTAGCTCCTCTGTAAACACAGAGAGAGCCTTACATTTTATTGCAGCTGCACTGTGTACTTTCGCTTCTACTTTCACTTTTGTTTTTTGTGCTTCTTTTGTTGTTGTGTCATGGGTGCCGCATCTTCAAGTCCGCTTCTCCTGGCCCTAGATGGCCTGTTACGTTCCAAGGGCCTGGAAGTGAAACATAGTACTTTACAGAGATTTTTACAGAAGATAGATATCGCTGCACCGTGGTTTGCATTTTCGGGCAGCCTTACTGTACCTAGTTGGGATAAATTAGGCAAAGATCTTGACTTTGCATCTGAGCAGGGCATATTAGAGGGTGGGGTGATACCCCTTTGGAAAATGGTCCGTAGTTGCCTTACAGATGGTAAATGCCAAGAAGCTGTGAGTGAGGGTCAGGCCGTTCTTGAACAACTACATGAGGAAAAATCTGAAGGATCACATAGTGAAGTGGCAGAGAGTATCAAAAGTAACAGTAGTGAGAAGGCAAAAGAGCCTGAAGATAAAAATAGGAGAAGGCTCTATCCAGACTTGACCGAATTCAAAACATCTGAGGACACAAGCAGCTCAGAGTGTTCTGAGGACCTTGATATATTGTTGCAACAACTACATAAGATAAAAATGAAAAAGAAGAAAAAGGAGACACAAGGCGCGCATGCCTACTGTAAGAAGGGGGAGGGATCTAATATTGGTCAACAGAATTCTGAGGAGGAGGAGGTTGAAAATTTAGAAGAAGATATGATGCCTGTTGCCCCACCCCCGTAAGTGGGGGGGAGCCAAGGTTCCGGGAGATCTTTTCATGCGCAAGTTTGGAGGACAGTTAATACAGATATGGGACTTGCGTACCCGGTGTTTCAGGACAATAATAGAGGAAGATATCATGAGCCTTTAGACTTTAAGATAGTTAAAACCTTGGCAGAATCCGTCCGCACTTATGGCATAGATGCCGCTTTCACTCTCACTCAGATGGAGGGACTTACTAGATTTTGTATGACTCCCTCAGATTGGGCTAGTCTAGTCCGCGCTTGTGTTTCCCCAGGGAAATATTAGGAGTCCAAAGTTGGCTGTTTAATGTTTCTGGCATTACCCAAGACTCGGAGCGAGGTAGGAGGCTTAAAATTTTTGCAAATAATTCACAATTATCTAATGCTACATTACCCTCTGCAGCAGTCTGTCTCCAATCTCCGTTCCTGTTTCTTTTGGCTAATGTTACATTACAGGGGATGCTTAATTGTTCTAATGTTACTTGCTACTTGTCTGAGTGTTGGAATGGCTCCTGGACTATGGCAGTGATTATGAAAATTCCAACCTTTGTCCCGATCCTGGTTACTGCAGATCCAGAATCCTTTCCTATTGTTTAATTGATTAGAGCCCGTAGAGATTTTGGAATTACGGCAGCTATAGTGACAGCTGTGGCAGTATCTGCTGCTGCAGCAGTTACAGCTGGAGTAGCCATGGCCAGCCAAGTACAAACTGCTGCCACTATTAATCAGGTTATTCAACAAACATCCACCATACTTGAATCCCAAAGTAAAATTAATCAACACATTTTATCTGGGATTTTGGCTGCTAATCAAAGGATAGATCTGCTTCAAGCTCAAGTTGAGGAGTTGTCTGATCTAGTACATTTGGGTTGTGTCGACCAACGTGCACATTTATGTATAACCTCTGTCAGATTTAATGATTCCAGAAATGCCTCCCGCATCATCGGGGAATATCTATCCGGAACCTGGTCCTTGGCAGCAGAAAACTTGATCCAGTCTCAACTAACTCAGATTGCTGTCTTGAACAGTACCCGTGTCGAACCAGTGACTTTGGGTCAATTCACCGATTGGATATCTTCTGCTTTTTCCTTCTTCAAAGAGTGGGTGGGAGTAGGCATTTTTGGTGCAATGTGTTGCTTCAGTGTTATACTTTGTTTGTGGTTTCTCTGTCGCCTTAAAACTCGCCATGCACAAGAAAAGGCTATGATCATACAAGCTCTTGCAGCTTTAGAAAATGGCAACTCACCTCAAGTCTGGCTTGCGCATCTTAAACAGTAAACCTTTGTCATGGTCGTTGCACCCCAAGTTATTATAACATTGCACTGGGATCGACATGACTTTCCTTGTTATTCTCTTAGTGTTGGAAAGCCCTTGCACTCTGCCGGTCTTGCTGCCATTGCACGCAGATGGGTTTCCACACTAGTGCTTTTCTATCGCTTAAAAGTCCGTGCCTTTCTTTCAGGGTGCTGTCAACTTGTTTGTCATTAATAACAGCCACAGTTCAGCCTCAGCTATCCCCCTTCGTCCACCATCGTCACGATACAGGATGCGAGGCAAGGCACTGCACTTGAGTGATCCTTGACGTGGACCTCAAGGAGAGCATGTCCTATTGCATGCGGGTTAGACGCGTCCACGCCCCGCCCCACGAAAAAAGGCGTCGGCTGATATGGCCTCGGATCTGGGGAAGGGCCCTCCTTAGGACTGAGCCATACTATGCAGCCACTTCTGCACAGTGGGATAGGACCTCTACTCTCGCCTGTATTGTTTTAATAAAACAGAAAGGGGGAACTGTGGTGAGCCGCTTCTGCCGTTTCTGCAGACTATGGTCGCCATTACGAGATGGCGCTGGCTCCGCTGTGGTATGTGACAAACAACTCCTTATCTGAGAGAGTTGGCACATGATTTTTCACCACCCTGTGAGAAAGTTCCACGCGGCAGCTTTGCATTGGGGCTTGGGATGCTTTATTAAGGCTGGGAGGGCATCCGGGAAAGAGAGAAGAAGAAAGAATAATAAATATCAAGGGACCTGAATAAACTACTGAGAGAAGATTTCGGAGTTGCGTCTTCCTTGCGGGCAAGGGGTCGCGACACACTGGACTGTGTTAACCCCATGTAACATTCGCATGACAGTTGTGATTTACAGAGCATTTTTAGTGATCCCATTTTGACCCTTATAGAGACATGTAGTGAGATTAAGTTATATCCATAGTCTGCCCTCTAACTTAAGCACCAGAGGAAAACTGGCACAAAGATGTAAGATGGTTTTTCCAGAACGATGTTAACAGTAGCTTAGGCAGGACCCCAGCTTATGAATGATCGTCAATGCTCTTTCTGTAGAATTATAGTCAGTCTACTTTTCTAGACAGACTGACCCAAACATTTGGTATGGACCCTCTAAAGAGAGCTCCTGCCTCCGCCAGTGACCCTCTACCAAGAACTCACTGTTATAAAGATGCTGACTACATACATGAAGGATAGATGTGGTTCCTAGTCCTCCCACCTCAAAATTCCCAGAAATTTGGAGAAAAGCAGACTTCTATGAATTCAATAACATGTTATGCTCCCATCTAGATGTTTCTGTAAGTTTGGTGCAACCGGGTGATGTTTCCAGAAACCATAGCAATAAAGAGAAGAAAAATTTTATGTTGGTGTGAATAGATGAGCCTTGCTACAAATCTAGCCCCAGACAGAGAAAGCCATCTTCTTTGCTCCTTTGACTTTCCTCTCTTATGCTGACAGTACAGCAGTAGCACAGAAAGCCGCGGGGAACCAACAGTGCCCAAATAAAGAAACTTTTCATTTCTAACAGGAGGACATTTGAAGGGTATACAGCCTTCGGGGACTTCATAAAACTAAATCAGCCATTGGAAGGTTTATGTGGATGCTTTTTAGTAAGATCCAAGAATTAGGTTGCTGGCCTTTGTTTCTGGTCGGAATTGATTTTCCTTTGGGGTGAAACTTAGAAGTCCCTCATTTTGAAAAAATTGACTTTCCTTAGAAATCCCTGTGCAACAGAAAATGAGACTTGTCAAAGCAGCATAACAACGGGGTGGTGGTATTTTAAGGAAAGATAACTTGTATTCTTTCTTCACTCTGCTAAACCTTTGGACTGCAGTAAGGATTCAGTTGCAGCCATAGTGAGGAAAGCACCAATGGAGCTGACACCTCATGAACACGTCTACATTCCAGGCTCTGATGAAGTCCTTCTTGGGCCATTTATCTTCACCAGGTAACAAGAACAGAACTAGGGAGGGCAGAATCAGAATTCAAATCCAGGCATCTTCTGTCCAAAGACAACCTTTTCCCAATCCTGATCATGTCTTTCAGCAGCTTGACTTTTATTATAACCTAGCCCTATATCTTTAAAAGTTTTTTTTTTTGAGACTGTAGGAGGGAGTTGGGGAGGAAAAAATTGAAGATCTGGCAATAACATAGTTGATTTCAGTCTATTTCTGCAATACACTTCAGACCGGGAGAGCAGTGAGGAATTGAACTAATGACCTGGAAAACCAGCTCAGATTAGGAAATATCAAGTCAGCGTGACTTGGTAAAGGAATGGAAATGAAAGCAAATAGGATTCTCCCACACCCTGTTTCATTCTTAACTTTTATTTTATAAAATGAAAGGAAGGAAAAGAGGATGATCTTCAATTTTCTGTAACAAGCCATGCTTTGTTGTACATCCTGCAAGGCCAATTTACTCATATCCTCTGCATTGTCTATGCAAAAACTGCAATCCTGATAGAAAGGAAATAAATAGCAAGAAACCCTGATCCTGCAGCCGGTGTTTGGCAAAGATATTTGTAACACAAGTACATCGGAGTCATTAATTCATATTTCACTATGCTATGAACCTGAAAATTCTCATTAAAAAATAGCATTTCCTGAAGTGCCACCAGGATATATTGACTGTCAAAGTGGCATTTCCTAATTGTCTACTGAAACCCAAGGAAAGTATTTATTATACTGTTAAATTCTAGCCTTTTTTTTCACAGTATAATGAAAACACATTTGTTTAGAGTAGCAACCTTGATTCTTTCCCATTTTATTTGTTGATATCATCACTAATCTGCCAAATTTAATAGTTTGCTAGTCACTAAAAAATGAATTCTGAACTTAAGATCAAGTAGGGGTAGATTGGCTATCTGTACTTTAGGAAAATGAAGAAATATGTGTGTAAATTTCCAAGCAGGGTTTTGTGATGTATATATGCTTTTGCAATTTGATTTGAAAATTTGCTATTCTTAACATAACGTGATTAAAATAATAGCTAACTTCTATTGAGCATTCTCTGGGTACCACATACTCTTCTAAGTGTTTTTAATGTACTAACTCATTTAATTCTCTCATCAACCCTAAACAGTTGGCACTACACTACTACTGTTTCACACACATACACAAACAAAGTTATCCAGTGAGTAAAGAGAACATCTAAAACTCAAATGTATGCAGTCTGACTCTAAAGTGGGATTTCTCAGCCTCAGTACTATTAACATTTTGGACCAGTTCATTCTTTATTGGAAGGGGGGTTCTGTCCTGTACAATGTAGGATACTTGGCAGCATCCTTGGTATCTACCCTCTATCTGCCAGTAGCACCCTGCCTCCTCCCCTCCTTGTAGTTGTGACAATAAAAAATGCCTTCAGACACTGACAAATCTCCCCTGAAGGATAAAAATGCCAATTAAAAGCCACTGCACTAGAGCATACATTTTCAAAGGAAGCAATATTGCCCTCAAGAGGATAAAATTTGGTTCTGGGATTGGGGTGCAAAAAGTCCTCTTCTAATTATGAAGATATACATTCATATATATATATATATATATATATATATATATATATATATATATATGTATGTGTACATATATACATATACATATACATATAGATACACATATATTATGAAGTGCATAAACAGATACATAGTATATTTGTAGTAATAGAATTCCATATAGAGGGTTTAGAAAAACTAAAATATCTAAAAAAAATCTAAAAAATTTTCTTTAGGAGAGAAATAATGAAAAAAAAGAAGTTTGAGTACCCCTGGGCTAGAGCTTACATTTCCATTCTCTGTGCTATACAACCCAGTAGTAGGGCAAATATTCAAGACCAAATTCTGGGATGAATCCTTATTTGAATAACTCCTCCACAATGATCAAGGAGATTCTCTGACATCCTCAAGAATGAGAAGATAATCTTCACCTTTCTGAGGGTTCACCATCTTCACCCTCTCCCTCTGGATTGAAAAACTTGGTACTTTGAGTTGTGGGTTCACAAAACACTTCAAACTGTTTTTCAAACATTTTATTCCAGCAAAAACTATAAAACTATATTTGCCAAGAGCAATTTTTCTTAAACTTTTTAATCCCCAGTGTATTTCAAAGGAAATTTATGCATATGGTTCTCATTCATTTACTCTTAATTCATCAAGATGGTGTTTTGTAAAAACCAGTTGACAACCAAGGAGCTGTATGTATGTTTTGTTTTGTTTTTTAACTTGAACCAGAAAGTTCTACTTTACTTGGATTAAACAGAGTTTAAAATCTTTACGTTTTCTAATACTTGGCTAGGTATAAATTTCCCAGTTTACCAATCATTCATTTAATGTCTACCTTTTTGATATAAAATGTTTTATGGTAAAAGAAGCAAAAGTGGAAAAAAATATTTCACCAAGAGAAAGACTTTAAAAACTAGAATATAAGAACAAGAATGTGGACAGAAAATTTTATCTGCAAAATACATTGCTTCTGTAACCTGATTTGCACTCAGTAGTACTTGGTAATATAAGAATTACACACACACACCTCTTTTAGAAGTTAGGATTATAATTTTCAAATAGTTCTCTGTTTGGCAAAATACCATGATTTTATAGGAGACTTACTAGCATCTTCTTTTACTTTTTCCTCCATTCCTACTCTCCCCATACCCCACATAATAGTCTTTAAACTTTGCATCACTCTCCTCTTTGAACATAGTGCCACCACCACCAATGATAATGCACAGTAGGAGTCATTAAAGCTAAATACATATGAAAAAACAATAAAATTCAAACATGCATCTTTAAAAGCACTTTACATGTTGCATGGGAATAAATTGTTTAACATTCTGACTCTAAAGGAAGATTTTAAACTTTCACATGTGTTATTTTTTAAAAAAACAGTCAAATGGTTCAGAAAAAAATTCGAAACTCTGAATAACCACACTTTCAATGATCCTTTTATGAGGAGAGAGGTGCTGTTTTTACATGACAGGAAATAATAAGATCATTTTCCCTTTAGTATTTCTATCACTAATCCGGCTCTCTGTATTAGGCAATTGATATTAAAAAAATAAGCAAAAACAACAAATTCAAGGAATAAATCATACTACACTGAAGATATCTTTTATGCAATAGAGATTTGAAGAATTGTACCAAGATTGGTTTTAGAGACATTTCCAAATCATTTTGTCACATATACATTTCTAAGTTAAGAAATAGCCATTTCATTACACTTCAAATCTACTGAATAAAAATATCTATGAGAGGGACCCAGAAATGTGCTTTTTATAAACTTCCCAACTAATGTTTATATATAATACTGTTTGAGAATCATTGACTTTGATCACAGTAATAACTGATTTGGGGGCTAACATGAAAAATTAAATGATCAAATCAAACTTAACATGAAACAATTCTTATCTTGCATCAAACATTACTTAAATTGTTACTGGGATGATGAAGAAGGAGGGGAAGGAGGAGGAAAAGGAAAAAGAAGGAAAAAGAAGGAGGAAGAAGAAGGAGGGGAGAGAGAGGCTGGGATGTTGAAGGTGGTTCCAAGGTGGTACCACATTCCCCTTGGTCCAGAATCAAGAAGATCACAATTGTTGTGTCTGAGGCTCCTCAGAGCTCTAGAGAATTGGAGAGATGATGTGACATTCTGCAGAAGCCATGTCAAGGATTTACTTACTCTTGGGAATCCTTAGGAATAGTTTTCCAAGTCTATTTCGAAGACAAGATTGTTTTCTAGCAAATATTATGAGTCTGTTCACCCAGAGTACAGTCAAAAAGCATTGTGGGTGTCCCCCAGTATAAGAAGTAAGTGGGTCACAACCTAGCTGCTTTAACTCCTTTCTCCAAAATATGAATGCAATGAATATTCTACAGACCTGCATGACCTGGCTTTAGTGATAAAAGGACACAAAAGGCCCCAAGGAAACACCTAACAGGATTACTCTACATTGGACACATCCCTGGGACCTTGGGATTGAGCCTGTCTATCGTCCCTACCCTAGTTTCTATCATCAACATTCATCTTAAGTTTTGTAGAACTAAAATTTATGATGACACAACAGTTCTTCCTCTGATCTTGTTTCTAATATTTAGTTATGGGTCAGCCTTTCCCAACTGAAAGCTAACTGATTCTGCCCAATGAATGCTCTCATTTATTGATATGGCATCCAAGTTGATAGCAATAGCATTACATAAGAAACTAATCACCTTTTAAAGATACAATGATAAAACTATTATTGCTCTTTCTAGAGTTTAAATTAACTGTAAATACTACAAAATTCTTGTTTGTTTGTAAGTTAATGAAAGGCAAATAAAACATTTAATAATTTATATTTTCCACTTGAAATGACAGTGCCAACCTTTACCTTCTCTGAATACATAGAAATTAGAATAATATAGTGCAATTCTAATTTGTTCATTATAAAAGGTTTTATGTCTCAAGGTATGAAAAGCTATACCTCAAATTTATTATATTTTAAAAGTTCAAAATGGTGAACTCATTGGTTTTAAGGCTGATAAAATATGTCTACAGCTAAAGACCTACAGGAAGTTATTGGAAAGCATCATGATGATTCTAATTCATTTTGCAGGTCCAAGCACTAACTCTGTACTTTCACTATACAGAAAACATCCAGGGTGTCCTTAATCAATGCAGGTGTTAAAAGCATCATCCAGTTGTTTGGACTAGAAGCAGAAGCTACGGATCACAGAAGTATTTGATTATAGCTTACAGTCAATTCTCAGTGCATGTTTTTATAGAGCAGCTAGGTGTGAATCCTTGAATGGCTCAGTTATTATTGTCATATAGAAAGCTTACCATAAACACTTCCTTCAATCTGACATGACACAGCAGCTCATATGAAAATTCAAAGTAACATTTACCAAAAAAATCAGAAGACTATGTACTAAAGAACAAAATCTTATGGTAGAGATTTGCCACAGATGATAGAAGATAGATGAATTCAGGAGGATTGGGGAAAGATAATTAGGGAAGAGTCCTGAAGATGGTTAGTCAGGGTGAATTTGTTCCTTTTCAACTCACTGTCACCAATAAGGGAAAAAACAGGAGAATGGTTGAGCATTCATTGCATATTCTGTCAAAGGACTATGCACATAAATGACATGAAAATAGAAAAGAAGGTTATGTTAGGCTAAGTTATTCAGACATTCTGCTCTTTTCTTTTTTCATGTATCAATACATTTTTTTCATGTTGCCTGAGGATATATGAGATGAAACAATTTTGTATATCTAATCAAATGTCTTGAGTTTTATACTTAAATGTTTAAGGATTTTTTTTTTACTAGAGAAATGCATAGTCCTCTTCAGATGAAGTTTCTGAGCATAATAATTCAGATATCCTTAAGCTTTCGATCAGAAATGTTGCTAGAACCTAAGGGATCCATTGACTTCAAACTTCTAGTTCCTATGAGACCTAGCAAAGAAAGTTTTTAAAAAGTTTCTACAACACAAAGAATTGCTTTTCAATTTTTAATCTCAAAAACTGACAAGGAAACTCACAGCAGCTTTTTTTTTTTTTTTTTGCTGCTGTGACCAAAAGACCTGTCAAGAATTATTAGAGCAGGAAAATTTTATTTGGGGGGCTCATGGTTTCAGGGGTCTCAGTACATAGATGACTAACTCTGTTGCTCTGGGATGGAGGGGATATAGAACATCATAGGGGACTAAATATAAACTCCAAAAGACACTCCTCCAATAACCTACCTCCTCCAGCCACACCCTATCTGCCTATAATTACCAACCAGTTAATCCCTATCAGGGGAATAATTCACTGATTAAGTTAAGGTTCTCATAACCCAATCACAAACTTTCTTGCATTGTCTCACACATGAGCTTTTGGGGGACACCACATATCTAAACCATAACAGTGACCTGCAATTAAAAAAAAAACAGAAGAAACTAAAGATGTTTACTATCTATGATAGAATTATATAACTAAACCATTAGGGAGTTTCTACATAAATTAGAGATTAAGTGTCACTTGTAAAGAAAGAATGGAGATATGAGTTTTTCAGCTTTGATTCTGGATCTTTGTTATCCAACCTGAGTAAAAGAGGAACTGAGATATAATTCATCATTATTTCTATAATGGAAACTACAAAGGGACTTTCATTGCAAATGAATGCAAAGTTAAGTCTTAAATAAAAAAATCAACATTTTAAAACTGAATTAAACAGAAAAAAAATAATGTTTTTTTCTCTTAACAATATAGGCATGAAAAAGTTAACTATATAGGCATAAAAAATCATATATATATATATATGATTCTTGAATGTGTAAATAAATATATAAAGTCACCAGAAGCTCTAGTGACAACACAGATTAAGAACTGGTGGGGACTTGGACCAGGCTGGTAGCAATGGAAGTAGTAAAAATGAACTTCAGATTTTACATATATTTTGCCTTCGTTTCTGCCTCCCATAGGCTCTCTTTAACTTCTTAGCAATTACCCAAGTGATCCTGGTAAGTTAAGTCAGATCATTTTACTTCCATGTTATTTTCATTCCATCTAAATAAAGGCTTGCCTTTTATCTTTATAGAAATAGGGTGTCTATATATTTGTTATGCTCTAAATCAGAGCCCTGCTAAATGTGAAAAGTTGTTATAAATTATAGCAGGACAAAGAGCTTCAACTTAGGCTGTTTCAGACAAAATAATAGAACCCTATATTACCTGCCTTTTCACTACCTCTCTGACCACATCTACTACTTTCTACTTTGACAATAAGCAGTAACTACTCTGGCCTCCTAAACCTGCTCTTTTTTTTCCCCAGATCCAAAATGTTCCCCATTTACTTCTTAACTTTCTTTTCAAAGTTACCTTCTTAGTTAATACTTTCATAGCCAAATTATCTCATATCCTGATCCTGACCAATTTCTTCTATCTTTTGAAATTCCTTATTCCTCCCTATAGAACTTTCCACTTGCTATCATGCTATATACTTTTATCTTTTACCTTAACCTGTCTCCTGTACTAGATGAATGGGGATTTGTTTACAGTAGCACCCCCACACAATACATCCACCCCATCCCATGCTCTGGAGATACATTCCAAAACCCCCAGTAGATGCATGAAACCTTGGATTGTACCAAACCTTTTACATAAGCACTGAGAAACTACAACCACTGATCTGATAACTGAGACAGTAAATGACCATTGGGTTGATAGCTTATATGTTTGGATACCCTGAACAAAGGAATTATTCATGTTGGTGGGAATGGCATGAAAATTCTATGACCTTACTCAAAGCAGGGCACACTTTAAAGCTTAGTGTTTATTTCGAGAATTTTCCTTTGGATATTTTTGGACTATGGTTAACAGCAGGTAACTGAAAATGTAGAAAATGAAACTGCAGATAAGGGAGGACTACTGAATATTTTTCACTAATTAGTTCCCAAAATCAAGAAAAATACATGACCTATAGAAACCATTTAGTAAATAGTTGTGGCTTTAATGAATGCATAAATGAGTGGGTAATTTTGCTGTTCTTTTCCTATAAAGTATGCATTTCTTTCAAGGTTAGATGACCAATCTAAGGACCACGTGGATTGGATTTCTATATGTTAGCAATAAAATATTATTTATGGATATATTCCACTCCAAGCAATATAGATAATTTTCTACATATGAAATATTCCGACTGAAAGAAATATATTTAGAAATGACAAGGAACTTCTTGACTCTAACCTACATGTGACCTTTGTACATTCTGAAAGATTCTTCTGAAGGTGAGGAACATTTCCCTTCATGGAGATAATGATAAAGAATGTGGGGATGATAGCATCAGTAATAAAATTCTCTAGAATTTGAGATCAAATGGTCACAGAAACCTTGCACTTTGAATTTGCTGTGCTTTAATTGGTCCAGCATATTCTTTTCTTCTGCCTGATACATGCATTCAGATCTCTAAATTTCCTTTTCAATGTCATTTAAGCTGTATTCCACAAATTCGAATATATATTCCTTTAACTGTTATTTAATTTTAATGTATCCTTTTAATATTTCTATTATTATTTACTTAAAATTTTATTTTTTTTTATTTTTCAGACTTTCTTCTTACTATATTTCTGTTATAGGTTTCTGATTTTGCATCCTTGTATCATATAAAATGGTCTATCTGTATTGATTAATTTTATAATTCTGAGACTTCTTTTGTTGACAATTTTTTAAAAATATCCCATATGAGTCAGATGTTTCTAAACACTTATTCAGGTTTTTTAACTTTACTGTTCACTATTGTATATTAAGTTGACTTTTGTTTATTCCATTCATTTATTACTGAACTGTGAAACGTAAAAACTCTTGACTCTACCAATAGTTTTTCATATAACTGTCAATATATTTTTTAAAAAATGTTTTTGAAGTTTTCTGGGTAAGTGCTATGCCTACTATCTATTTATTGCCTTCCAATTCCAGGTCTGCCTTTCATTGTCTCTGTAATTCTAGAACATTTCTCTCTTAAAAACTTCCAAGAAGTCAAGCTTTGTCAGCAGAAGGCAATGAGAAATGTCGGAGAAGACTATTTTCCTGGCCCTCTGTGCTTTGATTCTTTTTACTCCTATAACTTGGGCATGGTATGCAGGACATTCAGTGGGTCTCAATCCCCAGTGCTAGGGTGTTCAGTCTCACCACCAGAGGTGGACTTTCAGCAGCAAGTAACCTCAAGGAAGTCTGACAGAGTTTCATGAATACCCAGGTTTTCTAGTGACAGCTTTTCAGGGCATTCAATAACATTCTCCTCCCCAACTATTGGCAGCTTCCTGGTAGATTTTCAAGAGTATAGTTATTGCCCCAGTTGACTTTTCAGCAAATTTAATAGTACCCCTTCCCAAACAGCTTCCCAGTGAATTTTGTGCGCACAAAACAGGTATTTCTATGCCAATAAGCTATAGTTTCCTGGTTTTAGATCAGTTCAGGAACGAACCTGTGAACTTCTACAAGATCCAGTAGGTTCCAACCATACCCTCCCTAGTGAGGTCTGCCTCTCAGACTAGATAGAATTTACCTCCCTTCCCCAACTTCCAAGACTATTCCTTCCTTGAATACTCTCCTGTAGTTCTATAGTATTCTTTAAAAGGGATTATTTCTTATGTGATCTTAGTTAACTCCCTGTAAATGGTTAATAAATTTTCATAATATATTTTCCCTGATAAAATTCTATCTGGTTTTTGAATCCTCATTAGAACTTGACTGACACAGGTGTATACACAATAATAACAAACTTAAAGACTCCAAGTGTTTATTATTTACTAGACCTGCCTTATAAGAATTGCTAAGAGGAATCTGAGTTTAAATAAAGAAATATTAGACAACAACACCAAAGCATCTGAAAAGATATAGATTTCTGATAAATATAAATGTATGAACAAATGCAGAATCATGTAATAATGTAATGGTGGAACATAAATCATTTTAAAATCAAGTATAGAATAAAAAATAAAAGCATGAAAAACTTACAACCATAAATCTATAGTAATTGGTAAAGATATTAAAATATTCAATTTATGACATTAATAAGATAAAATGGATTGTGTAGAAGACTGGAGTTTTTGAATGCAATTGAAGTTATGTTTCTATTAGTTTAAAATAGATTACTATAACTATAAAATGTTTTCCATAATCCTGATGGTTGCCACAATATACATATAGAAGATACACAAATGAAAATTAGAAAGAAATCCAATGTCACTACAAAATTAACAAAATATCAAGAAAAGCAACAAGAGAGAAAAACAGTGACAAATATAAAACAACATACAGAAAATAACAAAAATGTCAATAATAAGTCCTTTTCTATCAGTAATTTCTTTCAATACAAATGGATTAAAATCCTCAATCAAAAAGCACAGAGTGGCTAACTGGCTTAAAAAAAATAAGATTCCTTTATGTGCTTCCTATGAGAGACTCATTTTAGATATAAACATACTGAAAATGAAATAACGGAAAAAATATTCATGCAAATTGTAACCACAATGCAGCAGAGATGACTTACATCAGACAAAATAGACTTTCTCAACACTGTCAAAGGAATAAAGGATGTAATATGATGATAAAAGGGTTAATTCACCAGGAAAAAATAATTAATACATGCATCTTGTCAGAATTGAAAGACTAGATATAAACAGATAAGGAAGAAATACTATCAACAGGAAAAGATCAACCAGACAGAAAAATCAACTAGAAAACAGTGGACTTCAATAATGCCAAAGAGCAATTGGCATTGCCTAGTAAGCACATACAGAACACTCTACCCAACAAGAACAAAAGGCACATTCTTCTCAAGCGCACACAGTACATTCTCAAAGACAGACCTCAACGTTAGGCCATAAAACTAATCTTCATATATTTGAAAAGGCTAAAATCATACTAAGCATCTTTTCCAAATATAATAAAAGAAACTAGAGATCAATAAGCAAAGTAAAACTGAAAAATTCACAGCTTTGTAGAAATTAAAACAACATACTTTTGAACAATCAATGGGTCAAGGAAGAAATCACAAGAAGTTAGAATATATTTTGAAACAAATGAAAATACAAATATTATACCAAAACTTATGGGATGCAGCAAAAGCAGCACTAAAAGAGAAGCTTATAGTGTTAAATGTCTACATTGAAATAGAATGAACAGATTTTTCTCAAGATGGTGGATTAGCAAGAGGCACCATTTCTCTTAGCTCAGCTACCTATAACTTAGTGGGAATAACACATCTCATGAGTTCTAGAGTGAAAATTCCTGATTCTGGAGGGATATTCTGTCCTAGCCAAACCAAAGACTCTTTGTTTCATCAATCAGATAAACAAAAAAGAAAAGAAAAATGAAAAAAGCCCTCTCCACTGGTCCACGATTGAGGAGCCATCTTGGAACTGTAGCCTGGGAACTGGAAACTCAAATCTGTGAATTTGCAGCCAGGTCTGCATGGACTTGTCTGAGACTAGCAAACCTGTGGAAGGTCAGAAACTGGATTCATTTCCCTGGGGGAACAAACAAGTTAGGGAAGCAGGAGAGAGCCTAGAGGGTTGTGGGGATTGATGGGTCTGGGGATGGGGATGTTGGAAGCGGGTGTGAGGGCATTTTGCCCTTGGCTTGTGCAGCCAGATGGTCTGGCATCCAACATATTCCTGGGGTTAACCTAGACCAGCACTCACCAGGTCCCAGCACTAGCCTGGTCCCCATACTCCCACCCTCAACCACCAGTTCCTGAGTCCTGCTGGGACAGGCATCAGTCTGGCACCTAATAGGCCCCTTCAGCTCCCCAGTCCCCAGTCTCCTAACCCCCCTCTATGCCCCGACCCGGCCAATTGTTCCCAGCTGCTAGGAGCAATTGACCTACATGCAAGTCAGGTGTCCAGCCTTGATCCACTCAGTGCTAAACAGCTGGGTCTCTGGCCTGGTCCCAAATTGCCCCACAGGTGGAACAGCTGCCAGACTCACCCAGTCTAGTTTCCAGCTTTGCCACTGACTGCAGGTCCTGGGGCTCACCTGCAGGTTCCCACAACCTTGATCCCACACGCAGAACAGCTGACAAGCTCACCTAAGTGCTTTGTAGGGAAGCTGAGAAACCTTTGAACTCCAATGAAAACAATTGTTCAATTTTTCATCACATTCCTACCATTTTTGAAGCCAATATTTTTCACACATCAGTTTATTGAGGACTGGGATGTCTAAATAGTATATTTCAATTTTGTTTTCCGTTCTTTTATTTATACCTTTTTCTTTCTGTTTTTAAAAATATTTATTTCTTTTAGTTGTAGTTGGACACAATACCTGTATTCCATTCATTTATTTTTATGTGGTGCTGAGGATCAAACCCAAAGCCCGGAGCATGCTAGGCTCTACTGCTGAGCCACAATCCCAGCCCCTCTAATTATATATATATCCCACTTATCTTTTTCCTTTGATCACCTTTGTCTCTTTTCTCCTGCTAACAGTCAACCTAAATTGTTCCCTCTTTCACTCTTCCTATAAACTTTTACTTCTATCTTCTCTTCTCCATCCTCATAAACATCACATCGTACACCACTCCTGTTCTTTGTCCAGCATCTGAAATTATAAACCCTTTTGCAAACTTACTGTTTTTATTGTAGGCAATAATTGAACACATTATTTCTTTTATTGCAAAAAAACTGCAGATGTCCTATGGGGCTATTTGGTTTAAGGTTATAAATTGTTTGTACTGGTTGCTGTTATTATTTGTCTACCCCTTAAAGGCAACATACTTGGAAACCTTCAGAGACACTATGAATCTCCAGGATATAAACTGCACTGTCTCAAATCCACACTACTAGTTGGAAAGTCACACAAACAGCATGAAAAAACAAGGGTTCAAATCACCCCCAAAGAAACCAAGATGACCCAACAATAGAATACAATGATATCATAGTGGAAGAAATGCCAGAGAAGAGTTTATAAGTATATAGTTAAATTAGTTCATGAAGTAAAGGACAATGTGAGGGGTGAAATCAGAGATAAAATTCAGGAGGTAAAAGATCACTTCAGTAAAGAGAGATATTGGAAAGAAAGCAAGCAGAAATCCTCAAAATGAAGGAATCAATAAACCAAATTAAAAATTCACTTGAAAGTATCACCAACATACTAGACCACTTGGAAGACAGAATCTCAAGCAATGTAGACAAAATATATAATCTTGAAAATAAAATCCACAATGCAGAAAGGATATTAGAAACTATGAATAGAACTTTCAAGAAGTATGCAACATGAAAAAAACAAAAGTTAAGGTTTATCTGGATAGATGAAGGTGTGGAGACACAAAACAAAGGAATTCAATGAAATAATATCAGAAAACTTCCCAAACCTAATGAATGAAATGGAAAATCATATCCGAGAAGCTTAGAGAACACCAAATGTACAAAATAACCCCAGACCCAAACCAACTCACATTATAATAAAAATGCCTAAAATACAAAATAAGGACAGAATTTTAAAGGCTTCCATAGAAAAGCAACAGGTAACACTTACAAGGAAACCAATCCAGATCTGAGCTGATCAATTAACACAGACCCTCAAAGCTAGGAGGTCTTAGAATCACATAAACAGAAATGGATGTCAGCCAATAATATTATACCCAACAAAATTAAGCTTCAGATTTGAAGATGAAATAAAAACATTCCTTGATAAACATTAAAAGACTTTGCAACTAGAAAGCCTGCACTACACAACATTCTCAACAAAATATTCCATGAAGATGAAAGGGAAAAAAAAAGGGAAAACCAACAAAGAGAGGAACTACTCTATAGGAATATAGGAATATTGAGTCAAAGGAGAAACTAATTCAAATTAAAAACCAGAAATATACCAAAATGACTGGGAATACAAATCATATCTCAATAAAACCTTGAACATTAATGGCCTTAACTCATCAATCAAAATATATAGACTGGCAGATTTGATTAAAAACAAGACCCAACAATATGTTGTCTCCAAGAGACTCATATCATAGGCAAAGACATCCACAGATTGAAGATGAAAGGTAAATCAAACATTATTTCCCCATGTGCATATATGCTTACACAGCCAGTGTGATTCTACCTCATGCACAACCAGAAGAATGTCCGAATGATTCTACTATTCTTTCTACCCCACTACACCCTACCATCCTTTCTCTCCCCTCTGTCTAATTTAAAGTACTTCTATTCTTTCCTAGCCCTCACCCTTTTGTGAATTAGCATTCTGCATATCAGAGAAAATATTTGGCCTTTGGTTCTTTAGGGATTGGCTTATTCACTTAGCATTATGTTCTCCAGCCCCATCCCATTAGCCAGCAAATGACATAATTTCATTCTTCTTTAGGGCTGAGGAATATTCCATTGTGTAAACATTTTCCTTATCCATTTATCCATTTTAGGACACCTAGGTTGGTTCCATAGTTTAGCTATTGTGAATTGAGCTGCTATAAACATCAATGTATAGTATGCAGATTTTAAGTCCTTTGGGTATAAACTGAGAAGTGGAATAGCTGGGTCAAATGTGGTTCCATTCCAAGTTTTCTGAGGAATCTCTATGCAGAAAGTATGTTAGAAACTATGAACAGAACTTCCAAGAAGTATGAAACAACAGGAAAAAAATTTTGAGCTTTATATGGATAGATGAAGGAATGGAGATACAAACCAATACTGGTTGCACCAATTTGCAGCTCCACCAGCAATGTCTGAGTGTTCTTTTTCCCCACATCCTTGCTAACATTTATTGTTGTTTGTATTCTTGTAAACTGCCATTCTGAATGGAGTGAGATGAAATCTTGGTGTAGTTTTAATATGCATTTCTCTAATTGCTAGAGATGTGAACATTTTTCATATATTTATTGATTGATTGAATTTCTTCTTCTATAAAGTATCTGTTCAGTTCCTTTGCCCATTTATTGACTGGGTTATTTATTTTTTGGTGTTAAGTTTTTAGACTTCTTTATATATCCTGGAAATTAATTCTCTATCTGAGGTGCATGTACTAAAGATTTTCTCCCATTCTGTAGTCTCTCTTCACATTATTGTTCTCTTTGCTGTGATAAAGCTTTTTAGTTTGATTCCATCCCACTTATTGATTCATGATTTTACTTCTTGGACTTCATGAGTCTTGTTGAGGAAGTCAGTTCCTAAACTGACATGGTGGAAATTTGGGCCCGCTTTTTCTTCTAGTTGGCACAGGGTCTTTGTTCTAGTGCCTAAGACTCTGATCCACTTTCAGTTTATTTTTGTGCAAGGTGAGAGATAGGGATTTAATTTCATTTTGTTACATATGGATTTCTAGTTTTCCCAGCACCATTTGTTGAAGAAGCTATATTTTCTCCAGTATATGTTTTTGCACTTTTGTCCAGTATGAGATAACTGTATTTATGTGGGTTTGTCTCTGGGTCTTATATTGTGTACATTGGTCTATGTATCTATTTTGGTGCCAATACCATTCTGTTACTATACCATTTTGTTACTATTGCTCTGTAGTGTAATTTAAGTTCTGGTGTTGTGATACCTCCTGCTTCATTTTTCTTGCTAAGGATTGCTTTGGATATTCTGGGTATCTTATATTTCCAAACGAATTTCATGATTGCTTTTTCTAGTACTATGAAGAATGTCATTGGATTTTAATAGGAATTTCATTAAATCTATATAACATTGTTTGTAGTATGACCATTTTTTCTATGTTAATACTGCCTATCCAAGAACATTGGAGATCTTCCATCTTTTAAGGTCTTCTTCAATTTCTTTTTAGTGCTCCTTAGTCTTCATTGTAGAGTAGAGCATATCACCTCTTTTGTTAGATTAATTCCCAAGTATTTTATTTTATTTTTTGAGGCTATTATGAATGGGGTGGTTTTCTTATTTTCTCTTTCACTGCATTTAACACTGATGTAGAGAAATGAGTTTGATTTATGGGTGTTGATTTTATATCCTGCTACCTTACTGAATTCTTTATTAGTTCTAGAAGTTTTCTGGTGAAATTTTTTGAATTTTCTAAATATCAAATTATGTCTTTGGCAAATAGTGATAGTTTGAGTTTTTTTCCTATTCATATCACTTTAATTTCTTTCATCTGTCTAATTGCTCTGTCAAGAGTTTACAAAACTATTCAGAAGTGGTGAAAGAGGTATCCTTGTCTTGTTCTAGTTTTTAAAAGGAATGCTTTCAATTTTTATACATTTAGAATGATGTTTGCCTTGGGTTTAGCATATATAGCTTTTACGATGTTGAGGTATGTTCCTACTTTCTCAGATGTTTCTAGTGTTTAAAACATAAAGGGGAGCTGTACTTTGTCAAATGATTTTTCTGGATCTATTGAGATAATCATATGATTCTTGCCTTTAAGTCTAACTGATGAATTACATTTATTGATTTTTGTTTGTTGAGCAAACCTTGCTTCCTTGGGATGAACCCCACTTGATCATAGTGTACTTGGCATCTATATTCATCAAGGATATTGGTCTGAACTTTTCTTTCCTTTGTGTGTCTTCATCTGGTTTTGGTACTAGGGTGACACTAGCCTCATACAATGAGTTTGGGAGTGTTCCCTCATCTTCTATTTTATGGAATAATTTGAAGAATATTGGTGGTAATTCTTCTTTGAAAGTCTTGTAGAACTCAGCTGAGAATTCATCTGGTCCTGGGCTTCTCTTGGCTGGTAGGCTTTTCATGGCATCTTTTTATTTCAGTGCTTGAAATTTATCTGTTTGAATTGTATATGTCCTCCTGGATTCCATGTAGGTAGATTATATGTCTCTAGAAATTTGTCAATGTCTTCAAGATTTTCTATTTTATTGAAGTATAAATTTTCAAAATAGTTTCTAATTATCATTTGTATTTCAGTATGTCTGGTGTGATATTTCCTTTTTCATCACAAATTTTAGTAATTTGAGTTTTCTCTCTCTTTCTCTTCTTTAGCATGGCTAAAGATTTATGAATTTTATTTATTTTTTCAAAAATTCAACTTTTTGTTTTGTCAATTTTTAATTGTTTCTTTTGTTTCAATTTTTTGATTTGAGCAATGATTTAATAAATTACTGTCTTCTACTGCTTTTGATGTTGATTTGTTCTTTTTTTAGGGCTTTGAAGTATAATTTTAGGTTGTTTATTCATTGAATTTCTAGTCTTTTAATGAATGAGCTCAATGCAATGACATTTCCTCTTAACACTCACTTCATAGTATTCCAGAGATTTTGATATGTTGTATTACTATTCTCATTTACCTCTAAGTAGTTTTTTTATTTCCTCCTTGATTTTCTATGCTATACATTTGTTATTAAATACTTTACTATTTAGTCTCCCTGTGTTGGAGTAGATTCTATTTTTTTAATTTTATCATTGATTCTTAATTTCATCCCATTATGATCTGATCGAATGTAAGGTCATATCTCTATTTTTTTGTATTTGCTAAGAGTTGATTTGCGGCATAAGATATGGTCTGTTTTAGAGAAGGATCCATGTGCTGCTGAGAAGAAAGTGCATTCACTCATTGATGGATGAAATATTCTATATATGTCCACTAATACAAATTTTAATTGTATTATTTAGCTCCATAGTTTCTTTATTTAGTGTTTGTTTGGAAGATCTACCCAATAGTGACAGAAATGTGTTAAACTCACCCAGTATTACTGTGTTGTGGTCTATTTGATTCTTGAAATTGAGAAGGGTTTGTTTGATGTATATAGATAATCCATTGTTTGGGGCATAATATTTATGATTGTTATGGCTAGTTGATGTTTAAATCCCTTAAGCAAAATGAAATGGTTTTCTTTGTCCCGTCTGGTGAATTTTGACTTGAAGTCCACTTTATCTGATATAAGGATAGGAACCCCTGCTTGTTTCAAAGGTCTAGGTAAGTGATATGTTTTTTTTTTGTTTGTTTGTTTTTTGTTTTTCCCATCCTTTCACCTTCAGTCTGTAGATGTCTTTGACCACAAGATGAGTCTCTTGGAGACAGTATTGTCGGGTCTCGTATTTTAATCCAGTCTTCAGTCTATGTCTTTTGGTTGATGAGTTTAGGCCATTAACATTCAGGGTTATTATTGAGATATGATTTGTATTCCCAGTCATTTTGGCTTATTTCTCATTTTTAATTTGATTTAAGTCTCTTCTTTAATTGACTTTTCTTGTAGTGTAGTTCTTCCATTTGCTATTCTGACCCATTTTTTTCTTTTCCTCTGTATGGAATATTTTGCTAAGAATGATCTGTAGTGCAGTGTAAATATTCCATATTTGTATTTCTGAAGTTAAAAATTCCTGACACATAAACTTTATCTTCCATCTTTCTTAAAGTAATCTCAACACATCTATCCATACTTGTGAAAACCAAGATGTAATTACTAAGTGACGGGTTCATAGGTCATGACCAAATTGGATTTTGGACACAACACTGCTAACACTTGGTAGAACTCCTCTTTGTTTTTCCTACATGACACCAGCTGAAACATTCTTCCCACAATGCACCAAGGCAAAAGTGGATGCAATCTTATTCTTGAAGCTTTCTTAATTGAGACCATGTAGATTCCAGAATGTACACGTGTCGCGACCCCTTGCCAGCAAGGGAAAACACGACACAGGATTCTTCTTTCAGCAGTTTATTCAGGCCTTGATTCAAGTATCATCTTCTAGCGACCCCCCGCCGAGCGCCCAAGCACAGCCTAATAAAGCCTCCCGCATACCAATCCCAAGCTGCCACCTAGATCTTTCTCATAGGGTGGTAAGGGATTGCGCGCCAATTCTCCATAAAAGGAGTTGTTTATCACAGGCCACAGTGGAAGCCGGCGCCATCTTCTAATGGCGGCCACGGTCTATAGGAACGGCTCACCACAGTTCCCCCTTCTGTTTTATAAAACAATGCAGGCGAAAGTAGAGGTCCTATCCCACTGTGCAGAAGTGGCTGCAATGTATGGTTCAGTCCTAAGGAGGGCCCTTCCCTAGACCTGGTCCCATATCAGCGGACGCCTTTTTTCGTAGGGCGGGGCGTGGATGTCAAACCCGCATGCAATAGGACATGCTTTCCTTGAGGTCCGTTGAGGGATCACTCAAGTGCAGTGCCTTGCCTCGCATCCTGCATCGTGACTACGGCGAGAAGTAGGATAACACAGGTAGCCTGGTAATGATGACAAAATTTAAGTTGGCAACACAATCCCTAAGCCCCAGAGGAAGGTAAAGAGTCTGTAGCCGAGAAGAAAGACCAGTCCTGAAACCCATCTGCGTGCAATGGTAACAAGACCTGCAGAGTGCAAGGGCTATTCAGCACTGAGAAAGCATAGGAAAGAGGGCACGCCAATCCCAGTGCAATGTGAAATTAACTTGGGGTGCAACGGCCATGCCCAGAAATCACTGTTTAAGATGTGCAAGCCAGATTTGTGGAGAAATGCCATTTTCTAAGGCCGCAAGAGCCTGTACAATCATAGCCTTCTCTTGTGCATGGCGAGTTTTAAGGCGACAGAGAAGCCACAAACAAAGCACAACACCGAAGCAACACATAGCGCCAAAAATACCCACTCCCACCCATTCCTTAAAGAAGGAAAAAGCAGAGGATAGCCAACTGGTGAATTGACCCAAAGTCACTGGTTCGACACGGGTACTATTCAAAACAGCAATCTGAGTTAGTTGAGACTGGATCAAGTTTTCTGCTTCCATGGACCAGGTTCCGGATAGATACTCCCCGATGATGCGGGAGGCATTTCTGGAATCATTAAATCTGACAGAGGTTATACATAAATGTGCACGTTGATCAACACAACCTAAATGTACTAGAACAGACAATTCCTCAACTTGAGCTTGAAGCAGATCTATCCTTTGATTAGCAGCCAGAATCCCAGATAAAATGTGTTGATTAATTTTACTTTGGGATTCAAGTACGGTGGATGTTTGTTGAATAACCTGATTAATAGTGGCAGCAGTTTGTACTTGGCTGGCCATGGCTACTCCAGCTGTAACTGCTGCAGCAGCAGATACCGCCACAGCTGTCACTATAGCTGCCGTTATTCCAAAATCTCTACGGGCTCTAATCAGTTCAACAATAGGAAAAGACTCTGGATCTGCAGTAACTGGGATCGGGACAAAGGTTGGAATTTTCATAATCACTGCCGTAGTCCAGGAGCCATTCCAACACTCAGACAAGTAACAAGTAACATTAGAACAATTAAGCATCCCCTATGATGTATCATTAGCCAAAAGAAACAGGAACGGAGATTGGAGACAGAGTGCTGCGGAGGGTAATGTAGCATTAGATAATTGTGAATTATTTGCAAAAATTTTAAGCCTCCTACCTCGCTCCGAGTCTTGGGTACTACCAGAAACATTAAACAGCCAACTTTGGACTCCTCGTAATTGAGCCAAAGCGGAAATATCAGCTGTGGCTCCCTTTTCATTGGAAATCAACCATTGAAACCAGGACCAACCTGCTCCTATAGAGGAATTATTGTTGGAAGAATTATACAAGTATCTTTTAAGAGAGGGGGAAAGGGAGAAACCTTTAGCGACCTGATGTTTCTCCCAAGAATGATCTTGGCAAGGAGTGAATGTTGGGGGGGTATCCTGTTTGTTGATTAGCAAACCTGCCTTGCCCCAAAAGCGTATCCTTATCCCAGGCAGGGCGTCCCGCTGCATGATTTTGGGCAGCTTACTCTACTGCACCCTCTAGCACAAATGCTCTCCAATCCAAATATTTACCTGGGGAAACACAAGCGCGGACCAGACTAGCCCAATCTGAAGGAGTCATACAAAATCTAGTAAGTCCCTCCACCTGAGTGAGAGTGAAAGCGGCATCTATGCCATAAGTGCGGACAGATTCTGCCAAGGTTTTAACTATCTTAAAGTCTAAAGGCTCATGATATCTTCCCCTGTTATTGTCCTGAAATACAGGGTATGCAAGTCCCATATCTGTATTAACTGTCCTCCAAACTTGAGCATGAAAAGATCTCCCGGAACCTTGGCTCCCCCCCACATACGGGGGTGGGGCAACGGCACCATATCTTCTTCTAAATTTTCAACCTCCTCCTCCTCAGAATTTTGTTGACCAATATTAGATCCCTCCCCCTTCTTACAGTAGGCATGCGCGCCTTGTGTCTCCTTTTTCTTCTTTTTCATTTTTATCTTACGTAGTTGTTGTAACAATATATCAAGGTCCTCAGAACTCTCTGAGTCGCTTGTGTTCTCAGGCGTTCTGAATTCGGTCAAGTCTGGATAGAGCCTTCTCCTATTTTTATTTTCAAGCTCTTTTGCCTTCTCACTACTCTTACTCTTAATACTCTCTGCCACTTCACTATGTGATCCTTCAGATTTTTCCTCATGTAGTTGTTCAAGAACGGCCTGACCCTCACTCACAGCTTCTTGGCATTTACCATCTGCTATACATCCTCTAACTAACTTCCAAAGTGGTATAACACCACCCTCTAAGGTGCCTTGCTCACGAGCAAAATCTAGATCTTTCCCTAATTTGTCCCAGCTAAGAATCGTAAGACTTCCTGAAAAGGCAAACCAAGGAGCCGCTATATCAGCTTCTCTCAAAAACATTTGCAAAGTACTCTGCTTTACCTTAAGTCCTTTTGAACGTAACAACCCATCTAGGGCCAACAAAATTGGGCTTGAAGAAGTAGCGCCCATAATGTTTTTAGAGCTATAAAGAAAATGAAAGTACAAAAATCCCCGCTCTCTTCCTTTTACAGGGGAGCGTTCCGTTCTATGAATTCCCCGCTCTCTTCCTTTTACAGGGGAGCGTCCCTTTTCCTGCTCTCTCTTTCTTTACCGAGGAGCGTCCCGCTATTAGCTTGCGGATTCCCACTTTACCTGGGAACTTACCAGTGCACCACCCTGACTGCTGAAAGTTCTGGATCCTGGGTTCGAGGAATATAATTCCCCGTCCGGGCCACCAATTGTCGCGACCCCTCGCCGGCAAGGGAAAAACACGACACAGGATTCTTCTTTCAGCAGTTTATTCAGGCCTTGATTCAAGTATCATCTTCTAGCGACCCCCCGCCGAGCGCCCAAGCACAGCCTAATAAAGCCTCCCGCATACCAATCCCAAGCTGCCACCTAGATCTTTCTCATAGGGTGGTAAGGGATTGCGCGCCAATTCTCCATAAAAGGAGTTGTTTATCACAGGCCACAGTGGAAGCCGGCGCCATCTTCTAATGGCGGCCACGGTCTATAGGAATGGCTCACCACATACACGAAGACAGGAAATGATTCTGAGACCCCAAATGTTTGTTTTTAATGATTGAAATGATTGAAAATATTAATAGATATATCCTTGCACATGGATAATCTTATGTGTGTATACACAAATATATATAATATAAATGACATAATTAACATTTGATTACTAACCACATGCCCAATACTTTTCTAGCTGTTTAACCTATATAATCTCATGTCATTCTTATATTGATTTTTGGCAACTAATGATAAGCATGACTTAGAAGGAAAATAATTTATTCTGCATTAATGCAGCTGTGAAATGACATGAAACCTACTCTTATCTCCAAGTCTGGGGTTAATGTGGTGCACAAATATGAGTTTCATAAGACTGTCAGACATAAGCAGGAAAACAGAAAGGTCATGAGAAGGAAAATCATTCTACCACGAAGGAGAAAAACCGGTCTTTTCCACAACCATTTAGCTTTGGCGCTTAATGCAGAAAAGGCAGCAAGATTTAGTCTGATGCTAGTGTGTTTGCTACATCTATTTGACAGGAGGAAGAGAAATCTTTAAGTTATTAACTTCAATGTATTTCCTCAAAAATCCTGGGATTTCTGAAAAGTTAAATTGTCTTAAAAATAACTTTGGATAGCTAAGCAATCATGTTTAAGTTCTCTCAGTCTCTGCTAATATTTATATTCCAATTTCTTTGTTTGAAAGTTTTTAACTCACAGGATTACAATGTTTCACAATATTATTTTTTTTAAGCCCAATTCTAAGAATAATGGGAGCTATTACTTGTGAGTGAGTGAAAAGCTTTGGGAAGTAACCTTAGATCTGTGGCCATGTTTCTTAATGTTCTTGCTGACTACTAAGGGGAAGTTTGTGCAATAAAAATATTTCTCATTGTACAGTACATGGAATAATATTCACTGTAAAGTCTAACACTTGCATTACTTTCCTTAGACATAAAAGCTATAATCAGGTATAAAGCTTTTAGGTTTGGAATATTACACAAGAATAACACTAGAATGATTAGGTATTGTTACTTATTAAATACACACACAATTTTTTTCAAGTAGAAATTTTAAAAATAGTAGTTTCTTCTATCATCATTTATTGAATTGTTTTTGCCAGAAAGTTTACCTTCTTACTGTAGGTCAGGCATTTTTTGTTTTTAAATTTCGTGACTCCTTAGCCTGGATATTCATGTTTTTCTACATTATAGATAAGCAAACTGTCACCAAAAAATAAAAAGAGTAGAACCTAATTCCAGGCCATACAGCTTTTAAATGATCGATTCAGGATTTAAACCTTGTCTGACTTTAAACCCTCATAATAATACCTGCTGTCAATCAGTTACATAAATTAAGTATATGTAATCTATGATGTTATCAAGGTATCTAACATAATACTTTATGAAAATCTTATAAATTCCAAGAAGTTAATAACACAACTAGGCTAATTAAAGCTTTGTGAAAAATCACAACTAAAGAGTCCTCATTCAACCATTTGATATTTAGTATCAGCAGTTTCAACAGCTTTGGACTGTACACTAAAGATTTGTTTATCAATAACTATTCTCCCAGAGTTAATTAATTTTATTCTAAAATACTACTACATGAAATTCAGAATTAGTCAAGTTCTTTGTCCACATAACAATAAAGATTTTGGAGAAACTACATATAATAAAGACTGTTCTATTTGGATCTGGAATGTCCCCAGTCTTGAAGTCTTGGTCCCCATAATAGCAATAATCATAGGTGGATCTTTTGGAAAGTGATTGGATCATTAGGGCTCTGAGCTCTTTGATGGATTACTCCATTGAGAAACTGATGACTGAATTTATTATTGGGAAACTGTAGAAGGTAGAACTGATTATTGGGAAAATGTAGGAGGTGGAACTGAGTAGTAGGTAGCAAGTCCTTAGGGGCTATACTGGGGAATATATCTTGTCCCAGGTCTCCTTTTCCCTCTTTTCTTCTCTCTCTCTCTCTCTCTCTCTCTCTCTCTCTCTCTCTCTCTCTCTCTCTCTCTCTCTCCCCTTGGGTAAGCAGTTTTGTTCCTCCACACCCTTCAACCATGATATTCTGCCCCACTCAGGCTCAAAACAATGGAACCAGCTAACCTTAGACTAAAACATCGAAAACCATAAGCCAAAATAAATCTTTTCTTCTCTCAGTAGATTTTCTGGGGTATTTATCACACTGATGAAAAGCTAACACAAATACTTTCTTTTAACACGGATAGAAGTCATTATCTGGCTCAAAACTTATGCTACTTTCTACTCCACAAATGGTGACTTTAGCATCAAAGAAACATCTGTATCCAATGTTTCCTATTTAGAATACAGACAATTCTACAATGACAACACCACCCTAACTGTTCACTACTGCTAAAGACAAAATAATAGCTACGACAATAAAACATAAGATGGTAAATTATGTTAAAAGTAATCCAAATAAAATACAAAATAGAATAATACAAATACAATTTCTCGTTCTTAATATCTATGTAACCCTGGGCAAGGCACGTATCCTCTTTTTATCTCAATTTTCTTATCTGTATGATGAAAATAATATTGTGAGGGTTCATAATACATATGATGTCCTAAACCAATGTCTTAAAAGGAAAAATATTTTTAAATACTACAAATAAAAATATTTTAAAATACTACTCTAAAATATAATAAATAGGTAAATAAGTCCATTGAAGAGGGGGGTGAGAGAAATTTTTAAAAAAGATGAAGATAAAAGCAAAAATTAAAGAAAAAAATTAAGACAGAAACCAAAACATTTAGAGTTGAGTTAAAATTAATGAAAATAGTTTTAAAATTTAAAAATGTAAGATTATAACTGCAACAAACTTAAAAGCAGAATAATAAGCAAAGATACTATTCCTATAACTAAAATACTTTTATCAGAGCTCTTTGAGCTGTGAAGTTCTCCACTGGTTAAAGTCCCTCTGTAAGATGATAATAATGACTAGAGTTTATATATCTGAAAATCCTTTGAAATTTAATAATAATTACAACAGTAATTTAAACTAATTTTTATTATGTGACAGTATTTTCAAGTAATATTTATCAACCCACCTACTCTTAAAACAACATTGTAAAATATTATTTATATTTCTGTTTTTCAGATATGGAAACTAAGGAAGTTAAGGAATTTCCCAAAGATTATATCTCTAGTACAGGCAGGAGTCAGAATTTCAACAGTTATGTTAAAGATAAAGGAAAAAGATATGTAAGAATATTGGGCTGCTGAAAACTAGAAATTTGAAAGAAAGAAAAGAATTTAAAGAAAAATTTTTAAATCTCTTTATGATGTGTCAGCTAAACATTACAAGAACCCTATTGTAAAGATCAATGTGAGTCTTCAAGGGCTTAGCATCAAATTTGTGGTTTTGGTTTGATTTGATGTGGTTTGGGATAAATGAGAATGTTCAGATTGGTCTTTAAAAAACAGCAGGATGACTCCACAGACCTATTGCAAGGGGTCACACAAAGATTAATGAAGGTTGTCAGAGCAAAACCACATATAAAATCCAAGATGTTCACATGCCCCTCTTTCTTAATTAATCTTTATTTTTAGATGAATAAAATTATGTAAGTAAACATGACGTGTTCTATTATTTCATAAAAAACTTACAGGAAATCCTTTTGCTATATGTTATGCTCTAAACAGAGAAAGAAGGTCAAGGTGAGGAGACAAGTTATAGAATTTATTTCTTTCCTTTCTGGAATGAAACATGGACAGAAGTTGCAAAGATAAGTGCCAAGACTCTTGTGAGAGAATGTTTTTTTCTTCAGCTGCCTGCCACAGTTTGTGGAACAATGAAGAACAATGAAAATAATGACAATTGTTTTCACGTTTGACGAACAAATGTAAAAATTAATTTTTGAACTCTAATGTACGATACTTCCTCTAGGAATAAGTTTTTCGTCTGCTAATTAAGTGGGCTTTGTATAATCATGAATTCACAATGCTTTGGTAGGGAAAATTGTCTCCTTAGACAAGATCATATAATTTTGTCAAGAGTCAACTCTTAGAAAGAAATGTGATTTGTCTTAATAAATACAGGGTCATGCAATTAATGTTAAGAAAAGAGAATACAGTGTTGTTTTTTTTTCCTTATGTACTTCTCCATAATTACTTCTTATTTGTTTTTTGAAGTCAATATTTAAGAGATAAAATAAAAAGAGAGATAGTAATAATATTTGATTTTTAGATCTGTCATGTAAATGAACCTTTTCCAAGTTTGCAAAATAATGTCTATCACTGTAATTACAGCTTGGAAACCTAATTCAGAGAACAAAATCAAATTTGACCTTTATTTGAACTGAACTGAACCTTTGGGGTTCATAGGAATTCAGTTTGCTTCTTGGAGTCTTAAAAAATATGCTGTTTTTAATTATAATGACTAACTGAAATAGTTCATTGTCATAATTCTATATTAAGCAGGCATGTGTCAGACTAGCAGAGTTCAGTGCAATATTTCATGCTTCTTGCCTTTTGACCTCCATCATTTTCTTCATGCTTAGTGTCTATAAGTGATTAATTGATACAAGAATAAGATTGATGAACATAAATACAACAGTAACATATAAAAGGTTAGTAACATTAGCTGAAATTAGTTTCTACAACCAAAAAAATCAAGAATCCTCAAAATACTTTTTACGATTTAGATATTAGGTGTCCCCCAAAAGCTCATGTGTGAGATAATGAAAGAAAGTTTAGAGATGAAATGATTGGATTATAAAAGGTTTAACCTGATCCATGTATTTATCACCTGATATGGGTTAGCTTGGTGGTAACTGTATGTAGGCAGGTGGGTGTAGCTGCAGGAGGTGGGTCCCTGGGGACATGTATTTGGGGGTATACATTTTGTCCTTGGTGAGCAGAGCTCTCACTCTGCTTCCTGGTGTGATTTCTTGAGCCATTTCCCTCTACCCCACTCTTCTGTCATGATGTTCTACTTCATCTCAAGGCCTGAGGAATGAAGTTGGCCATTTATTGACTGAAACCGCTGATAAACTTTTCCTTCTCTAATTGTTCTTGTAAGGTCTTTTGGTCACAGCAGCAAAAAAAAAAAAAAAAAAAGCCAAGTAAAACAATGCTTAATATGATTCCCCTCCCCTGGGGCAATTGTTGGGTAGAGGAACGCTCACAGCTCACTCTTCAGTTTTGACTGCATGATTCTAGTGACTTTTATTTGCAGTTCAGGAAATTACTTCCAGGACCATATGCTGAATTTTCTGAAATTCAAAATAGAGTGATTTATGAACTCCTCCCTATAATTTAACATTTTCCTATCAAATTCTCCCATATCCTCTTTCGTGTAAACTGGTATTTAATTCTATCTAATCTCTAATTGTTCGATTTGTCTAGCTTGTTGATAATAATGACTTTCACTAAAAATTTTATATTTATATTTATTATTCATGAGGAGGCATTTTCTCCACTAGGGAAATGATGAAACTTTGGCTGACAGATGTGATTTAGTTGATAATCAGCAACACACTGCCTTTGACTTAGGTTCACCTAAGTATAAAGCTCATGTTCATAATCACCACAAAATATGCCCTTCATTGTCTTTGGTTTCTTTCTCATGTATTAACCAGTTCAGCCAAACAATCTATAATATCTTAGATTTTCTCTTCCTCTTGGCTCTTTGAAGTCCCAATATTACACTACCTTTAATCCTAGATAAATCTGCTAGCTTTCTCTTCCTTGCTTCTGAGAAATGTTTGAGAAAATTAATTTTCTATGATTAAAAGCTATATCAGAAAAAATGTTATTTTAAACTTTAACTAGAGCTTTAAATATGCACAGCAACATTTTCACTAGTTTTGTGACTTCCCTTTCTTATACTTAACTCTGGCTATAAAAAAATCCATACAAGTTTCTAAGGCCTCCAATTCTACTTCAAATTTTCTTACCCATGGGGAACCTTTGGTTCTTCTTTTTTGTTGTTTGTTTGTTTTTTAAAATATTTTGGTTGTAGATGGACACAATAACTTTAATTTATTTATGTATTTGGACCTGAGGATAAAACCCTGTGCCTCACACGTGCTAGGCAAGTACTCTACCACTTAGCCACAGCCCAGCCCTTGGTTATTATTTTGAAAAGAAGAAATGAATGTGCACTCAGGCTCCAAGGCTACCTCAGTGCCAACAGGACACCAAGGACCTAAATGCTATGTCCACCTGGGCACCAGACTGGACCTTAGGGAACCAGGATTCAGGTCCCTATCTGTGAGTCCAGACCCCAGTGAACTCCAATACTAGAATAACCCCCATGGATCCAGACACCAAGATTAATCCAATCCCAGACAGGCCTTTATATACTCAAGGTCAAGTCATGCCCATGTAGATGCTCCAGGATTAAACCCACAAACACAGATAGTAGTCCTTTTCCTTTTGGACCCCAATGCCAGGATGACCATCTGGACTCAGACACCAGACTTACTTACATACAGACTCAGATATCAGGTCAACCCTTCTGTGAACCTCCACAGAAAGCCTACCTGTGTTTCCTATCTGCCATTCCTTCCCTCCAAATCTTTGACCAGGTTTACTTGTTGAAGGGCTTTCCCTACCAAACCTTGTCTATAAAGATTGAATGAAGTAATCATTCTTCCAAGACTGGATAAACACTGTATAAATGCACAGACATCAAAGTTCAGAAAAGTCTGGCATCACCGAAGAAAAAAGTGAACAAGAAAAAAAAGAGATAAAATGGACGCTGATCTATGATGGCAGGGAGGTGGGGTGGGCATGGAAAGAATAGAGGAACTTTGAATTGGGCAAAGGGGAAGGTATGAAGGGGTTATAGGGGTAGGAAAGATGGTGGAATGGGATGGATATCATTACCCTAGGTATATGCATGATTACATGAATGGTGTACCTCCACACTGTGTAGAATTGAAATGTTATGCTCCATTTGAGTATTATGAATTGAAATGCATTCTGCTGTCATGTACAACTAAGTAGAACAAGTAAAAATAATTTAAAAAGAGATAAAAAGCTAAATAAATAGAGATCTATGAGTTACTTAACAGATAATTAAAAATAATCAGCTCAATGAAGTTCAGCAAGCTTCAAAAGAACACACATAGACAATTAAAATCAGGAAAACAATTCATGAACAAAACTAGTATTTCCACAAAGAAATACAAGCCATAGATGTTCTAGAACTGAAGAACACAATGACCGACCAAAAAGAATTCAATACAGTTCTTTGACAGCAGAATTTGAGCAGAACAATCAGTGAGTTTCAAGACATATAACTTAAAATTAGTCAACAACAAAAACTGAAAGCTTTCTAATATCTGGAACAAGACAAGAATGTTCATTCTTACCTCCTCTATTCAATATAGTACTGGAAAACTTAGATTGTGCAATCAGGCAATCAAAATAAATACAAGACATCAAAATCAGAAAGGAAACAGTAAAATTAATGATACTATATGTAGAAAACTCTGAAGATGCCACAAAAAGACATTGCTAGAACTAAGAATATATTCCATGAAGATGCTTGATACAAAACATATAGGTATGTTTTATCAATTTTATTTCTATACACTAACAACAAACCAACTGAAAATGAAATAAAAATAATTGCATTTATAATAATGTCAAAAAGAGTAAAATATTTAGGAACAAATTTAACTGAGAAGATGAAAAGTTTATACACTGAAAATCTTAAAACAATGCTGAAAGACATTCAAGACAAATAGAAAGATATCCTACGTTCATGGATTGGAAAAATTAGTACTCTTAGTATTTGTACAATCCAAAGCAATCTACATTTTCAATACAATCTCCATCAAAATTCCAACAGCATTTTCCATAGAAATAAAAGTCATTTCTAAAATTTGTATGAAACTGCAGAAGACCCTGAATAGAAAAGCAGTATTTGACAAAAATGAATATATCATACTTCTTGATTTCAGCTTATATTGCAAAGTTAATAATGAAAACACTGTAGTACTGATTTAAACATAGACATAAATACTGGTAGAACACAATAGTTTAAGAATAAACCCCACTGACGAAGTCAACTGAATTTCAACAAGAGCACTAATAATACAGAATGAGTAAAGAATGGTCTGTTCAATACATGGTGTTAGGAAAACTGAATATCCACAGGTAAGTGAAATGAAAATGAATCAGTATCTTACATGGTACACAGAAAAAAAAAAAACTCAGAATGGATTAAAGACTTAAGCATAAGTCCTGAGACTGTAAAATAAAGTAAAACTTCTTTACATTGGTCTTAGCAATGATTTGGGGAATGTAATACTCAAAGCATAGGCAACAAAAGCAAAATAAGTGAGATTACATCAAATTGAAAAACTCGGCACAGTAACAGGAACAAGCAACAAAATTTGTAAAATATATATTTGATAAAGGATTAATATACAAAACAAATAAGAAACTCGGAATATTTAATTAAAAATTATAACAACCTGATTAACAAATGGGCAAGTACCTAAATAGGCATTTCACCAAAGTCACACAAATAGCCAACACGTATATGACAATGGATTCAACATCACCAATCATGGAAATGCAAATCAAAATCATAATGAGACATTACCTTATAACAGGACGGCCATTAAAAAAAAAGTGGTAAGTGTTGGCAAGAATGTGGAGAAAATATATCCTTAGTACACTGCTGATGGAATAAAATTATGTCTGCCACTTTGAAAGACAATATGGAGGTTCCTAAAAAATACTTAAAGTAGAACAACCATATGATCCAGAAATTCCCTTTTGAGTATTTATACAAAGGAATTGAAATCGGGATCTCAAAGATATACCTGCAGGCACATGCTTATTAAAGCTTATTAGCAATGGTAATGCTACAGAAACAACTTACATGTTCACTGATTGCTAAATATATAAAATAATGTGTGATATATTTACACTAAAATATTATTTGGTCTTAAAAAGGAAAGAAATCCTGCCATTCGTGACAACATGGATGGACCAAGAGGACATAATGCTAAGTAAGGTAAGTTATATACAGAAAAATAAATACTATACAACCTCACTTTTATGTGAAAGTTAAAATTGCACATTTATAGAAGTAGAGAATAGAATTATGATGATTTCTCCAATGAGGTTTTAGTTATGCAAGATAAATTCCAGAGATTTACTATACAATATTAGCTATATACAGCTATATACAATATTAGCTATATACAGCACATTGCCTCTTGTTAACAATGCAGTGTTATATACTTAAAGTTTCCTGAGAGTGTAGATTTTACAGTAACTGTTCTTACACACACACACACACACACACACACACACACTCTACATACAATAATAGTAATAATTAAGGGGGCAGGAGAAAACCTTGGGAAGTGACTAGTATATCAGTGACCTTGGTTTTCATGATGGTTTCCCAAATATATACTTATCCCTAAACGCATCAAGCCTTACAGAATGCATATGTACAATTTTTTGCATATCAATAATACATAAATAAAATGCTTAATAAAAACATAGTTCATTAGTACTTCCATAAGTAATTAAAATAAGATGTTCCATAAATTTTCTCTCTTTCTCTAAACCACAAAATAAAGAATATTAGGAATTCTTAACCAGACTCTAGAGACTTCTTGAACCTGTCAAGTTATAAGCAGAAATGTGGGAGGTTGTTCATTTTTTTAAAGAACAGGACAATAATATTTGACACCCCAAAGGAATCAGTGAATCAATGATATAAAAGAAATTATTCAGGACCAGGTCCAGTGACACATGCTTGGAAAGGCAGTGACTTCGGAGGCTGAGGCAGGAGGATAGCAAATTTAAGGCTAATGTTAGCAATTTATCAAGAACCTAAGCAACTTAGTGAGACCACCTCAAAATAAAAAGTTTAATGAGTTGGGTATGTAGTTCAATGGTAAAGTTCCCTTGGGTTCCACTTCAGTACAAAAAAAAATTGGGGGGAATGACTCCAAGATGGCTAAATGTATTCAGCACTTAGTCTTTCCTACACAAAGAAGAATGAAAACAACAAATGAATACCTTCATCTTGAAGAGAAAGGCCAAGGGAGAATACTGTAATTCATCAAGGGACACATGGGAACCCTGTAATACACAAAGACCTTAGATGCTGTCATACAAAACAAAACACACCAATAATTCTGATTATTTTTAAGTAATTTGAATTGGTTCCCTTGATATGCAAGGAGCAGGCTCACCTAAGGAGCATGTGAGAAGGAAAGAAGGCAGGACCGCATCGTGGTTAAGCATATGGATTCTGGATTCAGGCCACCTGGGTCACATCCCAGCTCTGCCACTTGCAAACTCTGTGACCATCCCTGTATTTTTTTTTTCCTTCAGTACTTTCTTTTAGACATAAAACAATTCACAGTGGCAACAGCACCTATCCCTAGGGTGGTTATGGTAAATGGATTACTTAATACATGCAAAAGAGTTCAGAGTAGTTCCTGATCACTCATTCAAGAGGCATGCATTAAGTTTTGTTTTCTACTATTATAATTAGAACAAATATCCAAGGAACCCAATACATAAAGAAGTAAGTGGGGAGGGGTAGAAGAAAGGAATGAAGCCTGCAAAAAGAAGCTGGGGGAAAAGGAGGAAGAACAGAGGAGCTCACAGTCCTGGGGCCCCAGGACTACATGAGGAAGAGAATCAACAGTATTGGAAGTGGCATGAAGTAAAAAGAAAAAAAGATAAGCATTGCAAATAGCTCCTTGGATATAAGGAATGGAGGTTTTGTTGAGCCTGGAAACAACAGTGTAACACAAATTTCAGTGAACTAAAAATTTAGTGGAAATGAAAGACATGAAGGTAGAGATAATAGATAATTCTTTCAAAAAGTTTGGGGAGTCTGAGGAGGAGAATTTCAACCATAGGTGAAGGAACATGATGGCAGTCTGGGAGTTTTGTTAATAGAAGAGACTATTAAGCATCTTTACAAAGCAATTTGTTTAATTTATTTAACATTAGTTTTTGTAAGTACAATAAAATCTCTCCCCATCCCCTTTTTCTCTTTCCCCCTCTTTTTCCTCATATATATGTAAATACAATCAGAATAGTCCCTCTTAACCATGGGAGACAATTTTTCAAGATTCTAAGAGGATGCCTGAAATTACAGATACACACACACACACACGCGCGCGCACATTTTTCCTACATACATATCTGTGATAAAGTTTAATTTATAAATTAGGCACAGCAAGAGATTGACAAAAACTAATCATAAAACAAAAATTATTAAAATAATTTTTAAATATAATGTAATAAAGTTATATGAATACAGTCTATCAAAAATATTTCATCTAACTATGCTGTATTTTTGGACTATGATTAACTATGGGTAGTTAAAACCAAGGAGATAATCTGAAATTGCAGATAAAGACGACTATTGCATAGTTGTTGAGTGACATGTCCTGATTTGAAATCGTCATACATATATATGTATGTATATATTTATATTTGTATACACATATATTTATATCATAGTAAATCATTCAAATAATATTATATATGTGTTGGGGGGGTGCATGTGTATGTGTGTGTCAATATGTACTACAGTAATGTATTTATTATGTAACTTCCAATTCATAAGAGGAGTATACAAAATACTATACTCCTATAGGTGTATAGAAAATTATGTTAACAACTTTAATACAAAGTAGTAAATAACAGTAGCAAGAACACACCAAAGAATTTCTAATAGGAAAGAGTTAGCTTGGTCAGATGCTTTCCTTGGGGAAGGGATCTTTGCATTTGACCAAGGAAGAACTGGAATTTGTAATTACTGTTGATGGGCTCACTTCACTTCAGGAAAAGGAGAAAAAAACTCACAAAACACCAGAGATAAAAGGGGCTATAGAAGAAAAAAATTGAGGAATTCTAAGAACATATATGTTCACAGTATGTTCACAATATTTCTATATAAAGTATATTTTGAGGGGGAGCCATTTGTATATACATACACACATATAAACATGCACCAATAACTACACTAAATGAGAACAAGTGGATCAAATGGCCAATGCATAAATAGTGAGAATTGCTTTCACCATTGTTTAAGTCACCTTCTTCACAGCTCTGAAAGGTTGGAAAATCATAAACAACAACCTCCTAAAAAAAGTCCATAGGCCTCTAAGAGTGAGAAAGTTTCTATCAGAGACTTCAAAAATCATGGCAACAGAAATTCTAGGAGTAAACATTAAAAGTAATAATAAATATAATGTCAAAACTATTAATAAAACTATTTAACATTAGCATTGATAACATTAGTCTTAATGCTACTAATAATGGCAGAAGTAAGTATTAATAATATTAACATCAGTAACAGTGACGACCTCAAGCGTGAGTGGCAGCAGCCAAATCCTATCTTTTGCAGATGTGCAGCCAGAGTCTGTGCAGGAGCATATAAAGTGGGGGTGAGGACAACTGACCAGTCAGATACACTGTGCAATGCAACAAGTCTAGACCAGACAGCATCTCAAAGACATGTCAAGCCCTGTGTATCCAAAGGCTTTCCCAATCCAAACTGTATAAAGGAATTGCAGTGATGAATTTTAAAAGAGCAGAGAGGACAAGGGATGTATTCATAAGAATATTTAAGAGTGAAAATTCTCCCCATCTGCTTGTCCTTCTTTCTACAAATGCTCGGTGAGAGAAAGTATTAGTGCTCCTTACAACACTAAATCCCAAACCTATCTAACTCTTTAAACTTGAATGCAACTAATGATATATTCAAAAGACTAAAGGGAATTTTAAAATGATTTTTGGAATTGATGCATAAATGTTTCTTGGGACCTTATGAAAAATTAACAACTGTAGATTTGCCTGCTTTTGCAGAGCTTAAACTTTTGGAGTAGAGCTCACTGCTGTGTTCAGGTTTCACGAGAAGCCAAATTCAGGGTGAGTCCTGATGGTTGATCCATCATAAAAGTTACTCCCACCTCCCTCTGTGCAGGTCTTACTGGAGAAAAGCTTAAATAAGAGAAAAGCTGGGGAGGGGGGTGGGCAGAGGGTAGAGGTGGCGGGGAAACTGGTGCAGCTGTGGGTCATTAACAATAATCACAGCCCGCCAGCATAAACGGAAGCAGAGCGTGAGGATCCCCTCTTCTCCCTCTCCCTGTAAGAAGCCATCTGGACAAGGCAGTTTGGATTAAATGCTACTAAGGGAATTTTATTCTGTCTGAATTTATTAAAGGTCCTAGTGTAGACCGGGCCTCTGCTTTGGCTTTGAAATTTGGGACTAGGAACCCCGTACATAAAAGCACACCTCAGGGTTAGCAGCACCCGGTGTTGTCCTAAAGGAAAGTTCACAGCAGAATGAGAGTTTATTCCCCTCACTGGACAAGGAGGGAGAATGACTCACTGCAGTGGCCCAAGGCTCAGTGCCAAGCTGCATCCTGTTTGGGGTTGACGGGCCAGTACTATCTTTGCTGTCTGGTAGAAATGTTAATGTGCTAATAATTACCACTTTGCTTAAAAATCCAGCCCTAATATTTATTGAGGAATAAAAGAAATAGAAGGAAATACTTTCAAGAAGAAAAGAAGAAACAAGCAAACTCCAAATTTCTTTGGAGTATAAAATTTACTTATGTCTTCACTTTTCTCTTTTGTCTACAAACTTTTCTTTATTTTTTTTTCATCAAGGCCTTTTGGTGAGAAACTTAAAACAAAATAAACCAAGCCATTACCATTATTCACTTAGTGAATGGAACAGGACTCTACTACTTTTAATTCACTTACCATGTTTGAAAGTTTTATTGCACTTTGAGGATACTAGAGAAATATCTTCAATTACAATAATGTTTGAAGGCACTGATTTTAACCAACTAATTCCATTCCTTCTTGGAGAAAAGATATGTTTTCCTCTTTGAAAATCACACAAAATAATACTCTATAATGAAACCACATAAGAGTTGTAGTGGCTTCTTAAGAAGAATTGAGTTGTTCTCTTATTGTTACATTTGACTTTTTTTTTTTTAGTTTGTACCTACCTAAACAATAATGAACCTAGGGATGTGGTGAAGATTATTTAAACAATGCTAAGGATACATATGAACACTCAGAGTTAGTCTCTCAGCTTCTCATAAGTTACATATCGTTCCAAAGCTGCTAACCATGAGACAACATCTTTGGACCGGTAAGTAAAGAACAGGATTCCACAGTATGGCATTTAAGATGCCCACAGATTGTCAAACATGGGAAGCCCAAATATATAAGAATAGCCAAAAACTTTGGCATTCTCACCCAACAGGAATAATCCCAGTCCCCAAAGTAACTCCATCTGTCTTTCTTGAGCATCTAATGTATGGTTGGGATTAGTGTAGTCATAGTGAAGATGCATAATGACATAATGCATAATGACAGTGAGAAAAAAAGGATATTTTATATATTTACCAAGGAAAGAGCTTCATATAGCAACTTCTGTTTTATAACAGTTCACAGCATGTTTAACATATAAAATATATATTTTAAAATAGTGTTAGTTTGCTCAAGAAACACAGTATACAATTGGTAAAGAAAAAAATAAAGCAATTATAATTTTATGCTTGATTTTGTTTAGATGTTATTTAAGAGAGAGGAACAGATGTTGTTGGGTTTTGGCTATAGAAATAAAGAGCCCATGGAATTTTATTTTGCCTTCTCCTATTCAATGGCATTTATAAAGTTACATATTTAGCGCTGCTTAAACTGATCAATCTGGACATGAGGCTAGAAAACTGCTAACACTGACTTCATGTTCAAAACCTTTTTGTGTGAAGATTGACTTGAGGAATTATGTCAGTTAGAGGGTTTTTTTTTTTTTTTCATAAGATCTAACTGGAGTTTGGTTTACAAAACTCAAAATGAATCCAACAAAAATAAGCTGAAAAAAAACTAGTTGTCCTCATTTGTCGTGCTTTCCTCTTCTCAAGCTATTTTTTCCCTTTGGTGGTCAAGTTTTTACTGTGGGGTTTCTGAAATGCCCTCGCTAGCTGTTATTTACATTTTGAATACCTAGTCATGTGGAAGCTTAAATTCTCTATTGACACAGCTTTGAATGACGTGTTTCTTTGAGAACCATCCAAATAGAATGTTCTGGATTCACAAACAGCTGATGCCACCCCTTATGTATACAATGGAAAGGAAAAGCAGCCTTTACAGTAACAGAGTGTTTCCAGTGTTGCTAGAATAATCTGCACAACTCAAATAGTGAAGTCATTTTACAGACAATGTTATTAGAATGATTTGTTCAGTTCTGTTGTGGGAGATGTCCTACCAGAAATGAAATATCATTATTAAAAGAAGTCTCAGCAACAGGAAAGAACAAGAGGGAAAGGAAATCACCTGAGAATCACAAAGGCCTTGGAAGGAAATGCTGCTCTGAGGTGAGAGGAGCTTTAGATGTCAGGGTATATGGAGGATGAGGAGGTCTGGACGTCCAGGGAAGCAAAACAATACCTGGGGACCTGGCCCAGGTGACTTCCAAGGGCGGCCTGTCTGACCAGTGGGGTGCGTGAAACCTGATGAGTCTGTATCAGTGCTTTTGGGGCCAATTTCCCTCCTGAGAAAGAGCTGTATCCAAACTGAGATGGTTAGTAGCTGTAGCTGAAAAACTTTCTGCTCAATCCTGTATTAAGCAATGAAGCTGGGGACTCACTTTTCTGTGGAAAACAGCTATGAAAGGGTTTCGGTCTCCTCTCTGATCCCATATCCACCTTCAGGAGTACCCTCACCTGCTCTGCCTGTCACTCCTGCTGACTGAAATCCATATCCCTCCTCTCCACCCTCTGTTCTCTTGGCTTCCCTCAGGGAGGCCCAGAAACCCAGCTCCCATATTTTAAACATGAAATGTTGCAATGTTTTAAAATCAACTCAAAACTCCAATACAGAGATTTGATTTTCCCCTAAATTTCCTCCTAACCTAATCTTTCCCATTTCAATAAATGGTACCCCAGCCCTCCAATGTCATCTCTAGGAGTTGTTCTTTTCTTTTTCTTTAGAAAGTATTATTTTTTATTTTTTTATTTGTTCTAATTAGTTACACATGACAGTAGAATGCATTTTGACACACTGTACACAAATGGAACACAACTTCTTCCTCTGGCTGAACATGTGCAGAGTCACATTGGTAGCACAAACATACATGTACATAGGGTAATAATGTCTGTCTCATTCTACCGTCCTTCCCATCCCCACACCCTGCCTCTCCCCCCACTCCCCTCTGCAAAATTCAAAGTTCCTTCCTTCCTGTTCGAATTATGGATTAGCATCTTATTATCAGAGAAAACATTTGGCCTTTGGTTTTCTTGGTTTGGGCTTATTTCATTTAGCACGATATTTTCCAGCTCCATTCATTTACCTGCAAACTCCCTAATTTCATTCTTCTGTAATGCTGAGTAATATTCCATTGTGCATTTTCTTTATCCATTCATCTGTTGAAGGGCATCTAGGTTGGTTCCATAGTTTAGCTATTGTGAATTGAGCTGCAATAAACATTGATGTGGCTACATCACTGTGGTATGCTGTATTATTTTAAGTCCTTTGGATCTAAACCAAGGAGTGGGATAGCTGGGTCAATTGGTGGTTCCATTCCAAGTTTTCTGAGGAGTCAAAGAGTCATCCTTAATTGATATCTTTATCTCATGCTTCGCATTCAGTTCCTCAACATTTCCCATTAGAATTTACAGAATATATCCTGAATCCATTTCCACTGCTACCTTTTTAGTTGAGACTATAATAGGCAAATGAAATACCCTCCACTCTGGTCTCTTAGCTTCCTCTCCTGTCCCTCTATAACTTGTTCATCAGATAGCATTCAGAATGAGGTTTAAAAACATACATCATGTAATCACACTTCTTAAGGGGGTCTTCCTTCTGTTTTTACAATAAATCTCTTTCACTATAGCCTACACATCTTGGCAAGAGATTTCTCTTAACTCACTTCTTCTGATCATCCTGTAATATTCTCCCTGCTGTTCAATTTGTGATAGCCACACTGGTCTTATTTCCAAAACATGCCAAACTTATTTATTTTTAAAATCCAGGGGCACTTACCCACTGAGTCACATCCCCAGCCCTTTTTTAATTTTTATTTTGAGAGGGTATCTCACTAACTTGCTGAATACCTCACTAACGCTGGCTTCAAACTTGCAATCCTCCTCTCTCAGCTTCCCGATTTGCTGGGATTACAAGCATGCACCACCACACCCCCATGTCAAGAATTCTGTTATTAGAGAAGTTAAGTGTTATTTTTATTTCCATGATGTCTTCAAAATATGATCTTGAGAAAAGTATGTAAACTCTGTAAGACTCAATTCTTTCACCTCTAAAATAGGGCAACTATTTGGTGGTACAATATACATAAGGTGCTTAGTATACTGTGTCTGGCATAGAGTAAATATTCAATTAATATAACCTAAAATTATTACATGATCCAATAGGCCACTTTTAAAAAAAAAAAAGTACCATTGTGTATGATCATAACAAATCCTTAAATTATTATTTTTGGAAAGAATGGAAGGGGGAAAAAAAAACCTTCCAAGGCAGTCAAAACCATTTTTTCAGACATTTTAATTGTCTTCCTGCACTTGAACTCTGGGTTGAGCACAACTTGATCTCAAAATAATGACGAACTAGTGAAGGCCAAAAAGCCAAATTTTCCCCAGGCTATAATTGTGATAAATTGAAAATGTTTTCTGAGTGATACATTGACTCAAATCCACTGAAGTAGTTCTAATTATGCTGTTGTTTATTACTATGACAAGTGTTTTGACCACAGGATTGATACTAGAAACAAACACAGATTTTGTTAACTTGCTGTAAATTTTTTAAGTATGTGGGTTGCGTTTTGGAGAAAACATGCAGCTATAATAGTGGAATCACTGTTTTTTTCAAGCCACAAGAAATGCATGGGTAGATACTCATTTTTCTTTAAAAGGTATCTTATAATTTAATAAAACTGTTTTGGTTTTGGGAACCTTTTTTTTCCCCACAATGAGAAGAGAGTTAACTCTTTAGATTCTGAGATAAACAGTACACCTGCTGGTTTCCAGCATCCCTAAGAGGATCAGCCTCCAAGGAGCAGATGCTTAGAAAAGATGGGAGTGACTCAAGGAGAAAAAGCAAAATGGTGCCTGTACTCAACAACTCCCCTTCCGATGGCTTCCTTGGGGCAATTACTACTTGGAATGCAAAGAAGGAATCTCTCAGGGTTTGAACCCATCATTTTAAAAAAGGAAAAATGAAAAAGAAGGACATATTGTTTCAAGAAAGGGAAAAGGTGAATAGGCCACTTGGCTATGCTATGTGCAGTGGCTTGGGAGCTGGAGGCTGAGGCTCCACATGAACTACAAGACACCAGTTTTCCCAGAGGAAACTTCCTGAGATGCCACTTGCTTTCCAAAGTGGCCAAGAAGTTGTTGGTTGATGCACGTTACTCACATCCATTAGTTCATATTGAGTTTCGTTTCTCATCTAAACCTGAACCTTTCATTCAAATTTCAGTAAATGTGCTTTTTAAAAAATCCTACATAATTTTAAAAAGCTAACATAACCACTCTTCTATTTTCCCTCTCTGACTTTTTCCTTCCAACAAGGTCTTGCTTCCAGCTACAATCTTTCCTGAGTGACAGAGAAGCCTTTCTCAAGATGGGATCCAATAACCAATGCCATCAAAATCATAATGGAAGCTGCCTAAACATGCATATTTCTGGGCACCATCCTGGACCTACTGATCCAGTTAGTCCCCTCCCCAATATCTGAGCCACTGGGTTTTTTGAAAAGAATTCTAAAGACTTGAAATCTCAGGACAGTGGGATATGTGTTTAATCCCCTAAAATGCTGACCGGAGTTTCTTGCAGATAAGAGGGAACTGGCAAATGTTTGTTAAATACAATGAACAGCAAAACAGCAGAATTTCAGGTACCAGCATTGATCAGACAGTTCTCCCTGTGTCCTGAAGATTATACTCTCCAGCTAACCTTACTAAAGAAATTCTCCAACTTTCCATTGAGGTAATGATTATGAGGCTAAAATTTCTTCTGACTTGCAACATGGATGGTTCAGTAACTCCCTTTAGCAGAGTCCTATAAAAGAGAAGCAAGCTGTTTGCAAAAGGAAGTAAATTCAATTCCAGATTTGAACAGTTGATTTGAGAGATTCTTTTTGATCCCAGAAGAATCAGCTAAGTACTTGGTTGCAAATTTCCATTAACTGCTGTTTTCTAAGGGGAGAATTACTTTATAGCCTCCTTTTTATAATTTTCATCTAAGGAATTTTTTTCAGTTACTTTTAGCTCCCAAACATATGTAATATAACATCCAGAATACGATTACCTAATAGGAAAGTGTTTCAATCTGCAACTGGTTTACTAATAGAAATGCTAGAATAAACCCAATAGCTCAACTTAAATTTTTAGAGTGCCTTACAGATTTTTCAAGCATGTTCATAAGTAGGATAGTTACCATTTTAAGGTAATGTCAATGAAGAGCTATCAGTGTGATTGGTCACCACTGACCCCTTTGTTTTCCTCCTCTATTATCCATTTTAATTCCCCACTGCCCTCAGCTAGTTTCAGTGGTTTTACCTGGTGATATGAACCAAATCTTTTTGTTCATGTCACCTGGACAAGAGCAATAGTCCTATGTATCAAATTAGTTGTTTTCAGTATCAAAAGAGACCTAGTAGACACCACACTTCCTTTTTGTAGTGGACAAGATACAGAAGTTTGTTTTTTCATTATAGTAATGTGATGGTACACTCTGGCCACTAAAGCCTTAAGGAAAGCCTGTTGTGGCAAGCCCCACAGGATCTTTTTTTGGGGGGAGGGGGGGGCAGAGGCAGTTGCTGCATTTGAACTCAGAGGCACTGAACCACTGAGCCACATCCCAACAGTATTTTGTATTTTATTTAGAGACAGGGTCTCACGGAATTGCTTAGTGCTTCACTATTGGTAAGGCTGGCTTTGAATTCGAGATCCTCCTGCCTCGGGCTCACAAGCCACTGGGATTATAGGCGTATGTGGGTACACCACTGCATCCGGCTTCCCCATAGGATCTTCATAGAGTGTGTTTTCTTCTCTAAGGAGCACATGTAACTAACTTACCAAGGTCTCCAGCATAGCAACCTCCTGTTACTCCTCCTACTCTATTAGCATGATGCCATTGATAGATCAAGATGATGTTTCCTGGGATATCTACAAGGGCCAGATCTTTTTAGATTATACAGAACAGAAAATAAGAGAAAAACAGTGAATGCATATTTTTGTCTATTCTGTGCAGATGCCAATGCTTTTGGATCCTCTTTCCTAACTAAGAAAAAGGCACACAATTTACCCAATCACTGGATGCCCACAACTTACTGTAGGCTGTATCAATCTGCTCAGCAAAAATTGCCATCCTTGGCATGGCAGACTCCTATCAAACCAGAACTTGTGATGATAGATATTTTTCTGACCACTACCAAAAATAATGATCTTCTTTGGTAATCATTTCTTTCTTCCACTAGGTCCCCTATGTTCTTCTCAAGGACATCATTCTAGCAGTTTTCCCTGCTTTCTACATCAAAATTTCTTCCTCTTTTTCACTATTGCCATTAACACATATAACAGATGCATACTCTTATTTCTTGATTACAGGGAAACCTGCTATCCCAACTCTCTTTGCCAGCTACTAGCTACTGAGCTAGTTTTGTACCAAAACTCAGATTTGATATACTCCATTTCTTTCCTACAATTTTTTTTCAAACAATTTCCAAACAGACTTCACCACCACAAATCGGCATAAACTTCTCTTCAAAGGTGATCTTCCAACTAGATCACAATTCAGTTGACCTAATGAAGTATCTAACACAAATGATCATTCTCTGTTTCTTAATATATTTTATTCACCACTTTGTTTTTCTCCTACACATCAATTGGACCTTCTTGGTATCTTTTGCTATTTCCTCCTTTTCTGCATGATCTTCAAGTTTCTTTTTTCTACATATATTTTTACGACCTTATTCATTAATTTATTCTCATGGCTTAAATATTATCTTTATTCCAATAATCTCACAATTTTTATCTCTGTAACAGGCCTCTCTCTTAAGTTGCAGATTTGAATACCTGTATTCCTACCAACCACATCCATAAGGATGTCTAATATTCATCTAAAAATCAATAAAACAAAACTAACTGTTAATCTCATTTGTAACTTTTCACATTCTAATAAGTGGCAACTCCTTTTGGGACAAAAGTATTATTGTCTTCTCATCTCTTCTCTTTCACTTATAATTCACATTCCTTCTGTCAAGGAATGCTGATGGCTCTGCCATCAAAATACTTATAGAACCCAACCATCCCCTCTACCATTTCCTTGAATGGAACCATTGTCATCTCTCAGATTCCTCAAACAGCCATCTCAACTACTTCAACCACAGAGATTATGACATCCCTCTGTACCAAACTTTGCAAATCTTTTCAGCACCCCTAAAATAAAGGCAAAATTCCTTGGGAGATAACCAGATCCTGCAATATGCAGCCTCCATTACTTCTCTAACCTTCTAAACTCCTCATTCATTTTTCTCAAACCTCCTTACTATTCTGGAATTCTTCAGGCACAATCCCATCACAGGACATTTGCCCTGGCTGTTGAATCTGCCTATAATAATTTATTAGTCCAATTTCTGTTACTAAAAAAAAATATCTGGAACTGGATACAACATAAAGAAAGGAGATTTATGTCACTCACAGTTCTGTAGGTTCTAGATCACAGCAATGGTACCAGTTCAGCTCTTCTGAAAGCCTCATGGCATCATGGTGGGAACACATGTGAGAGGCAATCTTTACGTGGAAAAACTAGAAATCAGAGAACAGCTCACTCTATTTATTGGGGTGGGATGTGTACTGGGGATTGAACTCTGGGGCACTCGACCACTAAGCCATATCCCCGGACCTATTTTGTATTTTATTAAGAGACAGGGTCTGAATGAGTTGCTTAGCACCTCACTTTTGCTGAGGCTGGCTTTGAATTCATGATCCTCCTGCCTCAGCCTCCCAAGTTGCTGAAATTACAGGCATGTGCCACAGCGACTGGCCAGCATCTCACTTTTCTATAACTTGTTTTCACATGAAATAACTCAGTGTCACACAGAATTACCTTAATCCCTTCCCTCAATGAGTAAACAATTCCTATTAAGCCCCACTTCTCAAAGTCTCAACACCTCTCAACACTGCTACACTGGGGAACCAAGCTTCCAACTTACTAACTTTTGAAGGATACCATAGCAAACCATATCAAATATTCTTCCTTCAATTTCTTTAAGTATTTACTTTTTTTTCTAAATTAGGCCTATTCTGACCACCCTATATAAATGGAAAACCACTGCATTTGCCCCATGACTCCTGCCATCTGATTTCCACTAATGTACTTTAGCTTTTCATTTTTTGCTTAGCGCTTAACATTGTTTGACATACTTTGTATGTTATTTATATGTCACTTTACCTGGTTGGTATAAATTCCATTTTCTCAATGATACTCAAACACTTAGAATAACATCTGGAGCAAGAAGGGCTCAAAAAATATTTGATGATATAACGAATGAACTTTATTGAAGTTAACAAAGCAAGTATAATTAAGGGTGCCATGAAAAAAAAAGAATGTCATAATGACATCAGACTTCTTCAAATTTGTAAAAACTTCACTGATATAATTAATTTTAAATTACAAAATCCAAAATTAAATTGAGAATGCCCCAAATAATAATGAACAAGAAGAATAAGCTTGAGAGTGGCATTGTCACTGGTCTACACAAATAAATGAATGGAAATCAAGGGATATGTCTAATGTGTATTCTATCTATGTGTGATGGCTAAATAGCAACTTAGAAAATCATAGTGATGACCTTGTAAGTCACTAGTAAATGAAATGAGAAATTATGTCATACAGAAAATATAACATTATTCCACTTCATAAAAATTAACTATAGACTTCTTAAAGGTCTAAATATGAAAATAACACCTTATTCCTTAAATAAGGAATTCAAAAGAAACACAGAAGGCAAGTTTATGATATTGGTGCAGTAAAAATCAAACTTCAAAAAGAAAAACCACAAAAGAAAAAAAATTGGTAACTGTGACTCAATGACAAAAAAATATATATTTTTATAGATTTAGAGACAGGGTCTCTAAAAAATGTGTGTGTGTGTGTGTGTGTGTGTGTGTATTTTTTAAGATTGTCATTAACTTAAAGACTATTGATAAAATATTTAATGGATAAGAGGTGGGTATTTACAATAGATATATTTTTACCACTTGCACATTTATAAGAAAAAGAAAAACTTCACAAAGAAAACCATAACCATGGATTTCACAGGAGAATAAATGCCCCATACAAATATGGAAAGATGAAAATAATGACAGAATTTTTATAGCCATCCAAGGGATAAATATTAAGAAGTCTGACAATATTATAAGATGGCAGGAGTGTTAATGGTTACTATTTTGGTGAAACATCTAAAATATCCAACAACAGTGAAAAGCACATCTTATGACTCAGCAACTCTAAGAACTTCCCCTGAGAAAGCATTGCCCCTGTGCTCAAGGAAATATGAAAAGATCTCCCTGCAGAACTGCTACCAATAGTAGTTGAGGACAGAACAGGAATTTATAGTTGAAGAAAATAAATTCATAATTTGAGATATTTAAGCTGAGCCATTTTGAGATGAAGGTAATCAAGGAATTACAAAATCAGGATGTTAGAAGCATCCCTAATGAGGCTAAAAGCAGATGATAAAGTGGAGATAAAGGCTACAACACAGCACTGGAATGATTGAGAAAAATAGATCTTTTCTCTGGAAAGGAATATATCAAAGGGGATCATAGAGGGGGAAAGCATATACTTCAAAAGAGAAGTCCAGTTTCATTTGCAAAATAATATGGATATGGCTTCATGAGTTAGGTGAAAAAATAAAAGACCATTAACAGAGTGATTGCTCAAGGCAAAATGGAATGACAAGGAACAAGTCCAATTTAAGTTAATGGAAGAAGGAATACCAATTTCCATGTCACTTATATTTTATGTTTATCTTCAGTTGTAAAGGTAAAGATTTTATAATGTCAAAAAAACACCTAGTATCATGTTTTCAGTCTTTACCAATTCTCTGATTACAAATATAAATATCACCAAAGATAACTACTGGAGCAAGCAAAAAGCCCGGCAGTCAGGACTACAGCAGCCCTGGCTTCACTTACACTTGACATTATAAACAGGAAGGTGTGTGCAATTTGATCACTTCAGTTGGATTTAAAGACAATGTAAAATAAAATAAAAACACAAAGAGAAGAAATAATCAAAACTGATTTTTCTTATTCAACTTGAAATTTACTATCCTTATATTTTCCAAATAACAGTTTTAGAAAAAAAAATATAAATATCAAATCTTTCTGGAATACTGGAAAGGAAGAAAAGAAGGAAGAGAGGAAAGAGGAAAGGAAAGGAGCAGGATGGGTTTCAACAAATCTATTAAATTTGGTGACATACTGAGATTATCACTTGGAAGGGAGAGTGAAACAATAGCATTAATTACTAAAGTATCACATTAAAAATAGGAAAAAGAAATGGGCTGAGTAGAACAACAAGAGCTGGTCTGGCATTTCACTCCCCACTGAGGGCCCCTGTTTAAAAAGTTTGAAAGAAATATTTTTTGGTTCAGATGTCTAGCGAATGACAAATCGGCTCTAGAACTGTCATTACTTTATCTGGGATCTTCCTTACTCTCATGCACAGGTGTGAAACTCTGAGTAGCCATATCCTGATCACATGATAGTAAATTCATATAGCAAATTTATATACTTAGAAAGTAGATCAGTGCTTCCCTGGAACAGGAATTAACTATAATGAACTATAAATTGTTACAAATGGTGTTACAAAAGAAATGAAAATGTTCAAAAGTTGATTTATCCTGATAGTTGCAATACTTGGTGTTATTCAAAACCCTTCATTTGTATATTTGAAATGAGTAGTATTGCAATATATAAAATACATACCAAAAATTTTTGTTAAAAAGTTAATTACCTATTTAAAGTGAAAAATATATATTTTATCATAGGATTTAAAATAGCTATAAAATAAAAATGTATTGTAATAGTCTAAACATTATAGGAACAAAAGGTTTATTGTTGTAAGGTTCTGATACTATATTTGATGTCATAGAATATTTCATGAAAGCAGATTGTGGTAAGTTAAAAGTGAACACTACAAACCCCAAAACAACTACTAAACACCTAAACAAAATGTTATAGCTAATGAGCTCACAATTAAGTTAAAAATTAATTTTAAAATTAGCTAATTTCAAAGAAGGTAGACAAGATGAGCACAAAGAAACAAAGAAGAAATGGAGCATATGGAAAACAATTAACAAGTGTTAGATTTAGACGCAACTATAGTAAAAATCATGTTAAATATACAAGGTCTAAATTCCCAAGTTTAAAGACAGAGATTGACAGATGTACAAAAAGACAAGCATCAGCTATATGCTGCATAAAAGTATTTACTTAAAATATAAACACAAATAGAATAAAAATGAAAGGATGGTAAAAGATGCATGATGATTGTAACTGATCAAAATAAGCTTGGAGTATCTGTATTAATGCCAGAAAAATATGATTTCATAGTAGAGAGTATTACCAGGAATAAATAGGATCATTTCAATAAACAATCAATTTTTATGTGCTTAATAGAACCTCTCTGAATATATAAAGAAAAAACATCATTTTAGCATATGGGACTTTGAGGGACATTCATCATGTAATATATGATAGAACCAAGGAGATGTAAGCCAATAAAAAAATTACAGTAAAATATTTCAACATCTCTTAATAATTGATAAGACAAAGAGACACAAATGTTTTAAACAACTCTATCAATCAATCAATTGGCCTAGTTGACTTATATAGAACATTCCAATGAAAATAGCCAAAGGCAGACTCATTTCCAGTATACACAAAACATTTACCAAGGAAGATTACATTCTGCTCCATAAAATCTCAATAACTTGAGAAGAATATAAGTCCTACAAACTTTATCTGATCACAGTGAAATTAAGTTAGAAATCAATAACATACAGATGTCTAGAAATCTCTAAATATTTGGAAAATATCATACTTCTAAAAAATCCATGGGTCAAAGAATTAAGCAAAAGAAAAACTGAGTGAAATGGATTTGTGAGATTAAATTAGTGTTTAATTAGAAGTTTATAGTATTAAACACATTTATAAAAGAAAAAAGGTGTAAAATCAATTCTTATAGACATATCAAAATAAAAAGAGCAAATCAAACCAAAAGAGACAAATGGATAAAGAAAATATGTATATACATATTGTAGAGTTTTACTTGGTTGTTTAAAAAATGAAATTATGACATTTGTGGGTAAAAAGATGAACCTGGAGAACACCATGCTAAATAAAATACTACTAAGTCATGGGTCAAATGTTTTCTCTCATGTCTAAGGTAGAGAGAGAGAGGAGAGAAACAAAAAGGAGTTAGGGGTGTGGGGAAGATCTCATGAAAGTAGAAGGAAGATTAACAGAATAGAGGAAGGAGACTGAGAGGGAAGGAATGGGAGAGGGAATGGGGAAGTATGGGGAATGAAATCTACCAAATTATGCTACATCAATGTATTAATAAGCCACAATATATATATATATATATATATATATATATATATATATATATATATATATATATATAATTATAACACACTAATTAAAATAGTAACAATAATAGAAGGAAGATCTGAGAGCAGAGCAAACAGAAGGGGGAGGGAGGAAGCAAGATAAAGGGAAGGTCCAGAGAATGCATTATGAATACAGCATAATGAATCCCACTATTAGGTATAATGATAATGCACCTATAAAAATAATTTTAAAAAGAGTGAATCAAACCAAAAATAAGCAGAAAAAGGAACTAAGACAACTATTATAATTACATATTAAATTAACTATATATAATTATGTTAATTATATATTTTGTTAATTATACAATAAACAATTCAAAGCAAAACATCTAAGATATAAGTAAACATAATGTTCTTTGTTGTTTGTAGAGAAAAATCATTGAAAATTTAAAAACAGTTGTATATTTGATAAAATTAATAATATTGATAAACTATTAGCAAATTTCCCAGAATATATGAGAAATAAAACCATAAAATACCAATATCAGGAATAAAATAGGGATCATAACTATAAAGCACAAACTATAACTTTAAAAGTAGTTGAATTTGTGTTTTAAAAATTCCCAAAATGGAAGTCAAATCCCAGGCCCATATGCTTGCAACAGCAAATTCCACCGAATAACTAAGAAATAATGTCAATTCTGTACAAAAATTTAAAAAGAGGGAATATTTCTCAAATCATTCACTAAGAAGAAAATAAACTGGTTACCTGAATTAGCCAACTTCCTTTTAATATAATGAAATACTGAAGGCAAATAACTTATAAAAAGAAAGGATTTATTTTGACTTATGGTTTCAGAGGTCCAAGTCCAAAATTGAATGGCTTCTTAGAGCATCTGTCAAGGTCAGCACACCATTGTGAGAGTGCACTGATAAGCAAACAACTTATATCTTGACCCCAGAAATAGAAAAGAAGAGCCTCAGTTCCCCTAATCACCTTAAGATCATATTCTCAGTGACCTGATTGAGGCTCCACGTCCTAAAGGTCCCACCATCTTCCAATGGTGCCATCCTGGAGCCAAGATTTTAGAATATGGGACTTTGAGGGACATTCACCATTCAAATTACAGCATTCTACCCCTCATGGTCAGAGATTCATAATCCTCTTACAATGCAAAATGCATTCATTCCTTCTCCCAAGATTTCTCAAAGTCTTCACTGTTACAGAATTGCTTTAAAGTTTAGGTCCAAATTCTGCTCCAAGACTCAAAGCAAACTCAATTGTGAAACCCAGCAAAAAATTTAAAAGAAAGATATAATACCTACAAGATGCAATGATGGGGCAGGCACCATGTCAACATTTACGTTTCAAAGAGGGAGGAATAGAAAAATAGTAAGGAAAGATCAACCTAAAGCAAGATGGAAACCTAGCACAGCAACTTAATCCTGAAGCTTCATGTTTGGCATCTGAGGCCCTGTAGTGGGATTGGGGGTTACCAAGGGCTTGAGCAGTCCTGCCTGTACAGCTTTGCTGGTTGTAGTCCACATGACTATTCCCTTGAGCTGGCTTTAGATGCTGTCTCTAGCTTTCCCTGATTAGTGTGACACATTGCCAGCAACTTTACCTTCTGAGACCTCCACTGAAACATCAGTTCCACCCTGAGAGCTCCATTACATAACACCTATCAGTAGCTGAACCTGGTACCACAGCTGTAGTCACTGAGTGCTCTGCTGGCTCAATGTAGAAAAAAGTAATCCTCAATCCAATCAGGGTACACAAAATCAATGCCAAAATGAGATGTAGATAATACAGCAAATAAAACTACTGATCATTATTCCTCATGAAGATAAAATATAAAAGTTGCATACTGAAATTTAGCAAATTAAATCCAGAAATATATCAAAAGGATAAGAAGTCATGACCAACTGGTGTTTATCTTAGAAATATAAAACTTATCTAATGTTTAAATGTGTTTCAATGTGATTTACCTAAAAACAAAGAAATAGTCAACTCAGTAGAAGAGGGGAAATCATTTGAAAAAAATTAACATCTAGTCATTAAAAAAAAAAAAAAAAACTCAGCAAACTAAGTACATAGAGTCTTTGTCAACTTGACAAAGAGCATCTACAAAATTTTTCCAGCTATTCCATACTAATGAAAAAGACTGAATTATTTCCTAATTAACTTAGGAAAACAATCATCATTATTACCACTGGTGTTCAGTACCAGTTTAATACTGAACAAACTGGAGGACCTAAGCAGTAAAATCTGTCAAAAAAAAAAAAACAAGAAAGAAAAGAAAAGAAATCAAAGCATGTAGATTAAAGAGAGATCAAATACTCTGTATTAACAAAGAAATAATTGTGAAGAACTTTTGAAAAAAATGGTAATAGAATAAATGAGAGCTTAACAAATTTGCAGGCTACAAGGTCAAGAAAAAATAGTATTCTTTTCACTAGCACAGAACAATTAAAAGTTGAAATTAATGTGCAATTTATAAAAGCAGCAAAATGTAAGTAGAAATAAGAAAATGGTAAGATAATTATAATACAATAACATAATCCATTAAAGAATAAATCTAACAAATTTGGTATAAAATCTGTATACTGAAAACTATAAAACACTGATACAAGAAATCAAAGAAGTTATAAATAAAGAGAAAGATATACTACATTCATGAATCAGTTAATCCAATATCACTAACATGTCAATTTTTCCCATTTAATCTACAAGTTAAATATAAATCCAAATTCTTAGCAACATTTTTTTAAACTGATGAATTACTTCAAATATTTATATGAAGAAGCTAAAGAACAAGAATAACCAAAACATTTTGAAAAAGTAAAAAGTTTCAGGACCCAACTAATTAATTTAAATATTAATAATATAGCTGTGATAAAAACAAATATGTTATTGGTAAAGGGAAAGATTGATAGATCTGTAAACTATAAAGGGATTCACATACAAATGATAAATTGATTTTCAACAAAACAGCAAACAATTCAGTGAAAAAGGAATCTTTTCAATAAACCTATCATAAGCAAACATCAACTTAAAATGGATTGTAAATCTAAACCTAAAGTGAAAAACCATAAATCTGTAAACTAAAATAAAGAAGAAAATATTTGTGAACTTCAGCCAGGCAAAGATTTCTTACATCTAATGATAAAAACACAAACCATACAAGAAAAAATTATGTTAGACTTCATCAAAATTTAAAACTTCTATTCTTCAAAAGACACTATTAAGAGAATGAAAAGATAATCCATAGGATGGGAGAAAATATTTTCATCTATATATCAGATAAAGAACTTGAATGCAGAGTACAGAAATAACTTTAAAATCAATAATTAAAAATCAAATTTGAAAATATAATAGTTGGGGTACAGCTCAGTGGTAGAGCACTTGCCTAGCATGTACAAGGCTCTAGGTTAGATTCCACCCATGCAAAGATACAAACTAAGATTACACCCATGCAAAGATACAAACTAAAATTTTAAAAATATGAAAATGATTTGTACAGAAATGCCAGGTAGAAGATATATAGCAAATAAGCATTCATATTAACATTTTATTAATAAATCATTACAAAATTTAAATAAAATTCTGAATATCAATAGCCAATAGAGAAATGCAAATTGAACCTTCAATGAGATACCACAACACATCCATTAGAATGGCAATATTAACACAAAAACACAGATAATCAAGTCTGGCTGAGATATTTAGATCACTGTAATGCTTTACATTTTTCTAGTATATGCACAAGATGGTGATGTATTCTTTGGAAAACAATTTGGTAGTTTCTGATAAAATTAACATATAGTTAGCATATATCCAACAATCTTTTCAATAAACAAATACTCCTCCAAATATTTGTCCTAGTGAAAGGAAAACACACATTCACCCAATCTGTACATTAATGCTCATACAACATTATCCATAATCACCTATAACTGAAAACAACCCAAATTTCCTCCACATGCAGAATGGATAAATACATTGTGGCTATGCACACAATGAAAGACCACTGAGCAAGAAGAAGGAGCAAAACACTGATACAGGTAACAGTTTCAAGGGCATCAACCTAAGTGAAAGAAGATTTGCTCTCTGTTGTGATTCCATTTACATGATTTTCTGGAAAGGTCCAAGTGTGGGAACAGAAATCAAATCAATTGCCAAGTCTAGGGATAGGGGACACTAACTATGCAAAAAAATGGGGGTTTGATCCCTCGAGTATGAAAGAGAGTTTTTAAAAGTTTAATTCTTACAACCAGCTTATGAGACAGTTTTATGATGCCCATTTTAGAGATGAAACATCAAAGTAGATGTGGTTGCACTAACAACTTCAGGGTTAGAGGGACCAGTGACTATGAGCAGTAATGAACCTAGTGGGTCCGGCTCATAGTCCTGAATCTCCGTCACTGCAAGATTGCAACACGGACACAGTTGTTTTTTTTTTTTTTTTTTAATTTTTCTTTTCTGGTAAATGACTACTTTAAAAAAAATAGTCCAGAATTTCAAAGGTCAAACAACTTATTGATTACAATTCAACTGCATTAACAGCCAACAAATTTAGTTTGGAAAGAGCACATATCAGAAGGACTTTCTTATAACATGTCAGAAATTATAATATTCATTTTGTTTACTATTCTTTTCAGGAATATACTCATGCATTCTTTTTGTAACAGTAATTAAATATCATTTCTTCCTAAATAAAAACTTACATAATGCACTTTTCCATGGGGATGGAGGTAGTGAGAAAAAATATTTTCTGATAGGTAATCACTGAAATATTTTACATGTTATCCACTTCACACAAGGAATGAGTAGCAAATATATTGATCTTAATAATTCTCTATTGTATGTATAAATTTTATTGTCTCTGATAAAAAAAATTGACCAAGTACTTCTGAAAATAACTGACTTGATTGATGTTCCTGCTGCTTCCTTCTCAAGTACATGCCAGCCTCTGTTGAATTATGCAGAAACAAGGAAGGAAGGAAGGAAGGAAGGAAGGAAGGAAGGAAGGAAGGAAGGAAGGAAGGAAGGAAGGAAGGAAGGAAGGAGAGAGAGAGAGAGAAAGTATAAGTGTTTTATTTTATTGGGAATTTGCATGATTATTTTTGAGAGAAAACAAATTCAGAAATTTCAATATTGCAAATTAAAGTGATTTGGGGCAGTCCAGATGACGTTCAAGTAAGTGAAAATTGTTAGTCTGAGCTTATTTTTACATGACCAGTATAAGTCCAGATTCACAAATTTAGAAGTCTTATGGGAAAAGAAGGATTCTGATCTTGATTCTTTCTACACATATGTCTACATGTGAATTCTTGAACTTTCATTTCACATTAAGCCTACAAGTGTTCATAATTATCAAATGGGGGGAAATTATTTAAAAATTAACTAACAATGCCAGTTATAAAAAGGAGTAATAAGGATTAACTGATCATTTAGGAACAGGAGCATTAAAGCCCCAAAGGGAGCTCTTAGTCATTGTCTACCTTTATTTACCTGTTTCTTTCAGGTACAATGTTTCCATCTTTTTAATCACTCCAACCTGTCTGTTGGTCACTGAAGAATATTGCCAAATAAAGGAAAATAAAGACGTGGACTTTATAAAAGTAGACATCAATAACTAAGGAGACGGTGAAAATTTTTTCCTATTTTTCATTTTGCTGTTGCAGAAGATATATAACAGCTGTGTTTCTAATGGCAGAAAAATTGAAGTCTTAGGTGCAGGGCTGAGAGTCGCAGATGCACAATATCATTCAGACATTGGGTGTTTACAGTCCACTTCCAAGGGAACCTGCTATTTATTCTTTCCCTCGATGTCATTAATCACTTTTCAAGATATATTTCTATCTCACATCTTGTCCTCCCAAATTGCTTTATCTGGAAGTACAATTAATAACTCTTCAACCCACTTCAAAAGCAAAATTGTGTTCAAATAATAGTTGTTTTTCCTTGAAGAATACAAATTATAATAATGTATAAAGACTTAAATCTATAATACAAGAGCAATTAACTTGTTGGAACCCAAAATGTATTTGGCTAATACTAGGATATTTTAAAGTAAGCATTGCATTAAAAAAAACCAAACAACAATAACAACAAGATAAATAGAATCTACTGATTTAGAAATTATATTATTTATATATTTCATAGAATTTATTTCTTTTTTCATATGGACAGTTACCATCAAAGGATCCATTAAAAGCTTGTCATTCCTCTGGAATAATATATGAAATAATATTATATCAAGGACTCCTTTGAGTTTGTTGTGACTTTCCTCCACCTTTGTGCAGTGAGACTAAACACAGGGTATTTTTCTGGCCATTGTAAAGCTATTCACTCTTGTAGTAAGACCAGTGAGTAAGTCTGATTTTAAAACTGACTACACTTTCCACTGGAATTTATGGACAGAGACAGATGTTAACTTGTAAAAAATTTGAAAACATAATTTCATTTTCAGAGCCATGAACCAAATATGAACTTTCCAATGTTAATCACTCCATTCAACCATAACTTTTCAATATTTAGTTAATTCATTATGGTCATTTACTAGAAAAGGTTCCAACTCAAATTAGTAGAAATACCACAATACCACTTTTTTAGAAATTTTATTGAGATATGATTTGAATACTAAGCAATTCATCCATGAAAGGTACACAATTCAATATTTTTAGTATATGCACACAGATATGCAACAATCTCACAATCTAATTTTAGAGCATTTTTTAGTCAACTCCCTTACCCCCAAGAATCCATATATCTATTAACAGTCACTCCCCTCCATAGGCAACTACTTTCAGTTTCTAAACCTTTGACTATTCTGGACATTTTATATAATGGAATTGAATCTTTAGTGACATTCTTCTCTCAATAACATAGTGTTTTCAAGAGTTATCCCTATCATAGCTTAAATCAGTATTTCATTCCTTTCTGTGGCAAAATAATGGAATATGTCATACATTATTTAGCCATGTATAAATTGGTGAGCATTTGGGTTATTGCCACCTCAGGGCAATTAGGAATAATAGTGCTATAAATACTCATTCACAAGATCTTGCACAAATGGAGGATTTTCAATTCTTAGTTATAGTCCTAGAAGTGGAAATGCTGAGTTTCTTCTTTAGGTTTAACATTTTTGAGACCTGTCAATTTTCCAAAGCAACTGTAGTTTTACATACCCACCAACACATGCAAGTGTTACCATTTCTCCACATTCTCTCCAACTCTTTTTACTCTGTATTTGATGATAACATCCTAGTGGGTGTGGACTGGCATTTCATTGTGGTTCAATTTACATTCTCTAATGACTTATATATTAAAGATCTTTTCAGGTGCTGATTGTCCATTTGTCTATCTTTTCAGAGAAATATTTATTCATCTCTTTTATGTACTTTAAAATTGCATTTACTTGTCTTTTTATTGCAGAGTTAAAATAATTCTGATTATATTCTATATATATATATATATATATATATATATATATATATATATATATATATATTATAGCCCCTTATCAGGTAATAATTTATAAATGTTGCCTCACTGTATGGGTTTTCTTATTATTATCTTTATTTTATTTTTTGTAGTCCAAGTTTTTAGTTTAAAAAATTCTGTTTTCCCCCTTTGGTCAGTGGTGCTTTTAGTGTAGTGTCTAAGAAGGCATTACTTAACAATCATGAAGATTTACTATTTACTATGTATTTTCTAGATACTATCTAGATACTAGATACTACTATTTACTATTATGTTTTCCTTAGATCTTCATAGTTTTAGCTAAAAGTATACATCTATGATAAATCTGACCTAATTTTGTATATGTTGTATGGAATTGGTCCATCACTTATTCTTTAGTATATGGATATTCTGCAGTTCCCACACCATTTATTGAAAAAAAAATCTTCCTCAATTAAAATTATTTGATATTCTTGTTAATTGACCATAAAGATAACTTGTTTATTTTTTGATTCAAAATTCTAATCTATTGACCTATATGTATTCTTTTATTCCAGTACCATGCTGATTTGATTCTTTTGACTTTGTAGAAATGTGGCTCCTACTACTTTTTTCTTTTCTCTAGATTGCTTTGGACATTCTAGGTCCCTTGCAATTCCATATGAATATATTAGTCAGGATTCTCTAGAGAAACAGAACCAACAGGATGTGTATATGTATGATTAGAAGAAAGGGGATTTATTAGATTGGTTTATACAGTAGGAAGCTGGACAGTCCCACAACGGCTTCCTGCAGGCTGGAGAGACAGAGGAACTAGAAGCTGAAGCTAGAAGCCGGAGCCTCAGAAAAAAAGGCAGACTCAGTCTAAGACTAAAGACATGGAAATTCCTTAGAGAATCACTAGTCAGAATCCAATTTGGAAGAGTAAAGGAGACTCCAAGTCTTCAAGCAATTACAGCAGCAACCAAAGCACCCACTCAAGACCAGCAGAGATTATGTCTATGTTGGCTTCCTCCTTCTTCCATGTTTTGTTATATCCAAGTCCCCAGCTAATTGGACTGTGTTGCCTACCTTCAGGGCCAGCCTCTCCTGCCAGTTTGCTGTTCCTTATGTCAATCATTCCTGGAAACACCCTCATGGACCCAGCCAGAAAGAGATTAAGGGATGGTAGGCACCTCTTGATCCAATCAAGTTGAAAATTCAGATTAGTGAATTTTAGAATAAGTTTTTAAATTTACAATTAAAAAAGAAAGCTGTTAATTTGTTAGGAATTATGTTGACTCTGTAAATCAATATGGGCAAGGATTAGCATTTTTACATATTAAATCCTCTAACCAATTAACAAAGGATATTTTTCCATTCCTTTGTGTCTCCTATGATTTTTTTCAACAATACTTCCTAGTTTTTTGACTATAGGTTTTGCACCTCTTTTGTTAAGCTTATTCCTGAGTATTTTATTCAAAATGTATTATTTTCTTAATATCATATTCAGATTGTACATTGCTAGTATGTAGAGATAAAATAGATTTGTATATATTGATCTTGTATCCTTTAGTCTTGCCAAAATTGTTTATTAGTTCTAATTGTTTTTTAATGAATTCCTTGGGATTTGTTATATACTAGATCATGTTGCTGCAAATAAAAACAGGTTATATCTCCCTTTCCAATTGAGTCTTTTACTTATATTGCTAGCCTAATTGCCCTAACTAGAACTTCAGGTAAAATACTGAATAGAATTGGTGCGAGTGGGGATCTTTGTTTTATTTGTGATCTTAAGGGGAAATGAATTCAGTCTTTCACTATTAAGTATGTGTTTTAGACAGCTTTTTTGCTGCTGTGACGTAAAGACCCAACCAGAACAGTTGTACAGCAGGAATAGTTTACTTAAGGGCTCACAGTTTTAGAGGTCTTAATTCATAAAAGGCTGGCTCCATTCCTCTGGGCTTGACGTGAGTAGAACATCATGGCAGAAGAGTGTGGCAGAGCAAAGCAGCTCACATAATGATCAGAGCAGAGAGAGGTCTCCACTTGCCAGATACAAATATATACCCCATAGCCACGCCTCCAATGAACCTCTTTCTCCAGCCTCACCCCACCTCCTCCAATCATCATTCAGTTAATCCGATCAGGGATTAATTCACTGATTAGATTAAGGTTATAACTCAATGATTTCTCCTCTAAACCTTCCTTCATTGTCTCACATGTGAGCTTTGGGGGGATATCCAAAACATAACAGTATGTTATCTGTGGATTTCTTATGGATGTCTTTATCACTTGAGAAAATTTCTTTCTATTCTGAGTTTGCTGAAGAATTCACGGAAGTATATTGGATTCTGTGAAAAAAAAAAAGAAAATTTTTTATTATGTATTGTCATGAACATGCATTTTTTTTGTTCTTTGTTTTATAGAGAAGGCATGTTACATTAATTACTTTTCACATGGTAAACTAACCTGGGATAAATCCCATTTGAACATGGTATAAAATTGTCTTCTTTCCTATGCTGTTTTTTTTTTTTTTAAATTGCTGTATTGAGTTTGCAAGTATGTTGTTGAAATTTTTGTGTCAATAATCATAAAATGTATTGGTATGCAGTTATCTTTCCTTTCCTCAAGTTCTTTTGTCTGTTTTAACATCAAGGAAATACTTTCTTCATAGAGTGAGTTCGTAAGTATTGCCTTCTCCTGTTTTTCAGAGGAGTTTGTGAAGAATTCTAATTAAATCTTTGCATATTTGGGAGAAATCACCAGGGAAGCCATCTAGGACTGAGATTTTTTCTTTATAGATATTTTTAAGTTCCTAATTCCATTTCTTTTCTTATTATAGGTATGCTAAAATTTTGTATTTCTTATTGAGTTACTTTTGAATATTTATGTTTTAGCAATTTGGCAGTTATTTAGTTTATTGGCATATAGCTATTCACTATAATCCTCATATTCATATTTATTTTTGCAAAGGCATTAGTAATGACAACTCATTATCAATTGTAGCAATTTAAGTCACTTCTTTTTAGCATGCTCACACCAGCGTTCAATATTGTCAACATTTTTAAAGAAACATACTTTGGTTTTGTTCATTTGCCTATTATTTTTATCCTCTTCTTAATTTATTCTACTCTAATTTTTATTATTTTCTTTGTTCTGCTCCCTATGGAGTTTTTCTTTTTCTTTTTCTTTTTAACCTTTCTTCCAGATTTATAAGTATAAAGTTAGGAAATTGATTGGAAGTTATTCTTATTCTTATTTTCAGATATGGGCATTTACGTAAATAAATGTCACTATAAGCATTATGTTAGCCATGTTACACAGTCATTGTACCATGATGTGTTTTCATTTTCATTCATCTCAAAGTATTTTCTAGTTTCCTTGGTGATGTTTATTTGCCAGAAAGAGTCATTGATTAACTATTTTTATCAGGTCAGTATCAAAAGAAATGTGTAAAGTATAACTAATTTTCAAATGTATGATATAAATTAGTTCCAAAGAAGTAGAAATTTTAAAAATAATTTAGATTTATAGTGCAATTTGAATTTTCCCAGACTGTAGCAATCTAAAGAATATATATATATAGATACATATCTGTACATATATACATACATATATGTTCATTATACATATATGTGTGTACATATATATGTGTGTGTATATACATATATTTTTATATGTAATATTAATGGAAACAAACTCTTTGTATTGGCTTAGCTCTCATTTTCAGAATTGCTATTACCATTGATACATCTAGTCCTTGTTCCTGTCTATCTGAAATAGCTAGAAAATCTTGGCAGATGTCTGATATACTGGTTATTGTAGACATTTGGACTACTTGCAGTTCAATGTGCTTCTATCTTACTCTTTAGGATGGCACCAAAGATCCCAGGTCATTCCTTGTAGAGGCACCAATCCTGGCTGCAGAGGAAATGTCCTTCCAAAAAAATGGTAGTCCTTGCTTCTTTCTCATAAGCCCTAGTAATGGTAGTCATGTTTTAATGACCACTCCTTGTCTTTAGAGAAATAAGTCAAATCACTTATTATAAGGTGATCAACCAAAGAAAGAAAAAAGATGTAGACTAAAATCTGAATAATACACATTACAATCACTTCAATATCATCATTCCATCTGTCCTTAGGAGAAGTTGGAGTTATCTCTCTTAAATTTCTACCCATGGAAAGCTTAATATTTCATACAAATAAAGTTAAAGCAATTGTTGTGGCTGAGATATGAGATGCCCCCCAAAATTTCATGTGAGAAAATGAGAGGAAGTTTAGAGTTGAAATAATTTGATTATGAGAAATTTAACCTCATCAGAGAAATAATCCACTTGAATGGATTAACTGAGTGGTAACCGTAGACAGGTAGGGGGTAGGTCTCTGAGGATGTGACTTTGTGCCAAATATTTTTTCTCTGGTGAGTACAGCCCTCTCTGTTTCCTGTTGGTGATGTCCTGAGCTGCTTTCTTCCTCCATACCCTTCTTCTATGATGTTCTGCCTTTTATCAGGCCCAGAACAATGGAATTGATCATTTATGGACTGAGACCTCTGAAATCCTGAGTGCCAAATAAACTTTTCCTTCTCTGCATTGTTATTGTCAGGTCTTTCCATCACAGCAATGAGAAAAGACAAAATTAGCAATGTTCTAGATATTGTTAGTTATATTAATGTTTTGGAGCTTCAATTATGCCATCAGTCAGGAACATTAATAAACTAATATGAGTAAAATAGTAAGATTAAAGTTATTGAATTACTTTCCATCATGAAATGCAAGCCATTATTTTCTTAACAGAAACATTTATATATATTTTACAGATACACTTTTTTCCCTGTTAGGTTTAGAATATTTTTAAGACTCTAGAAAATGACTAGGTTATGAAAAATTAACCAACTATAGAAAAGGTTGAAATTGTACTTAAAATAAAGAATGTAAAATAGCATATTGCTGCTTATGATACTTGTGTTTTAAGTATGGTATATTGACCAACATTATACACAGTAAAGAAGCATATTTACTACACAGGACACAGTCAGCTGAGGCTCTTCAAAAGCAGATATTTTAAAGTTTACTTTCACATTTTCACATTTTATGTCTTAAAAATTACTATTAATTTCTTTAATATCATCAAATATTCAGTGTTCAGATTTCTCTCATGGGCTCAGAAATATTTTTATGAGTATATTATAGTTAAACATAATATTTAGGATCATTTGACATAATCATACAAATATGGAATATAATTGTTCCAATTCAGTTTTGGGTACTTCTTCTTTTACTCCCTTCCTCCCTTCCCCTGTTTCCTTTCTTCTATTCCACTGCTCTTCCTTCTATTTATTTCTAAGGTGAAATTCACTTTAGTACATTCATATATGTACACATGATAATTGGTTCAATTTCATTTTATCATTCCTCTCTGTTTCCATTCTTCCACCCTCCCTTTCAATCCCAGTCTTCTACTCCAATGATCTCTCTTCTATCTTCATAGCATCTTCCCTGCCTTTCGTTTTCTTCTTATTTTGTTCTACTTTCTGCATACGATAGAAAACATTTGACTTTTGACTTCATAGTCCAGCTAATTTCACTTAACATGATGTTCTCCTGGTCCATCCATTCACCAGAAAATGTCTTATTTCATTCTTCTTTATGGCCAGGTAAAACTTAATTGTGTATATATACCACATTCTCTTTATCCATTCATCTGTTAATAGGCATATGGGCTGGTGCATAACTTGTGAACTGTACTGCTATAAAACTTGAGGAGTGGGATAGCTGGGCCAAAGTCATTCCATTCCTACTTTTTGGAGGAATATCCATAATGCTTTCCAGGATGCAGTCCCACCAATGATGTATGATTGTACTTTTTTTCCTACATGTTCTCCAGCATATATTATTATTTTATTCTTGATAACTGCCATCCTAATTGGAATCAGATGAAATCTCAATGTAGCTTCTATTTGCATTTCCCTGATTGCTAGAGATAGTGAACATTATTTCATATCTTTCTTGAACATTTGTATTTCTTTTGAGAAGTGTCTGTTTAGGATTTTCTTTCAGAATTTTCTTTCTTTCTTTTTTTTTGCCCATCTATTAATTGGATTATTGGGGATTTTATGTTAAGTTTTTTTACTTCTTTATGACATTCTTCACAGAACTACAAAACAAAATAAAAAAACACAGTTTTAAAATTTGTTTGAAATAACCAGAGGCCCAGAATTGCCAAAGCAATCCTGAACAATTAGAGTAATGCTAGAGGCATCACAATACCAGACCTCAAATAATACTAAGAAGTATAGTACCAAAAACATCATGGAATTGGCACCAAAACAGACATGAAGACCAACTGAACAGAATAGAGGGCACAAAGACAAATCCATGGAGATACAGTCATCTGATTCTTGACAAAGGTGCTACAACATATGTTGGAGAAAAGATTGCTTTTTTTAACAAATGGTCTGTGAAAACCGAATATCCATATGTAGAAGAATGAAACTCGATCCCTATCAAACTGCACAAATGTCAATTCAAAGTGGATCAAAGACCTAGGAATTAAACCAGAAGTTTTGCAAGTGCTAGAAAAAAACATAGGCTCAACATATGGGCACATGAACTGATTTCCTTAAAAGGATGCCTAAAGTGCAAGAAATAAAACCAAGAATCAATAAGTGGGACAGCATCAAATTAAAAAGCTTCCACATAGCAAAAGAAACAAGAGCATGAAGAACAAGCCTACATAATGGGAGATCTTTGCCACCTGCATCTTGGACAGGGAATTGATACCTAGAATACATGAAGAAATATTTAACATGTGCAAAAACTCATGTAAACAGAAAGGAAATAAATCTATTTTTCTTTGGAAGTTTCTAATTTTCTACTATTGAAACATATATTTTTCCCAGAATAGCATAGAAACAATTCATTGCAGGTTAGTTTCCCTATAGATCATAAATTAATACCCTAAGTAAAAATTTCTACAATATTCTTTTGCCTATTATTAACTGCTAAGCACTTATCTCTTCAAGTGAGATATGTTCCTTCATTCCTAGACCTACATAGGATGCTTAGGATATATTTATACTTTGACCTTAACCTCTGTCTTCCACAAATTGTACATTGCTTCAATTTTGTTTCATATCTTCCTGCTGGGCATTAATTCAAGATGACTAGTAGTGTGAAAAAGCACTTAGATTCCTTCCATCTCTGAAATTCTGTGTTCTGTGACCTAAGGTAAGTCACCTGTTGTTAAAGAAAGCTTTTTATATTGTTCTTCTTAGTCCTTTTAATTTAATATATTTTTGAGCTTATTCTGTGGGATTGAATTCTTTTGCAGACAATGCAGTACCTCAAAGATATAAAATAAAACAAATAATCAAAATACACACACACACACACACACACACGATTGAAGCATTTTATCACAATAGAAAAAAAAATGTCCCATAGAGAAATAATGCTGTTGGCAGGGGAAGATGGCGGCAAAGGGAGAGCATTACCCCCGTGTACCGCGTCACTGTGCGGGAGAATGACGAGTTAGAACGGCTAAAAGCTATCTTGTTAGGAGTTTCCAGCAAAATTGGGGTGCTCCAAAACCTAGAGGAAGGATTTCCATCACACGAGGATCAGCTACGGGAGCTCAAACGCGAGAGATTTGTCCGCACGGAGGGTCACGCTGCTTATTCAGCAAATCGCCCCGCGGCTAGAGTCTGCGGCGCGCTGGGAAACGAGGAGATAGCAACGCAAAGATACAGCGCTGCAGTTTCTGCGGGCTTCTGCCAGCTGTGCAATCACCGTACTCAGTGCTGAATTCTGGGTTTGAGACAGGGGAAGGAAGCGGTCCAATTCGGTTCTCCACACCGGTCAGACCACAGAGGAAGCCAGCGGCCACCATCTTGGAGAGCTGAGGTCACCATCCCTGTTTTCAACTGATCACAGCTCATTCAGCCATAGAACAGGTAATTTCAGGCTGCCATTCGCCTGCGGCTTGCAGACAAATTACTCAGGCTCAGTGCTAAATAACCCGCGGAAACTGCTTCTTGGAGTCTGCTCCTATCAGAACACACACCGAGCACGAAGCGGCCGAATTCCGGCTCCCGGAACTGCTCTGGCCCAGGGATAAAGAACCCGAGGAAACTGCTTCTCGTTCCGGGTCCTGCTGAATACTTTGGAGGTAAATACCAACCGAGCCTTCATAGGCAGTGGCAACAGGACTGAGACGGGGCTTGTGAGGGCCGGTCAGGACTCACCCGTTGCTTTGGTCACCCGGCAAAGGGAACGAAATGCTGCCATTCGCATGGGATACCAACATGGCAGAGATCTGATGTCATCAGAAAGCAGAGGAGGAGAGAACTTCATCGATACTAGCAGCGACAGAAACAGTTGGTCTCCTGGTAAAGAAAATGAGTCACAAACACCCGAGTCTCTCTCACTTTGTCATCAAGCCAGAGGGGCAGAACAGAGCCACCACCAGCGCCCGCATGGTAGGCAGACCTGCGACCGACCGGCAGAACAGTCCCAGTGGTCCGCGGCGTGGTAGGAGGGGCAGGGCAGAGCCGCCGCCCGCGCCTGGAACAGGCCCAGCAACCTGCCAGAGTGGTAGGCACATCACGCCAATTGGAGTAGGAGCAGAGCAGAGTCTTCGCCAGAGCCCGGAACAGGCCCAGCGGTCCGCGGGTGTGGTAGACACACCAATTGGAGGAGGGGCAGAGCAGAGCCACCGCCCGCGCCTGCAAGGTAGGCAGACCTGCAACCGACCTGCGGATCAGGCCCGGTGGCCTGCCGGCATGGTACACATGTCACCCCAATTGGAGTAGGGGCAGAGCAGAGCCGCCTCCCACGCCCGGAATAAGCCCAGCGACCTGCCGGCGTGGTAGACAAGTTACCCCAATCGGAGTAAGGGCAGAGCAGAGCCGCCACCCGTGCCTACAAGATAGGCAGATCTGCGACCGACCAGCAGAACAGGCCCAGGGGTCCGCAGGCGTGGTAGACACGTCACACCAATTGGAGGAGGGGCAGAGGAGAGCCGCCGCTTGCGCCTGCAAGGTAGGCAGACCGCTGCCCGACCCTGCAAGGGAGACTTTTCAACTATAAAAGAGCAATATAAATATATAGGGGGAAAAATTTTCAAAAACACAACAGTTGAAACAAGCAGAAAGAAACACAAGCAGTATGAAAAGACAAGGAAAGAAAGGACCACAAGCAATGCAGGTCAACTCAACTTTAGAAGAGGTAACAGCTGCAGCAGATGGAATGTCAGATAAAGAATTCAGGATATACATGCTTCAGATGATCTGGAGTCTCAAGGAAGACATTAGACAGCAAAATCAGACAATGAAAGATCACTTCAACAATGAATTACACAAACAAATCCAGGAAGCAAAAGATCAACTATACAGGGAGATAGAGGTTATAAAAAACAAACAAACAGAAATCCTGAAATGCAGGAAGCAATAAACCAACTTAAAAACTCAATTGAGAATACTACCAGCAGAGTAGAACACTTAGAAGATAGAACATCAGACAATGAAGAAAAAGTATTTCAACTTGAAAAGAACATAGACAGCTCAGCAAGACTGTTAAGAAACCATGAGCAGAATATCCAAGAAATATGGGATAACATAAAGAGACCAAACTTAAGAGTCATTGGGATACAGGCAGGTATAGAGGTCCAAATCAAAGGAATGAGCAATCTATTCAATGAAATAATACAAGAAAACTTCCCAGACTTGAAGAATGAGACAGAATCCCAAATCCTAGAAGCCAACAGGATGCCGAATGTGCAAAATCATAAGATATCCACACCTAGACACATTATAATGAAGATGCCCAACATACAGAATAAGGAGAGAATTTTAAAAGCTACAAGAGAAAGGAAGCAGATTACATTTAGGGGTAAGCCAATCAGGATAACAGCTGATCTTTCAACACAGACTCTGAAAGCTAGAAGATCCTGGAATAACATATTTCAAACACTGAAAGAAAATGGGTTCCAACCAACAATTGTGTATCCAGCAAAACTAAGCTTCAGGATGGAAAATTAAATTAAAACCTTCCACGATAAACAAAAGTTAAAAGAATTTGCAGCTAGAAAACCATCTCTTCAAAACATCCTCGGCAAAAAGTTACAGGGAAGAGGAAATGGAAAATAACAATGAAATCCAACAGTGGGAGGTAGGACAGTAAAGGGGGGAAAAATAATCAAAGAGGAAAACAAACCATGTTTAGTAACATAAATAAACAAATATGGCTGGAAGAACAACCCATATCTCAATAATAACCCTAAATGTTAATGGCTTAAACTCACCAATTAAGAGACACAGGCTAGTAGAATGGATCACAAAACAAGACCCAACAATATGCTGCCTACAGGAGACGCATTTGATAGGAAAAGACATACATAGGCTGAAGGTGAAAGGTTGGGAAAAATCATATCACTTATATGGACTTCAGAAACAAGCAGGAGTGTCCATACTCATATCAAATAAAATAGATTTCAAGCCAAAGTTAATCAAAAGGGATAAAGAGGGACACTACATACTGCTCAAGGGAACCATACACCAACAAGACATAACAATCATAAATATATATGCCCCAAACAATGGTGCAGCTATGTTCATCAAACAAACTCTTCTCAAGTTCAAGAGTCTAATAGACCACCATACAATAATCATGGGAGACTTCAACACACCTCTCTCGCCACTGGTCAGATCTTCCAAACAAAAGTTGAATAAGGAAACTATAGAACTCAATAACACAATTAATAACCTAGACTTAATTGACATATATATAATATACCAACCAACATCAAGCTGTTACACTTTTTTCTCAGCAGCGCATGGATCCTTCTCAAAAATAGATCATATATTATGTCACAGGGCAACTCTTAGACAATACAAAGGAGTAGAGATAATACCATGCATCTTATCTGATCATAATGGAATGAAACTGAAAATCAAGGATAAAAGAAGTAAGGAAAAATCATGCATCACTTGGAGAATGAACAATAGGTTACTGAATGATCAATGGGTTATAGAAGACATCAAGGAGGAAATTAAAAAATTCTTAGAGATTAATGAAAACACAGACACAACATATCGGAATCTATGGGACACACTGAAAGCAGTTCTAAGAGGAAAATTAATTGCTTGGAGTTCATTCCTTAAAAAAAGAAAAAACCAACAAATAAATGATCTCATACTTCATCTCAAAATCCTAGAAAAAAAAGAGCAAAACAACAGCAAAAGAAGTAGAAGGCAAGAAATAATTAAAATCAGAGCTGAAATTAATGAAATTGAAACAAAAGAAACAATTGAAAAAATTGACAAAACTAAAAGTTGGTTCTTTGAAAAAATAAATAAAATTGACAGACCCTTAGCCATGCTAACGAAGAGAAGAAGAGAGAGAACTCAAATTACTAGCATACAGGATGAAAAAGGCAATATCAAAACAGACACTTCAGAAATACAGAAGATAATCAGAAATTATTTTGAATCCTTATACTCCAATAAATTAGAAGATAGCGAAGGCATCGATAAATTTCTTAAGTCATATGATCTGCCCAGATTGAGTCAGGAGGATATAGACAACCTAAACAGACCAATATCAATTGAGGAAATAGAAGAAACCATCAAAAGACTACCAACTAAGAAAAGCCCAGGACCGGATGGGTATACAGCAGAGTTTTACAAAACCTTTAAAGAGGAACTAATACCAATACTTTTCAAGCTACTTCAGGAAATAGAAAAAGAGGGAGAACTTCCAAATTCATTCTACAAGGCCAACATCACCCTGATTCCTAAACAAGACAAAGACACTTCAAAGAAAGAAAACTACAAACCAATATCTCTAATGAACCTAGATGCAAAAATCCTCAATAAAATTCTGGCAAATCGGATACAAAAACATATCAAAAAAATGGTGCACCATGATCAAGTAGGATTCATCCCTGGGATGCAAGGATGGTTCAATATACGGAAATCAATAAATGTTATTCACCACATCAATAGACTTAAAAATAAGAACCATATGATCATCTCGATAGATGCGGAAAAAGCATTCGACAAAGTACAGCATCCCTTTATGTTCTAAACTCTAGAAAAACTAGGGATAACAGGAACATACCTCAATATTGTAAAAGCAATCTATGCTAAGCCTCAGGCTAGCATCATTCTGAATGGAGAAAAACTGAAGGCATTCCCTCTAAAATCTGGAACAAGACAGGGATGCCCTCTCTCACCACTTCTGTTCAACATAGTTCTCGAAACACTGGCCAGAGCAATTAGACAGACAAAAGAAATTAATGGCATAAAAATAGGAAAAGAAAACTTAAATTATCACTATTTGCGGATGACATGATTCTATACCTAGCAGACCCAAAAGGGTCTACAAAGAAACTATTAGAGTTAATAAATGAATTTAGCAAAGTGGCAGGATATAAAATCAACACGCATAAATCAAAGGCATTCCTGTATATCAGCAACAAATCCTCTGAAATGAAATGAGGACAACCACTCCATTCACAATATCCTCAAAAAAAATAAAATACTTGGGAATCAACCTAACAAAAGAGGTGAAAGACTTATACAATGAAAACTACAGAACCCTAAAGAGAGAAATAGAAGAAGATCTTAGAAGATGGAAAAATATACCCTGTTCATGGATAGGCAGAACTAACATCATCAAAATGGCGATATTACCAAAAGTTCTCTATAGGTTTAATGCAATCCCAATCAAAATCCCAACGGCATTTCTTGTAGAAATAGAGAAAGCAATCATGAAATTCATATGGAAAAATAAAAGACCCAGAAGAGCAAAAACAATGCTAAACAGGAAGTGTGAATCAGGCGGTATAGCAATACCAGACTTCAAACTATACTACAGAGCAATAGTAACAAAAACAGCATGGTACTGGTACCAAAACAGGTGGGTGGACCAATGGTACAGAATAGAGGACACAGAAACCAATCCACAAAACTACAACTACCTTATATTTGATAAAGGGGCTAAAAGCATGCAATGGAGGAAGGATAGCATCTTCAACAAATGGTGCTGGGAAAAGTGGAAATCCATATGCAACAAAATGAAACTGAATCCCTTTCTCTCGCCATGCACAAAAGTTAATTCAAAATGGATCAAGGAGCTTGATATCAAATCAGAGACATGCCGTCTGATAGAAGAAAAAGTTGGCTACGATCTACATACTGTGGGGTCGGGCTCCAAATTCCTCAATAGGACACCCATAGCACAAAAGTTAATAACTAGAATCAACAAATGGGACTTACTCAAACTAAAAAGTTTTTTCTCAGCAAAAGAAACAATAAGAGAAGTAAATAGGGAGCCTACATCATGGGAACAAATCTTTACTCCTCACACTTCAGATAGAGCCCTAATATCCAGAGTATACAAAGAACTCAAAAAATTAGACAATAAGATAACAAATAACCCAATCAACAAATGGGCCAAGGACCTGAACAGACACTTCTCAGAGGAGGACATACAATCAATCAACAAGTACATGAAAAAATGCTCACCATCTCTAGCAGTCAGAGAAATGCAAATCAAAACCACCCTAAGATACCATCTCACTCCAGTAACATTGGCAGCCATTATGAAGTCAAACAACAACAAGTGCTGGCGAGGATGTGGGGAAAAGGGTACACTAGTACATTGCTGGTGGCACTGCAAATTGGTGCAGCCAATTTGGAAAGCAATATGGAGATTTCTTGGAAAGCTGGGAATGGAACCACCATTTGACCCAGCTATTCCCCTTCTCGGTCTATTCCCTAAAGTCCTAAAAAGAGCATGCTACAGGGACACTGCTACATCGATGTTCATAGCAGCACAATTCACAATAGCAAGACTGTGGAACCAACCTAGATGCCCTTCAATAGACGAATGGATAAAAAAAAAAAATGTGGCATTTATACACAATGGAGTATTACTCTGCATTAAAAAATGACAAAATCATAGAATTTGCAGGGAAATGGATGGCATTAGAGCAGATTATGCTAAGTGAAGCTAGCCAATCCCTAAAAAACAAATGCCAAATGTCTTCTTTCATATAAGGAGAGTAACTAAGAACAGAGTAGGGACAAAGAGCATGAGAAGAAGATTAACATTAAACTGGGATGAGAGGTGGGAGGGAAAGGGAGAGAGAAGGGAAATTGCATGGAAATGGAAGGAGACCCTCAGGGTTATACAAAATTTCATACAAGAGGAAGTGAGGGGAAAGGGGAAAATAATACAAGGGGGAGAAATGAATGACAGTAGAGGGGGTAGAGAGAGAAGAGGGGAGGGGAGGGGGGATAGTAGAGGATAGGAAAGGCAGCAGAATACAACAGACACTAGTATGGCAATATGTAAATCCATGGATGTGTAACTGATGTGATTCTGCAATTTGTATATGGGGTAAAAATGGGAGTTCATAACCCACTTGAATCAAAGTGTGAAATATGATATATCAAGAACTATGTAATGTTTTGAACAACCAACAATAAAAAAATTTAAAAAAAAGAAATAATGCTGTTATACACAAATGAGAACATTAAGTCATATTAAGCTTTCCTAAACAATTATGATGGTGGAATAGAGTAAATTATCACTTCAAAGTCTTCATTTCTCAAACATTCTTATAATAAAAAGTTTAAATCAACACTTTTTATTTTAAAATCTTATGGAAAATGGCTATTATAGGTGTCTATTTTTCATTTTTATCAATGACTATTTACTAGAAAATAATTTCCTATTATTAAAAGTTAAAGTTAATTCTCAATGCATATAGACTATATATAAAGACCCAATAGTATCATTTTTTTAAAATTTTTTTTAGTTGTTGATGGACCTTTATTTTATTTATTTATATTTGATGCTAAGAATCTAACCCCGTGCCTCACACATGCTAGAAAAGCACTCTACCACTGAGCCACAACTCCAGCCCAAGACCTAATATTATATGTAATGATACACTCTTCTTCCTTGGTGTTATTAAAGTTTTAAATGTTTCTATAGCCATGCTACTATCTAAATATGGAACCATTGTTTAGACCTAAAGTTTGATGATATTAAAATGTTAAATGTCAAAAGATGAAGTAGATATACTTCTTTCTACCGTTCTTACTTAGTACAGCAAAAAATTTTAACCACTAAGTGTACAAGAAACATAAAAGTTTTCTGAAACTTGAGAGAACACTGGCTGTGGATAATAGGACTCCAGAAAGGACATAATGGTGTTTTTCTTGACTTCCTTTTGTCAGCTATATCCTAGATTGGGACCTAGAGAAGCCAGCAACCCACACGTGTCATCAGGTACAAAAATAAAATAAATAAAAATTCTAAGAAAAACTGCTTTCTCTAACAGGTCAGGGAAAGAGCCTTGCAAAACAAAACTTTCAGATAATAACCTTCCAAGAAGAAAAATGGCACATCAGAACACACAATTTCATAGCAGCAATACTGAATTAAACTAACAGTTCTGTGGTAGCATATTGAGGAGGAAGTTTGTGGGGAAATTTGGATACTAGCTCCAAATGAAAAAATAAAACTATTGGTTTCTAGAATAGAAAGAAAATTAATAAAATCCATAGATAGAAGTCGTGCCTGGTGCATGGTGGCTCAGTGGGTGAGAGGAAGCTCTCCTCCAAAACAAAAGACATTCTTCCATCAAGTTTAAGATAAATAGGTGCCACTGTCCAACAGTTTTACAATCTGAAAGTTCAGATTTGACAAGCAGAGTCAGTGAGGGAGAGTCCTGGCACTTTCCAATGGAAATACTGAGAATGGGGTATTGGTGATGGCATAAAGACTCTCTGGACTTCCTGAGTGGGAAACTAGAAATCCATGCAGTTTGCCTTTATTTTATATTTTGCTCTCTAGTTTTTGTTATTTTTGTTATTTTTTTGTCTTATTCTTAAAATAGTTGCTCTTTGAATACCTGAGATCAAACAGGCACTTAGACTTTACTTTCACTGGACTGGTGAGTGCTCATGCCATGAGTCATTTGGGCATAGGGTTGAGACTACATCACAGATTCAAGGGAAGGTCTGGGAAGTCGTGGGAGTTTCAGTGCTAGTCTGGCAGTCTGCAGAGTGGAGAAGAGTAAAGGGCACTTTCATTTAAAATTGTCAGTCTGATCTCTGGGATAAGAAGCATGATTGATGGATGGAAATGAGATAAATCAGCATCAGATGACCCTGCAACAGCCTATCACAGAAACTGTGCAACCTCCTCCATGCCCAGAAGGGTCTAAAAAACAGACTGATGCTTCTCTCACACTTCCCCACAACAAATAGACTGAGGCTCTCAGAACAAGGGGTGTGACACAGTTCAGAGCAGTCCAAGGTGGAGAAGGTGAAGAAGCTGACAACAGCCTTGACAGACTTACACTACCACTAGGGTCACAATGACAAAGACATTCTGAGACTGAAGTCAGCTGTGACTCAGATAATGTACCCCCAACAGATGCTATCAGGAAACAAAGGGAAGGAACTCAGTATAAAGACTCTCTAAATAAGTATGGCTGATTTGGGTTAAGGCTGAAAACAAACAGCATGACAACTATGTCACCCAACCTTCCTCAGAAACAAATAAACCTTTCTAAAATCAAAACCCAAAGAGAAATGTCTTCATTTAAAAAACCTCAGCAAGAAAAAAAATTGAATTAATTTACTAGTTCTAAACCATGGGATGAGATGAAATACAAGAGGCATTAGAACACCAAAGAGACAACATCAGAAAATAACCTTTCCATGACACATTATAATTAAAATATAAAATATGAAGAATAAGAACAGAATTTAAAAGCCAAGAGAGAAAAATATCAGGTTACATTTAGAGGTATACCAATCAGAATAATATCCAATTTCTCAATAGAAACCATAAAATCTGGGAGGTCTTAAAATGATTCATTGTCAAGCTCTAAAAGAAAATTACTGCCAACCAAAACTGCTATATCCAGCAAAGCTATCCTTCAGAATCAAATAAGAAATAAAATGCTTCCAAGATAAGCAGAAAATACTAAAAGAAAGCCTATATATAGAAATTAAGAATGAACTTCAGATCTTGGGAAAGGATGAATCTTATTAGAAGAGTAGTTAAACAAATGTGAATTAAGATGGAATTAAACATTAGGAATAAACTAAAATGGCAGAAAACAATAAAATCTCTCTATAATAAAACCGAATGTAAAAGGTCTCAACTCTCCAATTAAAATACATACACCAGAAGAGTGTATTAAAAATAAGGCCCAAAAGCCCGCCCACCCCGAACCACCATGGCCAGGAGTTCCGGGGGAGATCTGCCCCTGGAGTCCTAGGGGAGAGCCACCTCATACCCATGCAGAGAACTACCCCACTCTGGGGTTCCTTATTCACCAAAGCATGGCTCCACAGCTCAATATCAGGGTACATATAGGTTTGAGGCTGCCACGGCCACAAAACTGGGATAGCACCACTTCTATCAAGGGACAACAATAAGGACCTGGTAAGATGTTACCAAGGTCCCTGTGGGCCTGGATGCACCAGAGGTTTCTCTACTAAGGGAGCTAACAGTTATTCTGTTGCTGAGGTAACAGGGAGTCTTGCATGGGGTTGTCTATCTCATGTTTCTCCTACTAATAGCCAACTTCTTATTATTACCCTCTCACTAGTCATATAATCTAATATCTACATATTCTCACATCCTACCTCATAAAAATCTCAGCCAATCCCCAACCCCCCTTCCACCATCAAAACTGTAAACCATTACGCAAACCTATTGACTATATGGCAGAAGATAACCAAACTCATCATTTCTGATTATAGTGACAAAACTGTAAATGTAAAAATAGAAGTTAACTGATATATGGCTGCACATTGGGTACCCAATTGAGTGCTGTAATACTGATCTCTCCCTTAAAAGTGAGGTATTGGTAACCTGTAGGGATACTATAAGACAACAGGGCAGAAGCTGTAATACCTCAGATCTACACTGCAAGAGAGGAAGACACATACACATGATGAAAAAACAAGGGAGGAAAGTGCCCCGGTATGGATTCCTTGCAAATCTGGGAATGGAACTACAATTTGACCCAGCTTGCCCACTCCTCAGACTACACCCAAAGGACTTAAAAACAGCATACTACAGGGACACAGCCACATAAATGTTTATAGCAGCACAATTCACAATAGCCAAACTGTGAAGCCAACCTAAATACCCTTCAGTGGATGAAAGGATAAAAAAAAAAAGGTGGCATATATATACACGATGGAATTTTATTCAGCAATAAAAGAGAATAAAATTTTATGGCATTTGCAGGTAAATGGATGGCATTGGATTAGATAACTCTAAATGAAGTTAACCAATCCCCAAAAAACAAATGCCAAATGTTTTCTCTGATATAAGGAGGCTGACTCATAACAGGGTAGGGAGGGGGAGCATGGGAGGAATAGATGAATTCTAGATAAGGAAGAGGGTGGGAGGGAAAGGGAGTGGGCAGGGGATTAGCAAGGATGATGGAATGTGATATACATCATTATCCAAAGTACATGAAGACACGAATTGGGTGTCAGCATATTTCATATACAAACAGAGATATGAAAAATTGTGGTATATATGTGTAATAAGAATTGTAATGCATTCCACTGCCATTTATTTATTTATTTAAAAATCAATTTTAAAAAATCCTGAAAGTTAACATCCCTAGAAATGTTGAAATTCTAAAAGTCAAAGTCCCCAAAATTCTTATAGGGGAGAAAAGGCCATATAAGAGAGGTAGAAAACAGGATTCTGGGGAAGGAATTGGTCAAATTTTCCTTAAAACTTCTGTTTAAAAATGCATTATTTGTCTTTTTTGGCATTCCTTTCAGCTGACAAAATTCAGGAGCTTTTAATAAATTAAAGCCACACTTGAGGAAACTAGTAAAGTTAACTGATTGGTTGGAACAGAATTATGTACTCAGTAGGACAAGAAGACACTTACAGAATGGTGTTGCTGTTCCATCACCAGTATTGGTTTCATGAAATTTGTGGTCTGTGTGAAGACATGTGGAATAGATTTCTATCAACATAGAAGCATCCCACAGAAGATGGGGAAGCATTGTAGGGAATGCTTATGTTGATTTTATTGAGCCAGAGAACTTCAAAAAGAACAGTATCATGTAAAACAATACATATGAATGAAATCTCAATGAGAGCTGTAAATGAAAAGAAAAACAGCCAATCATCATTATGCAGACTTCAAAATATACTTACTGTCTGTGAGTATTGGTCAACAATTATGGACTACCTCTGCGCAATTGCTCATAATCTAACTCTGTGATATCCTTTTGCATGTATTGAATTCTCTTTTTAATATTTTTTCTTATTTGTTGGTTTTCTTTTTTCTTCTTATTTTTTTATTAGTTGCTCAAGACAATTCAAATCTTGTCATATCATACATTTGATTCAAATAGGGTATGAATTTTCATTTTGCCACGTGTACAGATTGCAGGATCACATTGGTTATACATCCATGTGTATACATACAGCAATCCTAGTGTCAGTTGCATTCTGCTGCCCTCCCTATCCCCCCTCCCCTCCCCTCCCCTCCCCCATCACTATTCTCTACCCATTCTACTGTGACACTTATCTCTCTCTCTTTTTTCCCCTTCCCTTCCCCCTCACACCATCATATATGTATTTTGTGAACCCATGAGGGTCTCCTTCCGTCTTCCATGTAATTCCCCTTCTTCCTCCCTTTCCCTCCCTCCTCTCTTCCTTGTTTCGTGGTAATGTTCTTCTCATGCTCTTCTTTCCTACTCTGTTTTGAGTCACCTCCCTTATATCAGAGAAGACATTCGGCATTTGTTTTTTAGGGATTGGCTAACTTCGCTTAGCATAATTTGCTCTAGTGCCATCCATTTCCCTGCAAATGCCATGATTTTGTTATTTTTTAATGCTGAGTAGTATTCCATTGTGTATAAATGCCACATTTTTTAATCCATTCATCTGTTGAGGGGCTTCTGGGTTGGTTCCACAGTCTAGCTATTGTGAATATTCTTTTACTTTGTTTACACTATTTTAAATTGTCAACATTATTGTTTACTGTTCTATGCCTTATTTGCTATACTATTTTATCTTTGTATCATACCCAAATTTCCTCAATAAGTAAAGAGATATCCTTTTGTATATTTACATTTGTGAAAAATAAAATTTCTCTAGATCTTGACTCTTTGGATAACTGCTTAGGCAGTGGTGACACTGTAGTTTTTGACCCATCTTGTCAAAAGACTTATGTTATCAGTTATGGCATTTCAGATAGCAAAAGTTATAAAGCTAGGTGTACCCAGTTATCAACTACCGTGATATACATTTAAACATTTCATTTTTTACCTATTTATTAATTGTCTGCCCATAACTTTTATCCATATGGTTGTCATTTGTATTTACATATATAGGCAAAACATGTTTGATATCATTGCCTACTTTATTGTTAGAATAAAGAACTGTTCCTTTATATTTTCATATGCTCCTCAAATAAATTTTTGTTTAAAAGGTCAATAAATGTCCTTTTAAAAATCTTTTAAGGATGGGGAGGGGGAAATTTTTAATATTTTTTCAGAAATTTGATCTTTCAAGATTTCAAAATTTAGGATATGGAATTCAGGATATATCTTTTGGGATTATGATCCAAACTCAATATAATATATTTAGAACAATTACTAAAAACTCTACAAAAAATATAGTCAAAAACACAATAGATAAATCAAAATACAAACCTGTAATTAATCCATCGAAAAACAGAATAAAGAAAATAGAGAATTAAAAACCAAAAATTAGAAAATAAGAAAATAAAATGAAACATTTAAGCCCTAACACATCAATAATTATAGAACAGAAACTATACAATTCCTAGAAAAAAACATAGGGTCAACACTCCAAGTCTCCCGCAACAACTTTCTCAATAGGATCCCTAAAGCTCAGAAAAAAATGCCAAGAGTTAATAAGTAGAAAGAAGTCAAATTTAAAAGTTTCTGCACAGCAAAGGAAACAATTAAGAATGTGAAGTAAGAACCTACAGAATGGGTGAAAATCTTTGCTAACTATTCTTCAGAGGATTAATATCTAGAATATATGAAGAACTCAAAAACCACTAAAAAAAAACCCCAATTAATGAATGGCCAAATGAATTAAACAGACATTTCCCAAAAGAAGAAATACAAATGGCCAACAAATAAGTGAAAAAAATGCTCAACATCATTAGCAATTAGGGAAATGCTCATCAAAACTACACTGAGATTCCATATCATATCAGTCAGAATGGCAACCATCAATACAAACAATAGTAAATGCTAGAGAGGATTTGGAGAAAGAGGAACACTTTTACATTGTTGGAAGAATTGTAAATTACCACAAACACTGTGGAAATCATTTTGGAGGTTCCTTGAAAGACTAGGCATGGAGCCACTATTTGACCCAGCTATACCACTCCTCAGTATTTATCCTAAAGAATTAAAGTCATTATTTATAGCAATACATGCATACCCTTGTTTACAGTAGCACGATTCACTATAGCCAAACTATGGAACCAACCTAGATGTCCATCAATAGATGAATGACTAAAGAAAATGTGGTATATATACATAAGGGAGTTCTATTCAGCTATAATAAAAATAAAATTAAGTCATTTCAGGAAAATGGATGGAACTTAAGAACATTATGTTAAGTAAAATAAGCCAATATCAGAATGTTGAGGATGATATGTTTTCTCTCATATGTGGAAGCTAAAGAGAAAAAAAGAAAAGAAAGGTGGAGTGGGAGAATCTCATGAAAATTAAAGGGAAATCAGTAGAACAGGGGAAAGTGACAGGACAGGGAGGAGATGAAAGGGAAAATGGAAATACTGTAAAATCATACTGACCAAATTATATTGTCATATTGTATGCATGTATGAATATGTAACAACAAATCCTACCATTAGGTACAAGTATAATGCACCAATCAAAAATATGGAAAAATATAATAAATACAGAAGTAAAAAACAGAAAAATTAGAAAACAAGAAAATAAAATCACACTTAACCAATCAACATTTACATTAAATGTAAATTGAAGACACAGATAAGACAGAAATTGGAAGATAATTACTATTAAAAGAAACAATACCTTGTATGGATTTCAAGGACATTATATACCTTAATAGAATATCTATGAACATAACTGTCACATTACTTCAATCACCTGTTCCAGTGAAGAACAACCTCAGCATCAGTAGCAGTAGCAAGAGGAAGAACTCAAAAAGCCTCCTAAGTGAAGAACATCAACAAGGCAGCAGGAAAAAAAGTAGGAAAAATCAGTGAGCTCACCTGATACCCTCTTGGATTTTCCATATAGTAACTAGGATCGAGTCAACACTTATCAAGTAAATGGGGTACTGAGAACACTGTGATGAGATAATACATCACACTTTATCAGTACTAATGTTTTACCTTCTTTCATCAAAGTTTTTACCAAGAAAGAAAAATGAAAGAAAAAACATCTCAGATAAGCATGCCCACCCTAGACTCTGGAAGAATTTTGTTCAAAAAATGCAAAAAAGAAGGCACAATTTCAGGAGGTGCAACTTACACACTATTACTATCTATAGACCAACATACATATTGTGAATAATAAATTAAGAATATTAATGAAAAAGTAAACTTAAATACCTTGCAGTTTAAGTCCAACACAGTAATACACCAAGGGTTTTTACTGTGACCTCATATAATTAGACCTCTGATAAACATGCAATGATAGGAATGCAACGTAATTCAAACAAGAATAATTTGTGATAGGTGATGCATTATAGTAGCCCTGTTAGTGAGCTTTCATCACTGTGACTAAAATATCTGACAAGAACAACTTAGAGGAAGCAAAGTTTATTTTGGCTCCCAGTTTCAAGGTTCAATCTATGGTTGCCACTCCATTGCTTCCCACCCAAGATGAGGCAGAACAAAGCATGGCAAAAGGGCACTGTGGAGAAGCACTGCTCTGCTCATGGTGGAAAGGAAGCAGAGAAGAAAGAGGAAAAGGCCATAGGGCACACCTCCAGTGACCCACCTTTTCCAGCCATGCCTCCTCCACCAGCCAGGTTAACACCCAGGTGGTCCATTCAAAGTAAGATGGACCAGTTAGGTTACAACTCTCATATCTAATCACTTCAACTCGGAATATTCCTGCATTAACTTCTGGGGGAATTTTAGGGAGAGGTCTCATTTCCAACCACAAGTCCTGCAAAACAATCAAAAGGGAACAGTTGAAATTCATGAACCTAAAGGTAGATGCACTTTCCATGGCATATTTGAGAAGGGAAAAAGACAATGGATTTCCAGCATATATTACAAAGTACAAAGCCAGTTGCAGAAATTTAAGAATATTTTCCCAATGCAATGCACAAATGTGACAAATTGGAGTAATGTTGTGGGAATTCAAAAATAAATGGATGACTCTTTGGGGGAAGAAAAAATCAGAACATTTGAAAAATTTTTCCCTGTCTTATGAAAATTTGAACTCTTATCAATTTTATCTTAGTGAGAAATAAAGGCAATAAACAAGTAAGCAAGGAGGATAAATATAATGATTGATTTATCTGAATAAAGGTATACCGAGGTAACAACAACACAAGTGTATTCATATAAAACACAGCTTGCTGTTTGTCTCCGATAAGGAGTGATAAAAGAAAAACTTAGCTTCTTAATCTTTTGCTTCGAACTTCTCTGTCAACTACAATGACTTTCACACTAAGAAGAATGAACAAGCTTTGGTAGAATGAATTTAAGTCCATGTTTGATAAGATGATAAATAAACCTGCACTTTGATTCTTTCATTTAAATCTCCAAAATGCATTATATATGGAATGAAATATGTTAGACATTAGATAAAAATGTTGTCATCAGAATAGACTGGTGAGGGGTTAAATGTAATATGAAGAAATCTGATAGCAATAAATAAAAACAATTCACTGTGGCCAAAAAATAAAAATAAATGTAACTGTACAAGTTCAGGATAGGGAAGACATGCTGCTTTTTCATACCCTATCTTATCCCCAAGCAAAGTCATTATAAAATTTAAATGATGACAGGCTAAGAGCAAAGATGAAAATAGTAACTGCTATGTTGGATGATGGTGATAGGATGATGTAGACTTTGCTAAAAAGCCAAAATCTGGTCAGCAATGAGGCAGAGATGAATTTGGCCAGATATCTGTGTTTACTTTAAAAAGATCTATCAAACTGCAGTATGGAAACACAAGAACCAGAATCTCTAATCAATAACCAAAATACATGAAAATGAAACACAGGTCCCTCATCAGGCATGTAAACAATCTATGTGAATACTTGTGGACAGCTTTTCTGTTCACTAGGTGTCTTTTTTAAAACACTGACAACTTTATCTCTGTACTTAAAATTTAGTATGACATCAGGTAACTTAGCATGACAATATGAAAATTAGATGACTTGATATATAGAAAACCTGGTTTCAGTTAATTGTAGGATGCACATACCAAAATAATAATGATAATGTGATTTCTTAGTATGAATTAAGAGAAATATAGTAGAAAAAACTAGAGTATATCATTGTATTTCACTTCCTGGTACTAGTGCAAATATCTATGAAGGTTAGCACTTAGAGAATAATTTGAGAATATACAACAGTAGTTTTCACAGGGCACTGAGCCTAATCAACAATTAAATTTCATATTTATTTGCAAGTAGAGAAACCCCAGTTAAAACATGATAGTTGAATAGTCGAGAAGATGGCTGCTGCGCACGGGGGTTGCTGAAATGCTGAGCGTGGTGCTCAGAGCAGCGGCTTTAATCGAGATTTCGCACAGCATGTAAGAACCCCTTTCACCGTTAATCTGTAGTGGACCACTTTGCCAAGCAGCAAGAAGAACAAAGAGATCGAAAAAGAGACGCTTGGCTCCCGGACGCTTTGCCGCCCAAAGCCGCGGGCGCTTTGCTCCCATCTGCTTCCTCTTTCGCTTCGCTCCGGGCAGAAAAGGTGAATGTGTAATCAGCAGTTGATTGTAAGTACCCTAGGCAAAGAAAGCTCAGTGCGCCCTGCCTTTTTTTTTTTTTTTTTTTGAATATTTTTTATACAGGGAGAGTTTGTGGATTGGGATTGTTGGCTGGGCTGCAGTTTCTGTGCCGAAAATCCACTCCGCGGGAGCCGCCATTTGCTTTCTGCCGGCTGTCTTGATGGCTATGGCTACATTGTCCGGCAGCCGCACCTAGAGGTTGGAGCTGGGCTGCGTGCCGAGCCCTGTCCTCCTAAGGCTGGACCGCAGCCTTGAGTGCCTGGGTCGCCTGTTTGCCGCTGCACCCTCAGGCAGAGCCTGCTCTGGGGTCGTTCTGCATGCCCCTGCGAGGGGACCCGTGCTTCAGAGGAGGGAGCCGGAGAGCTGCGGCGGCAGCCGCTTGGGCCCTGGGGGCTGGGCACCGGTTCTTTGGTGCAGCTACAGTCGCGGACGGATGAGCGCGGCGCCCCTGAGCGTGGCCCCGGGGAAGAGGCGACGGCGGCAGGGTTTAATTTCTAGAAATCTGGACTGGAAACAGAAGCAGCAGTTTGTATAATCCCAAGAACTTGCTTATGCCAGGAAGCTGTAAGGGCAACATGAATATCATTGAGGAGATCTAACATGGCAGCGGGCGGGGAGAGATCAAGCCTCTGACCTCTTCAACTGCGCAGGCATAGGGAGCTGTAAACTGTATAAATGCTGTTTGCCCGGGATCACTAGGCAATGCTGAGCTGACGTGGATCTGGGGTGTACAGTCTGGGCCCCTCAGAACACACACACCGAGCCCGGATCGGCTGCATCCAAGCTCCGGTTCGCCTGCTTCTCATGACTCAGCACTAACAATCCCGCTGAAATAACTGGTTGGCCCTTAGGAACTTTCAGAGGTAAAAACCAACCGAGCCTTCATAGGCAGTGGCCACAGGATTGAAATGGGGATTGGGAGAGACAGTCAGGACCCACCCGTTGCACTGGTCACCCGGCAAAGGGAACGAACGGTCACCATTTACATGTGATACCACCTTGGCAGAGAACTGACGTCACTGGCAGAGGAGATAACTGCACTGAAACCAGCGCAACAGGGCTCCCAGGAGCAGCAGACATGGCGTGTAGCCAGTATTGTGGTGAGCGTCACAGGTGAGCACGGCCTGGCTTGAGGAAACACAAGAGAAGGCCCTAGGTACTCAGGATTGGAGACCCGCCCAGTCTGTGAGGAAGAGCTGCTACACAGTGATTGGTTCCCACTTAGTGAGAGGAGAAGCTTGACCCAGTGGGCACAGCTCCACCTACTGGAAGAGAAATTAATCGAACTCTATAACTGCATTTATTATTATTATTATTATTATTATTATTATTATTATCATTTTTTTCTTTTTCTTTTTTTCTTTCATTTTCAATTTTTTATTGTTGTTGTTCTTTAACTTTTTTTAATGTTTCTATTTTTTTTATTATTATTATAATTTTTTTAATTTTAATTTTCATTATTTTTATCATTATTATTTTTGTAAAAAAATTTTTTTTCTTTTCTTTCTTTCTTTATTTTCTAACTTTTGTGTGTGTGTTTTGTTTTTGTTTCTTTTGTCTTTTCATTTCATTTCAATTTTCTTATTCCCCCTTCCTTGAATTCTACCTACCTACTCTCATTCTCTTTAGTGACTTCTTCCCTTCCCTTCTAATATCTTTCCTCCCAAGCATCAAATAAATTTATAAGACTAAACAGTAACTCAGCAGTCAAGCAGAACAAGAAGTAACATGAGCAGCATAAAAAAGCAAGGAAGAAAAGGGGTACAAACAATGAAGGACAGCCTAAATATTCAGGAGGACCTAGAGTCAGCAAAAAAAATGGTCATATAAAGAACTCAAGGAATACCTTAGACAGATGGAATGGAACCTTAAAGAGGATACGAGACAGCAAATCCAAACAGTGAAAGAACACTTTGAAAATCAATTACATAAACAGATAAAAGAAGAAGTTAAGCATCTTTATCAGGAGATAGAGATTATAAAAAAAAATCAAACAATAATTCTAGAAATGAAGGAAACGATAAACCAAATTAAAAACTCAATTGAGAGTATCACTAACAGAGTGGAGCAAGTAGAAGCCAGAACGTCAGATAATGAAGACAAAATATATCATCTTGAAAAGAGCCTAGCCAACTCAGAAAGGCTGGTTAAAAATCACGAGAGAAACATCCAAGAGATATGGGATAACGTAAAAAAACCAAATCTATGAGTCATCAGGATAGAAGAAGGTACAGAGATTCAAACCAAGGGAATGAGTAGCCTGCTGAATGAAATAATTACAGAAACCTTTCCAGAAATAAAAAAGGGAACGGATATACAAATTGTAGATGCATACAGGACACCGAGCACACAAAATCACAGTAGACCAACGCCAAGACACATTGTTATGAAGATATCCAATATACAGAACAAAGAGAAAATATTAAAAGCTACAAGAGAAAGGAGGCAGATTACATTCAGGGGTAAACCAATAAGGTTAACAACGGATTTTTTATCACAGACGCTGAAAGTGAGAAGATCCTGGAACAACGTATTTCAAACACTGAAAGACAATGGATGCCAACCAAGAATTCTGTATCTAGCAAAATTAAGCTTCAGGTACGACAACGAAATAAAAATCTTTCATGATAAACAAAAGCTAAAAGAATTTGCAGTCAGAAAACCAGCATTGCAAAGCATCTTGAGCAAAACACTACATGAGGAAGAAATGAAAAACAATAACCAAAACCATCAGTGGGAAGTGCCCCTATAAAAACAGAGGGCGGGGGGAAAGCTAACCATGGAGAAACAAACTAAATTAAATTAAAAAATAAAAAGATAAATAATCAAACATGGCTGGAAATACAAACCATATATCAATAGTAACTCTAAATGTTAATGGCTTAAACTCTCCAATAAAGCGACATAGGCTGGTAACATGGATTAAAAATACAAATCCAACAATATGATGCCTCCAGGAGACACATCTGATTGGAAAAGACATACACAGGCTGAAGGTGAAAGGTTGGGAAAAAATATACCACGCACACGGTCCTCGTAAGCAAGCAGGGGTGGCCATCCTCATATCGAATAAAATCGACTTCAAGACTAAGTTAATCAAAAGGGATAAGGAAGGACATTATATACTGTTAAAAGGAACCATTCACCAACAAGACATAACAATTATCAATATTTATGCACCAAATAATGGTGCTGCGACGATCATAAAACAAACTCTCCTCAAGTTCAAGAATCAAATAGACCACAACACAATAATTATGGGTGACTTCACCTCTCTCACCATTTGACAGATCCTCCAAACAAAAGTTGAATAAAGAAACTATAGAACTCAATATCACAATCAACAACCTAGACTTAACTGGCATATATATTATATATCAACCATCATCAAGTGGATATACTTTTTTCTCAGCAGCACATGGATCCTTGTCAAAAATAGACCATATATTATGCCATAGGGCAACCCTCAGTAAATATACAGGGGTGGAGATAATCCCATGCATTTTATCTGATCATAATGGAATGAAACTGGAAATCAATGATAAAAGAAGGAAGGAAAAATCCTACATCACATGGAAAATGAACAATATGTTACTGAATGATCAATGGGTTACAGAAGACATAAAGGAGGAAATCAAAAAATTCTTAGAGATAAACGAAAATACAGACACAACATATCGGAATCTATGGGACACAATGAAAGCAGTTTTAAGAGGGAAATTCATCGCCTGGAGGTCTTTCCTCAAACAAAGGAAAAACCAACAAATAAATGAGCTCACATTTCATCTCAAAGCCCTAGAAAAGGAAGAGCAAAACAACAGCAAATGTAGCAGAAGGCAAGAAATAATTAAAATCAGAGCGGAAATCAACGAAATTGAAACAAAAGAAACTATTGAAAAAATTAACAAAACTAAATGTTGGTTCTTCGAAAAAATAAATAAGATCGACAGACCCTTAGGCATGCTAACGAAGAGAAGAAGAGAGAGAACTCAAATTACTAACATATGGGATGAAAAAGGAAATATCACAACAGATGCTACAGAAATACAGAAGACAATTAGAAATTATTTTGAAAACCTATATTCCAATAAAATAGAAGATAGTGAAGACATCAATAAATTCCTTAAGTCATATGATTTGCCCAGACTGAGTCAGGAGAATACTCACAACTTAAACAGACCAATATCAATAGATGAAATAGAAGAAGCAATCAAAAGACTTCCAACCAAGAAAAGCCCAGGACTGGATGGGTATACAGCAGAGTTTTACAAAACCTTTAAGGAAGAATTAATACCAATACTTTTCAAGCTATTTCAGGAAATAGAAAAAGAGGGAGCTCTGCCAAATTCATTCTATGAGGCCAACATCACCTTGATTCCGAAACCAGACAAAGACACCTCAAAGAAAGACAACTACAGACCAATATCTCTGATGAACCTAGATGCAAAAATCCTCAATAAAATTCTGGCGAATTGGATACAAAGGCACATCAAAAAAAATGTGCACCATGATCAAGTAGGATTCATCCCTGGGATGCAAGGATGGTTCAATATACGGAAATCAATAAATGTTATTCACCACATCAATAGACTTAAAGATAAGAACCATATGATCATCTCAATAGACGCAGAAAAAGCATTCAACAAAGTACAGCATCCCTTTATGTTCAAAACATTAGAAAAACTAGGAATAACAGGAACTTACCTCAACATAGTAAAAGCTATCTATGCTAAGCCTCAGGCTAGCATCATTCTCAATGGAGAAAAACTGAAGGCATTCCCCCTAAAATCTGGAACAAGACAGGGATGCCCTCTATCACCACTTCTATTCAATATAGTTCTCAAAACACTGGCCAGAGCAATTAGACAGACGAAAGAAATTAAAGGCATAAAAATAGGAAAGGAAGAACTTAAATTATCACTATTTGCAGATGAAATGATTCTATACCTAGAAGACCCAAAAGGGTCTACAAAAAAACTACTAGAACTAATAAATGAATTCAGAAAAGTGGCAGGATATAAAATCAACATGCATAAATCAAAGGCATTTCTCTATATCAGCGACAAAACTTCTGAAACGGAAATGAGGAAAAACACTCCATTCACAATATCCTCAAAAAAAATAAAATACTTGGGAATCAACCTAACAAAAGAGGTGAAGGACTTATACAATGAAAACTACAAAACCCTAAAAAGAGAAGTAGAAGAAGATCTTAGAAGATGGAAAAATATACCCTGTTCATGGATAAGCAGAACTAACATCATCAAAATGGCGATATTACCAAAAGTTCTCTATAGGTTTAATGCAATGCCAATCAAAATCCCAATGGCATTTCTTGTAGAAATAGAGAAAGCAATCATGAAATTCATATGGAAAAATAAAAGACCAAGAATAGCAAAAGCAATTCTAAGCAGGAAGTGTGAATCAGGTGGTATAGCGATACTGGATTTAAAACTATATTACAGAGCAATAGTAAAAAAAAACAGCATGGTACTGGTACCAAAACAGGTGGGTGGACCAATGGCACAGAATAGAGGACACAGAGACTAATCCACAAAGCTGCAGCTATCTTATATTTGATAAAGGAGCTAAAAGCATGCAATGGAGGAAGGATAGCATCTTCAACAAATGGTGTTGGGAAAACTGGAAATCCATATGCAACAAAATGAAACTGAATCCCCTCCTCTCGCCATGCACAAAAGTTAACTCAAAGTGGATCAAGGAGCTAGATATCAAATCAGAGACTCTATGTCTGGTAGAAGAAAAAGTTGGCTCCGATCTACATATTGTGGGGTCGGGCTCCAAATTCCTTAATAGGACACCCATAGCACAAAAGTTAATAACAAGAATCAACAAATGGGACCTACTTAAACTGAAAAGTTTTTTCTCAGCAAGAGAAACAATAAGAGAGGTAAATAGGGAGCCTACATCATGGGAACAAATTTTTACTCCTCACACTTCAGATAGAGCCCTAATATCCAGAGTATACAAAGAACTCAAAAAATTAAACAATAAGAAAACAAATAACCCAATCAACAAATGGGCCAAGGTCCTGAACAGACTTCTCAGAGGAGGACATACAATCAATCAACAAGTACATGAAAAAATGCTCACCATCTCTAGCAGTCAGAGAAATGCAAATCAAAACCACCCTAAGATACCATCTCACTCCAGTAAGATTGGCAGCCATTATGAAGTCAAACAACAACAAGTGCTGGAGAGGATGTGGGGAAAAGGGTACTCTTGTACATTGCTGGTGGGACTGCAAACTGGTGCAGCCAATTTGGAAAGCAGTATGGAGATTCCTGGGAAATCTGGGAATGGAACCACCATTTGACCCAGCTATTGCCCTTCTCAGACAATTCCCTGAAGACCTTAAAAGAGCGTACTACAGGGATACTGCTACATCGATGTTCATAGCAGCACAATTCACAATCGCTAGACTGTGGAACTAACCCAGATGCCCTTCAATAGATGAATGGATAAAAAAAAAATGTGGCATTTATACACAACAGAGTATTATACAGCACTAAAAAATGACAAAATCATGGAATTTGCAGGGAAATGGATGGCACTTGAGCAGATTATGCTTAGTGAAGCTAGCCAATCCCTACAAAACAAATACCAAATGTCTTCTTTGATATAATGAGAGCAACTAAGAACAAAGCAGGGAGGAAGAGCAGGAAGAAAAGATTAACATTAAACAGATACATGAGGTGGGAGGGAAAGGGAGAGAAAAGGGAAATTGCATGGTAATGGAGGGAGATCCTCATTGTTATACAAAATTACATATAAGAGGTTGTGAGGGGAATGGGAAAATAAACAAGGAGAGAAATGAATTACAGTAGATGGGGTAAAGAGAGAAGATGGGAGGGGAGGGGAGGGGAGATAGTAGAGGATAGGAAAGGTTGCAGAATACAACAGTTACTAATAGGGCATTATGTAAAAATGTAGATGTGTAACCGACATGATTCTGCAATCTGTATTTGGGGTAAAATTGGGAGTTCAAAACCCACCTGAATCAAATGTATGAAATATGATATGTCAAGAGCTTTGTAATGTTTTGAACAACCAATAAAAAAAGAAAAAGAAAAAAAAAATTAATAGTCACTGTGAAAGTAGTTTCCAAAGTCTATTCTTAAGTAGATTTAGTAAAAAGTGGTTACAATATACTGAAGGAAAGACATAAAGCTGTAGCTACTGAATAACCCATGTGGGACAATGTTTGTATAGGAATGTTTGTGTAGGAATACATTTTACTGAAGATGCATGTGTGTGTAGAAAAACAACTAAGAATAAATATTTCTAAATTAAAAAAAAAACATGATAGTTGTATTCAAATACTTGAAATATTATCATAAGAAAGGAGGTTTTGATTTGTTTTATTCATGTAATCTCAAGGAATGTATCTAATACTAGTGATTTATTTAAAACATTTTCATTAAATAAACACATTGAAATTTTTTCATGAACTAAATAAACTGGATCAAAATTCAGTAAATTAAAAGCATAGGTTTTAATAAAAAATCTTATAGGGAGAAACTCAAATACCAAATAAGATACTAAATTGATAAATAGGACAATATTCATCCTAAGGTTTCAAAATTTTTGTCATTAAATGTCAAAGGACTGAGTTGAGTTTTTTGCTTCAAGTCTTTGATTTAGCAGTTGAGGAAGTATAGAATGGGAAACTATAAGAAAAGAAAGCATATGAGGGCAAAAATAATTCCAAAAGAACTCAGTTCTGTTCTTTCTGTTGAAAAGGTTAAGAATGTAAGAATTAAGTTCTGTTTTCCTGGAACCTGAAACTCATGTAGAAGTTGAAAACAACTCCCGGAAATGCCCACTGATCATCTGGTTGCTCTACGAAAACAACCCTTCCCAGAAACCATGCAATGATTGGTTATGCTGTATGTGAAGTCCCTGCCCTCTCCAAGGAAAGTATATAAGCTCTGCTTAAGCTGTTCCCAGGGCTCTCTCTCTCTGCTCTATTCAAGTGAGCTCTGAGCCCCAGCATGCTGGACCCCCAATAAACCCTTTGCTGTTGCATGAGACAGTCTCTTGGTGGTCTCTTCCTCCGACGCTCGCCGGACCTTTACATCTGGAGGTTCCACTGAGATCCGGCAGCGGCGGACGAAAGACCCCAACAGGCTCCTCTCGGGGTAAATAAGGCGCCTCTTTCCAGTTTCAGGTTTCAGGTTAGGGCTTGGCAAAGTGGCTGTCAGTGAAGAGCGTGAGCTCTCTCCGTCGGTGGCTGACAGATGTGTCACAGAGCCACAGGCCACGTCCCTGGGGGACGCCCCAGAGGACTCGGGAAATCAAGGAACAATAGTCTCCTCGACTCGGTGATATTTTGTTTCGGATTTGGTATTGCCAGCCCATCGGGTTTTGCCGGCTACTCAGTCCTGGTCTCAGTGTTCGACGTTCATTGTCTGTTTTTATTGTCTTGTCTTGTCTTGTCTGTGTCGTGTGTCATTGCTTTCACTGTTTGTGTATCTTTCATTATGGGACAGAGCACTTCAACGCCTCTATCCTTGACCCTTGATCACTGGACCAAAGTCGACTTAAGGGCTCAGAATCTTTCTTTTTCAGTAAAACGCCAGACCTGGCAGACTCTCTATGCCTCAGAATGGCCCACCTTTGGAGTCGAATGGCCCCCAGAAGGATTTTTCTACTTCCCACTAATTCGAAAAGTCAGAGATATTGTCTTTCAGCCGGGGCCACATAGCCATCTAGATCAACAGCTGTATATCTTAACTTGGCAGGACCCCTGCAAATCTCCTCCTCCATGGGTAAAGCCTTTCCTTGTCCCTTCCCCCACTCCTACTCCTTCCCCCACGATTCTATCTCTCAAACCCTCTGCTCCTCCTCCTCCTCCACCCTCTGTTCTCCCTGAGTCTCAAAATTTGACTCTACTGGACTCTCCTCCCCCTCCTTATCCCCTGCCCTCGTCCCCCAACCCCCAACTCCCTCTAAGTGACTCCCCTGCTGCTGACTCAGCCCTTCCTCCCCTGGAGAAAGCTAGGCCGGCCCAGTGCCCTCCAGATGACTCCCCCGCGGCACACACAGCCCCTCCTCCCCTGGAGAAAGCTGGCCCAGCTAAAGGAACTCGCCGGCAGCGAATGATTGAAAACCCTGGAGCCCCCGTGATGCTCCCCCTCCATCCCTATGGGCCAATGATTGACGACGACGGCCATGGGGGAAAAATGCAAGCCTACCAGTATTGGCCTTTCTCCTCTTCAGACCTATATAACTGGAAAAATAACAATCCCCCTTTTTCCGAGGACCCCACCCAGCTCACAAGTCTGGTTGAATCATTGATGTTTTCACACCAGCCTACTTGGGATGACTGCCAACAACTCCTAGGGACTCTCTTCATGACAGAGGAACAAGAGAGAATCCTCCTGGAAGCTAGAAAAAAATATCCTCAGACCAGATGGGCAACCGACACAACTTCCCAACATAATCGAAGCCGGCTTCCCCTTGAAGCGACCCAACTGGGACCCCAACACCTTTGAAGGTAGGGAGCATCTGTCCACTTATCGCTGGGCTCTAATAGTGGGTCTCCGAGCGGCCGCTAGGTGACCAACTAATTTAGCCAAGGTAAGAGAGATTATTCAAGGGCCTGATGAATCTCCCTCTATGTTTCTAGAGAGAATTATGGAGGCATATAGGAGATATACTCCTTTCGATCCTCAGGCAGAGGATCAAAAGGCATCTGTCATGATGGCCTTTATTGGGCAAGCTGCCCTGGATATTAAAAGAAAGTTACAACACTTAGATGGATTACAAGATATGACTTTGAGAGATTTAGTCAGAGAAGCCGAGAAGGTATACTATAAGGGAGGATGAGAGAAGCAAAAGACAGACTAAGGCATTGACTAAGGTCCTGGTCATAACAACAAATAGGCCAGAATTTAAGAAACAGGGAGACAGGAAGGGATACCTGGGCCCACACCAGAGGCCACCCCTGGCCTCAGATCAATATGCCTACTGTAAAGAAAAAGGACACTGGGCCAAAGAGTGCCCTAGAAAGAGACAGCCATGCCAGCCAGCCATTCTGACTCTGGAGGATGACTAGGAAAGTCGGGGCTCGGATCCCCTCCCTGAGCTCAGGGTAACTTTTGAAGTGGAGGGGACCCCAGTAAACTTTGAAGTGGATACAGGGGCAATATACTCAGCCCTTAAGGTCCCATTGGGCCCTCTATCAAATAAAAGGTCTCTAGTTCAAGGGGCTAACGGCAGTAAATATCGGGCTTGGACAACTAAGAGGACCATGGACCTGGGGAAAGGAAAAGTCTATCACTCCTTCCTAGTAATTCCAGAATGCCTGGCTCCATTGATGGGCAGAGATCTGCTCACCAAGCTCCAGGCCAAAATAGCTTTTAACCCTGAAGGCCCCCAAGTGGAATTTCTAAATCCTTCAGTAAAAACTCCTATAGTCACGGCTTTAACTATGTCAGTAGAAGATGAACATCAACTCTTCACACCCCCCCCCAAGACTGATCAAACAGGCAAGCTACCCCAGAAATGGATAACAGATTACCCAGATGCCTGGGCAGAAACTGCTGGGTTAGGCCTAGCCGTGAAACAACCTCCAATAACAGTGGAGTTAAAAACCTCAGCCTCCCCAATCAATGTCAAACAATATCCTCTGAGCAAAGAAGCTAAAGATGGGATAAGGCCCCACATTCAGAAATATCTGGCCTTAGGGGTCCTAAGGCCCTGTCAATCGGCCTGGAACACTTCCCTGCTACCAGTAAAAAAGCCAGGAACCGGGGACTATCACACCGTTCAAGACCTAAGAGAGATCAACAACAGAGTGCAGGACATTCACCCCACAGTACCTAATCTGTACAATCTGCTTAGCACTCTGAACCCTGAGCAGAAATGGTATAATGTTCTGGACTTAAAAGATGCTTTCTTTTGCTTGCCTCTGCATAAAGATAGTCAGTTGCTGTTTGCTTTCGAGTGGGTAAACCCAGAAACCAGAACGTCTGGTCAACTAACTTGGACTAGACTCCCACGGGGGTTCAAAAACTCCCCCACTCTCTTTGATGAAGCCCTCCACAGAGATCTCAACAACTTCAGAACTACGCACCCCGAAGTCACCCTGCTTCAATATGTGGATGAACTGCTACTGGCAGCCGACACCAAGGAAAACTGTGAGTCTGGGACCCAAGCACTATTATCCGAGCTTGCTCAACTCGGGTATAGAGCTTCTGCCAAAAAGGCCCAAATTTGCCAACAAGAAGTAATCTTCCTGGGCTATTCCCTTAGGGGCAGTAAACGATGGCTCACTGAGCCCAGAAAACAAACCGTTGTGCAGATACCACCCCCATCTAACAGGAGGCAACTCAGAGAGTTTCTTGGGACTGCTGGCTTTTGCAGGTTATGGATACTTGGGTTTGCATCCTTAGCTGCTCCTTTATACCCGCTGTTAAAGGGGGGTGCCCAATTCCAATGGACCCCTGAGCACCAGCAAGCTTTTGATAACATCAAAAGGGCGCTGCTATCTGCTCCGGCCTTAGACTCCCGGATGTAGAAAAACCCTTTACTCTCTACATTGAGGAAAAGAAAGGAATAGCATGAGGAGTGCTCACTCAGACTCTAGGGCCCTGGAAAAGGCCTGTAGCCTACTTGTCTAAAAAGCTGGACTCAGTGGCTACTGGATGGCCCCATTGCCTAAAAGCTATAGCAGCCGCGGCCCTTCTAATCAAGGATACTGATAAGTTAACGCTGGGGCAGAAGCTAACCATTATAGCCCCCCATACCCTAGAGAACATCATCTGCCAGCCACCAAATAGATGGCTATCAAACTCTAGAATAACACACTATCAGAGCCTGTTGCTCAACAAAGACAGAATAACGCTGGGACCCCCCGCCCCGCTTAACCCGGCTACACTACTACCTGAACAATCATCAGGACCCATCACTCATGACTGTCAACATATACTGGCAGAAGAAACCAGTATACGACGGGATTTAAAGGATCAGCCACTGCTCCACCCTGAGGTCATATGGTTCACTGATGGCAGCAGCTTCCTCCAGGATGGTAAGCGGCGGGCTGGGGCAGCAATAGTTAGCAGAACTAAAGTCATCTGGTCCTCTAGCCTCCCGGAGGGAACATCGGCTCGAAAGGTAGAGCTGATTGCCCTCACGAAGGCATTGGAGCTAGCGGCAGGCAAAAAGGCCACCATATACACAGATAGCCACTATGCCTTCGCTACCGCTCATATACACGGGGCTATCTACCAGCAAAGGGGACTATTAACCTCCGCGGGAAAAGAAATAAAAAACAGAGATGAGATCCTCCGCCTCCTCTCAGCAGTGCAAAGCCCTAGGGAACTAGCTATAGTGCACTGTCCAGGACACCAGAAAGGAAATGATTCCATAGCAGTCGGGAACAGGAGGGCAGATGAAGAGGCTAAATTGGCAGCCCTAAACTGAGTAACCATGTTAACACTTTCCACACTGGGGGGACATAAGTCAGGAGATTTAACTACGTCGGAGCACCCTGACAACTTAACATCTAAGGACACTGAACTCCTCGACTTCACTGAGCCCAGCCTGCAATTTCAGAAAGCCCTACACTACGTTAAAAATGTACATCAACTCACTCACCTTGGTTCAAAGAAACTGCAGGCATTCCTGAAGGATCAAGAACAGAGTTTTCCACTAACCGACTCACAGCGAAAGGAAATAGCTGAACAGGTAACAAAAGCTTGTTGGGTCTGTCAATTGGTTAATGCTTACCCTTCCAAGCTTCCTGCAGGAAAGCGCCTACGAGGAACCAGACCAGGACAATTCTGGGAAATGGACTTTACTGGAATTAAGCCAGCAAGGTATGGACTCAAATATCTCCTACTCTTTGTAGATACATTTTCAGGATGGATTGAAGCCTTCCCCACAAAAAAAAAAAAAACAGCGCAAATGGTGGTCAAGAAGATCCTGGAAGATATTTTTCCAAGATACGGCCTGCCTAAGGTAATAGGGTCTGATAATAGACAGGCATTCATGGCCCAGGTAAGTCAGGGGTTAGCCAGGACCCTGGGGATTAATTGGAAGTTACATTGTGCTTATAGACCCCACAGCTCAGGACAGGCAGAAAGAATGAATAGAACCATTAAAGAGACCTTAACAAAATTAAGCTTAGAGACCGGCATAAAAGATTGGACTATGCTCCTGCCTAATGCACTGTTTTGTGCAAGAAATACTCCCTCTGTTTCTTTGTGTAACTTCACCCCCTATGAAATTCTCTATGGTGTCCCTCCTCCAGTAAGGGACCTAACCCCAACTCTAAGACCTAACGATTCCTTTCACATCCCCTTGCTTGACAGACTTAAAGCTGTTGAAAGAACCCAGCGATACCTGTGGAAACAGCTGGCCACTGCCTACCAACCTGGGGACGAAGGGACTCCACACGGATATCAAGTGGGAGACTTCATCTACGTAACCCTCCCAGAAGTAACCGGGGCAGGCTTATATATAGGGTCCCCACTAAAAGTAAACAACACTTATGTACCCAGATAAAAAAAAATTAGCACCACACAGGGTTTCCTTACCCCTGAAAATGGAACCTGGTGGGCATGTGACTCAGGGTTAACTCCTTGCATTTCATCCCAGGTATTTAACAGCTCTGTAAATTATTGTGTAATGGTGCAGATGTTTCCCAGAGTGCTCTATCATGACGCAGGTTCGTTTGAAGATCAAATAGGGGGCATACAACCCGGTTCCGCCGGGAACCTGTATCCCTCACTTTAGCCATCTTCTTAGGAATAGGAGTTGCTGCAAGGGTGGGCACAAGAACCACTGCCCTGGTCCGTGGGACACAACAAATGACCCAATTAGAAGCAGCAATAGACCAAAACTTAAAGATATTAGAAACCTGCATCACAGCTTTACAGGAATCTTTAACCTCTCTCTCTGAAGTTGTTTTACAGAACAGGCGAGGGTTGAACCTCCTCTTCATGAGAGAAGGGGGCCTTTGTGCTGCATTGAGGGAAAAATGTTGTTTTTATGCCGACCATACTGGAGTTGTAAAAAAAATCTATGAGTAAATTAAAAAGACACCTTAAAGAGCGTCAGCTAGAGAGAGAGGCCCAAAAAGGGTGGTTTGAGTCTTGGTTCACACAGTCCCCCTGGTTAACTACGCTTTTATCAGCTCTGGCCGGTCCATTAATAATCCTCATATTATTGCTAACTGTAGGACCCTGTTTGCTCAACCGTGTAGTTTCCTTTCTCCAAGCTCAAATTGGACAAGTTAAACTTACGGTAATCAGACAACAATATGCCTCACTGGCAGAAATAGAGTATGATACCCCTCAATAATTATGATTTCTTACTTTTAAGATTAAAAGTAGTCAGAAAAAGAAGTGGGGAATGAAAAGGTTAAGAATGTAAGAATTAAGTTCTGTTTTCCTGGAACCTGAAACTCATGTAGAAGTTGAAAACAACTCCCGGAAATGCCCACTGATCATCTGGTTGCTCTACGAAAACAACCCCTCCCAGAAACCATGCAATGATTGGCTATGCTGTATGTGAAGTCCCTGCCCTCTCCAAGGAAAGTATATAAGCTCTGCTTAAGCTGTTCCCAGGGCTCTCTCTCTCTGCTCTATTCAAGTGAGCTCTGAGCCCCAGCATGCTGGACCCCCAATAAACCCTTTGCTGTTGCATGAGACAGTCTCTTGGTGGTCTCTTCCTCCGATGCTCGCCCGACCTTTACACTGTGTCTATTTTTTTCTGCCCATCATTATAATGACTGTAATCATATAAGAAAAACTCTTAAAAGTTTCTTTTTCTTCTTCAAAATAAAAACCATTTGTTTAGAGTTGGAATCATGGATGAAGTTATACTTTTCTACCAGTTGATGCCTAGACAAAGCCAGTTTCAATCACAATACAAACACCTAACTGCCAGAGACAGGACAACACCTGCCCTAGGAAATGAATAGTCAAAGAAGGAGGAATAAGAAAACCAGATTGTGAAGTGCCACAACAGAACAGGCTTATTAGCGTGTACTACAGGAGCCTCAAGAATAATGCTTATCGTATTCTTGTGAGAATCAGTTCATCAGCTTCTAAAATGAAGTAGATCTAAGTTAATCTGAAGAGTAAGACTTATCCAGGTAATTAAGTATGATAAATGGGGCCCAGAAGCAAAGACAACTGTATATACAAAAGCCCAGAAGTGGGAGGGACAGATATAGTCAGAGTTCTGCAAATTTTTTCAGTTTAAGTAAGGTGGAGAATGATGTGAATAAAGCTGAAAAAGTAAACATGAAAGATCTTCAATGACATGCTAAACAGTTTTGTTTCTTGTCTGTAACAAATAGCACAGAAGACAATGTTAATGGAAGAAGAACACCTGGACCAAGGTAGAGGAGGCTGTCTTGATGTTTTGCCATTAGGGACCACATCTTTAGATTGTCACACTTGAGATTATCTGTTGGTATCACTGGTGTCATGAGTACTAAGCCATTACTAATAGTGCTTCATTCAATATAGAATGACCAAGATAGTTGCAAGTAAGGTTATGTGGGAACTGAACTAAGAATATGTCCCTATCGATAAGATATGGTCCAGTCAGGGAGAAACAGGTTAATGAAAGTGAAGTGCCTAAGTCTATTCCAGGTAAAATGATAGCAATATACAACCAGTTCCTGAGATAGAGTTTTGCTCTTGAGTTATGTTCAGGTGACAAAACCATAAGAACTTTCCACATGAAATCGTTTCTGCAAATAGTGGTTCTCCATCTTTCAACCATAGGAGCCAGGAACTCTGACTTTCCTGGCTTAGGGCACTACTTTATTAATAAAGATGGGTAATGAGATAGATGAAGGTATGGAAGACACAGAAGATTGAAGACAGAAGAAGCACTCAAGGAAGTGGCATTTGTGGGTTCCCAGGATACACTTTCGGTGTGATTCTCCAGTGCCTTCCTCTTCCTCTAGTTCTCTATATTTTTCTCCTAACCATCCATATTTTCTCACCCAACCCTACACCAATAACTCAAGAAGCTATCCAGCCTTGTGTTTGTGTGTGTTTTCTAAAAGCGTTCTTATTGCTGTGCTGTCTGCCCTCAGAGAATAAAAGAGGGCCAATTCAATAGTCTAAGTCACACAATGTCCACCCTGTCTTGTTCCAGGGGTTTAGAAGCTACAGAGGAGGTAATGCAAGACATTAGCCATGAAAGGGTGAGTGGAGAACAAAACAAAGCTCTTCCTTTCTTTTCTTTCCTCATCTTTCTCTTTGCCACAAATAGTCTTTTTTCCCAATCTGCTGTCCTAAGCCTTCAACTTGGAGTAAAATTTAAAAATGGGAACTGAATGCCTGTGAAGGATAAAATAAGAATTTGGAACTACATTTCTATAAATAATTAGAGAATAAACACACAACACAGACAACCAAAGAACTAAAAGCAGCCTTAAATATTAAATAGTGTTTACTTTAAAGAATTTTTACAATACATTTAATTTCAATGTCACTCTAACATCAAACATGATATAAAATTAAAAATCAAGATAAAATTCTAATTTATGATTTATAAAAATATTTAGATTATATTTTTAGTCAATTTTACTAACTGGAACATAAGCTGTTATTTTTAGCTACAATCTCTTCAATAAAAATATTTTTCATGGGGAAAAGTATCTTCTCATCTAACAAATGCACAATGCATAAAATATTAAAGATCTTAAAATAGCAAAGTGGTATGTTCTCAGAAAGAAGACTTCTTTATGCACATGGTAACTTTTAGCCCAAAACAGATATGTTCTGTCATTTCTGAAATCCAAGCTGGGATTCAGTCTCCTTGACCTTAACCAACCTGTGCAATAAAACAAAAAAATTATTTAAGTAATGTTTCCAGTAGCAACAACATTTAATATGCAAGAAATCAAATCCCAGCTCCAATTAATAAAATACAACTTTCATATTGAGCTATTAAACAATTTTTCTAAAACCGCATGAATTCAGTGAGAAAGAAATTCATTTAATCAAAACATCATTAGTGTAAATTGAACTAATTCTAGCCAAGAGAGAATAAAGTCTTTAAAATATAATTTTTAATATGAAACATATTAATAATTAATGTGAAACATTTTGAAAATAAAACATTGATTTAAAAGAAATATATTATTAAAACTGAATATCAGCTGGTAAAATGGTGTTAAGGGAAACAATAAATTCCCACCATTTAGAATCTGGCACAGTAAAGTAAATGTTTAAGAAACACATTGAAATTCCTGAAAATTTGAGGGAGAGCAAAAAAATATATTAATATTATTATCTTTAATTTCTTCCATACAATAGTGAGGTTTTAATTTTCTTTTTTCTAGTAATGTGCCTGTTTAAAGGTTTTTTTCTGGAAAAACAAAATCATTATGACCCAGAAGAACAACCAAGGATTAAACTATTCAGTTTCATGATGCTCTTTGAAGGTGAGTAATAGGCAAGAGCCATTATCCCTGGTCTCTTTGTTGTATTCTTTACTATTATTTTCTCTTGGTAAGTAGCTACTGGTTTTTAAAAGTTTTATCATTTTCTTTGGATTCCCATGACATACATCTTGATTTAAGGCTTCATCAGGTATGCTGCAAGCCCAGCTGCCCAGCCCAGTACTGTGGCCCAAGTTCTTACTTGGATGCCATAATTAGCAGTCCATTTCTATTTCTGAAGATAGAGTACCATGTCCCTCTAGGGTTGGTGGTATTAAATAAGTATGCTTATCACCACAGTAAACAGTGTGCCTGAGACTTGCCTGTATTTTCTGTGGTGTAGTCACATCGATAGCTGAATCTCTTCTCTGGATCAAAGAGATAAACTCTGGCAGTAATAACGAAAGATCCATTAAAAATAAAAGGTACATTAAATACACTGCCTAGAAAGTTTCTGTAAGTGTGAGGGGAACAGAATGATGTCTACTGGTTAGGATTCCACTGTTAGTTACAGTCACTCATTCTTTTTTCAATGCCTAGCACTCACAAATGGAAAGGAAGGGCTGCTTCTCACCCACTAGGAGCTTGTAATATCATTCTGTAAATAATACTCATTCAACAGAGAGTAATTTGTATATGCTGTAAATTCATCAGGTAGATGAGATTAGTTTGGGAAGATTGATTGAAAGCAATAGAGCTCTTCTATAATGCTTGATTTGAGGGGAGCAGCATTAGCTAACATGTATTTAATTCAATCTATTTGCCAAGCACTTTCACATATAATATTTAATTAAAACTTCTCATCTCCCTGGGAATAATTATTTTTAATCCCCTTTTAAGAAGCTAAATGCTGCAGAATGCAAGTAACTTCCCAAAGATTATATAGTGACAAAGCTATGTTATGAATAAACTCTATCTAATAAACTCTAAATTCTACCATCCTTCTGCTATACCAAGACCTCCTTTAGTCTATGCTGGCTTTGAATGTTGAGAGAAAAACATAGTGCATCACAAACAAAATGCAAGTTGAATGCACCAAGCAATTACAATGTAGTACTGCTGCATCTTTGTAACAGAGTTTTCAATTTTTAAAGCACACGAATCTCCCAATTTGGGGCTAAATGCATAGATAATCACTAGATAACCACTACTGTCTTTCTGGGAAAGTGAAGAAGGGCCTGGAAGGAGAGATTTTCCTCTTGTATCTACATGACTTCATCTTAGGCAGAGAACTGCTAACCATCTCAGGTGAGTCAGACCTAGGAGGTATAAAACTTTCTTCTTTGAAATACACTTATTTAACAGAGATAAAATCAAAATAAGAAGTACCGGCCATTTTATCTTGAAATACTCAGAAATGCCTTGAGGAGATGGAAATTCCTCACTCACTGACTGCATTGAAATTTTCCCCCAACAGTCCTATGTTCTAGTATACAGCACAACATATTCAAAATAGTTGTGGTAGAACAGCTGTACTGATCAGACACAGATTTTAAAAGTGGATGAAATAGCAGTATTGTGTCATCAAATCTTCCAGCCCTGGGAGCAAATGATAAGACATGCTCTTTTTCTTTCTTGTTATTTTTCATTTGCAGGTGCAATCATTTACAACTAAATGGCAGAAATGTCTCTCACACAAGCAGTTAATATGCACTAGAATTTTCCCAGTAACCAGATGGCATGCATTTCATACCAAGCTTGTTGAAATAAGAACTAAAATCATCTGCCAAAGTTGCATGGAAGTTTTCCACAGTCTCCTTAGGTGACCCCATTTAAGATTTTGAATTTTTTGAGGTCAGAAAGCTTATAAATATTCAGTTCTTAGTGACTCACTTTCAGGGCTGTGGTGGAGTAATTATAGAATAATTCTAGTTAGCCATCAATGAAAATATTCTGACTTTAGCTCATGTTAGGTTGTGCTATTTTTCTTAGTACCTTCCTCTTGATTTTCAATACAGTCCTAACTCAGAGTGCCACCTAAAGAAAAGGAGATGAACTGAAAAAGCCATGGACACAGTTATTTTCTTTGAGACATTTTTTTAGAAACATCATCACCTTAAGTCCAAAACTTTATAGAATATAGAATATATATATATATATATATATATATATGTGTGTGTGTGTGTGTATATATATACACACATATATATAATATGAAAGTATAGAAATTATACTTTACATTTTTTGAAGATAGTAAACACTGTTTTGGCCCAAGCAGCCTCTGTTTGCTAATGCTCTAATTCTCCTTGGAATGGTCTCCCAACACTCCACTTTTCCATAGCTGCAGGGGAGCATGGATGTGGACTTGCCTGGGCAACAGGCCTCTCAGGATGGTCACATGTCCCAATCCAGCCAATCAGAGCCAGCAAAACACACCTGAGGAAATTTTATTGAATTTTTGGGGGGAGAAATATTTTTAATATTTTTATTTTTCTTTTCAGTTAAAGCTTAGAGAACGAACACATGGAGATGAGGGTGGACAACATCTTGTTACCATTTAAAGGAACATGAAAACAAAGTCAAAAGAATAGAAAGATCTCAGATGGGAACAGAAAAAGAGAGGTAGGTGAGGTAGAAAGAGAGAATATGAAGGATATGAAGAGAGAAGGGGGGCTATAAAGAGGACGACTGAGTCCTGATGACTTTTGAACCTTTGGATGCAGATACTTGCAACTTTAAAGAGTCTTGAATAATATATGTAGCAAATTACCTTTGTGCTTTCCCTGACTCTGGAAAAACAATGATGCCTTCCCAGGCATTGATTAAACTCCTCTGTGGGAATTTTCTAATCAACTTTTGGAATAGAATTCATTTTCTTGGAAACCTGACTTATAATTCTTGCTCTGTCTGCATACACCAAGATACGGATGACTTGCTTTTTCATCCTCACACAAGCAGACAGCCCAGTGAAAATGAGTGGGGCCCTCAATGAGGAAAATGCTCGTACCCATGAATTGTTCATTTTTAAAAACATTTATACACATGGACAGCAATACCATAAGCTGCAGGGTTGTCATTTTTTCCTATACATGAAGGAAACCACATAATTTCTTTTTTCTAAGAAAGGGAATAAAGTACTATTTCAGATGCCATCTAGAATTATGATTTCCTTTGTCCTTTTGGGTTCCGCTTTCAGCTTCGGTTGTTCAGAATGGCCCTGGATGGATTTATGAGGCATAACTAGGTCTCTCTAGTCCATTTCTCACAGGGACTGTTCCAGGCTTCCTCTCTCTCTTCACTCTCATATTTCCCTTTGCAAACATCTCACTCAAAGTCACCTCAACTTGGGATGACTTGCCTATTCTCCAGCGTATCCTTTTCCTGTGTTTGCTATCATGTTTCTTCCACTAAGGACTTCATTGTCACTTTTGCATGTTTTTTTTTAATATTAAAATCTTACCTGACTCTATCAACTGGCTTTTTCCCTTCTTCTCTTCAAGTACAAAAATAAAATAAAATAAAGTTTTAACTTGGAAAAAGAAAACTCTGGATATTATCACCCTTTTCAAGATCCATGCTATACGAATCATTAGCTACCACCTGCCCATATCTGGTTTGTGTCTCCGCAATTAGGTGGAGCCATGTGGCTAGATCTGAGCAAAGAGTTCTGAGTGGCAGGGTCATTTGTCACTTCCACTAGAATACTGCCAGTGCAAGACTGCCCTGAGTTCCCTTTCTATCTGCTGTTGGCATGCAAGAAGGTAGATTTTCCAGCAGTGTGTGTCCCAGAGTTGAGGAGACAAGGGGGAATGCCAGCCAAAGAGCAGAATTTTTGCTCTGTTAAGCCAGTAAGGTTTGAAGACTGTTAGTGTTACTTTACTTGGTGCATGCTGACTAATATACTCACTGTTATGGGGGTGATTTTCTTGTTAGTTTATTCATGGATTTTTTGTTAGTTTATTTAATAATTTCCAACCTCAAAAAGTAAAGCTTTTTAAAGTGTTGTCACTATTTTCTAAATATTTCTTCACTTCTAAGAGTTAAATCTTGCTTCCATCTTATTGGAGATTACAAACAGACACTTAAAAATCTGGTCTATTTTTCTTGCTCTATCTAGACTTCCTGCTGCATCTCCTACCACTGGCGTGAGTTCCCACAGCTTCAACTGTCCTAAACCTCTCTGACTTGCCCACTTCCTCTCAGACATGCCCCTGCTATCTACATTGATTCCTCTTCCTTTGCCCTGGAAGGATCTTAAGATGAGAAAGTCAAGACTATGGAATGAGATAGCCCAGGTTTAAATCCCAGCTTAACCACTTATTAGCTACGTGACCCTGGATAAGTCACTTCAATCTTAATTTCCTTTTCAGTAAAATAGGGATAATCGTAGCTATCTAGAGCACTGTAATGAAGATCACTAATACATTGAATATAAAATGGCTATCTCATAACAAGGACTAAATAATGGTGACAATGACTTTTATGCAGTTGGAACATCACTAATCTCTCTAATTTGGAGGAGCGTGTAATATGGTCTTTAAACAGTGAATTCTTGATACACAAATATTTAACATGCACCACAAATCCAGGATGGCTGTTGCTTGGATGGCCTGAAGAATTGTTGCTACAGAGTTCTGCAGACCATACTTCACCATCTGCTATGTGCTAAATGTTTGTGTCCCCTCAAAATTAATATGTTGAGTTTCATTCTCATTGGGATGAAATCAGAGGTGGGCCTTTGGGAGGCTATTAGGGCACAAACACCCTGCCCCCTTCTTGGGCCCCCTTAGTGCTCTATAAAATTACCCAAGGTAACTTGTTCATCTCTTCCACCATGTGATGACACATGAGGAAAGGGTCCGCAACAGACAAGGAATCTGCTGACACCTTGATCTTGGACTTCCCATCCTACAAAAGTATAAGGAATACATTTTCATTATCTATAAATTACCTTGTCTAAGACATTTTGTTATAGCAGCAGGAAAAGGTTAAGACATCTGTCTCATTTACTGACTATTCCAGACTTATATTGCTTGGGTTATACCAGTATTATTCCCCAAAGTACAGCTAAAGCCAACTTAGACTTTCAACCCCCTCTTTCAGAGATTTGAGACTAACAAAAGCACATCACAAAGAACTTTTTGGGCTTTCAATGAAACTGATTCTGAAACAAGGTTACTCTTAGGGCCCAATGGTACAAACTTAGCACTTAGGAGGCTATCAAATAGCTCAACATCTACTGGTGGGAAAGCTCCAGCTTGGGATCTAGAACCAACTCAGTTAAGACTCACAGGAAAAAAATTAACCATTCTCCACATCAATCTAAGAACTCTATCCTGCAGGAGGATTTTTCTTCTATTATGTTGAGAGCCTCAGGTACAGTAAGTATCTGCTAAGATAAGAGCTAAGGAGGCTGAAAAGCTATATCTCTGACCACAAAGTCACTGATGGTCAATTTAGAAAGAATACCACACAGCAGAAATCGCTAACAGAAGCAAGTGAGTAGAGAAAGACAGAATGGACTGGGCTCTTATATCAGGCATCCTGGGTTGAACCCCAAATGCATCATCTATTTATTTTTACTTGTTGTAATTAGTTATACATGACAGAATGAACTTTGACACATCATACATAAATGGAGTATAATTTCTCATTCTTCTGGCTATGCATGATGTAGAATCACACTGGTCATATAGTCATATATGTACATAGGGTAATAATGTCCAATTCATTTTACTATACTTTCTACCCACATACCCCTCCCCTCCCTTTACTCCTCTCTGCCTAATCCAAAATACCTCTATTCTTCCCTAGAAACCCCCCAATGTGAATTAGCATCCACATATCAGAGAAAATATTTGACGTTTAGTTTTTTGGGATTGGCCTAGTTCACTTAGCATAACATTCTCCATCTCCATCATTTACCTGCAAATGCCATAATTTCATACTTCTTTAAGACTGAGTAATATTCCATTATGTGTGTATATACTCTTATATGTCCCACCAGCAACGTATTAGTGTACCTTTTCCCCACATCCTCACCAACATTTATTATTGCTTGTATTTTTCATAATTGCCATTCTGACTTGAGATGAAATCTTAAAGTCGTTTTGATTTGCATTTCTCTAATTACTAGAGATGTTGAACACTTTTTCATATTTTTCTTGATCACCAAATCCATTATTTTTTAACCTAGTAACCAGGGAAGTCCTTGAAACTCCCTGTATCTTGGTCTTTTTATAACTAAAATGAGAATATCATAGCATCTACATATATTGACTTGTTGTGAGATTGAATGAGATGATGCACATGAAGTATTTAGTACAGTATCTGCTTACTATAAGGACTCTCTACATTTCAGATATTTTTATCATCACTATTATTAGACAGTATTGAGCACCTGTAGAGTTCCTATTCTGTCCCTATCACAGTGTTAAGTACATTAGATATATTTAACCCTATAAACTATATTCCATTAGTTATATTATTGTGGGTACAGAGAACTGACTTTTGCAAGGTCAGAGCTGAAACTGGAACACAAAAGCATTTTCTTATGTTTATTCCCATTGCTCAAGAATGCAATAGCAAAACTCAGGAGCCCATTCCAAACTTGATACAATTTATTGAAAATGAAAATGTATTTGTAAAACAAGCAAGCCAGCAGATTCTAGTACCGCTTGATCAGCCTCTTGCCACTAGAATAAGAAGGTACACCTATAACTTTTCTAGTCTTTCTTCTTGAGCCATGAGCCCGATGTCCTGTGACATCCTGTTCAGAACATACATAACACATACACACTCTACTCAATTTTCAGAGAAATGGAAATACAAGTCCATATTTAAGAAAGCACCACTGCTAAGCAACTCAATATATATTACTAAGTAGAGAACTTAGTAAAACAACCTTGAAGCAAAGCTTCCAAAATTTCTTTGTACTTAATTTACAGATATTTGACTAAAATGCTTATAAATGCCCTCTCCCAAGGAAGGGGGAAAAACCTTCTACCTTAAAATATAGAAGTTTCCTGAACCCCCAAAGAATGGTACTATTTTTAATATGTTTTGATCCAATCTCCACTATTTGTTTATCTCAAATATGTGAAAATGCACTCCCCATTTTTATCACCAAGTATCACCAACACATTGCTGACTCCTAAAGGAAAAACTACTTACTATGTCCTTGGCTGAGGCTCTAATTCCATATTCTCTACTTCTTCCAGACATCCTCGCTCAGATATCAACTAAGAAACACAAGTATAAGGCTTAACAGTGTGGCACATGATGCAGAGTATGGCATTAGAATCATCCAGCCCAATCTGAATACAAGTTCCACCATTTATAGCGTTTTGACCTTGAACAACTTACATAACCTCAAAGACCCAGATTCCACACCCATAAAAGGGAACAAGTAATATTGCCTATATGACAGGGCTGTGGGAATAATACATATAAGCTGCACAAGAATTACTAGTTCATCATTTATGTAACTACTAAATATTTTCCACATTGTTATCATTATACACAAATAAAATTTATTGCTCATTATTCTAATAAATTTCTATTCTGCACAATTGTACTCTTTCCTCAAATGAACAGTATCTTGGAGCTTCCTTTAGTTTATCTTGCCTATATGTCACTTAAATTCTTTATAGAATACTGTATCAATGAATAAATGAATTAATGAGTAAATCAATGTAATCACCAAGCACTGATTTCTTACAAAAATGTCTCTCATTATCTTTATTTCTACTATCAACACTCTGACTTGAACTTATACCTCCTAATGTCTAATCACCTTTATGAAGCCCCCATGATGGAACACTCCTCACCTTTGGGTTTTGACTCTACAAGTCATTGATTAATCAAGTTTTCTAAGACACTGTTTTCAATCTATCACTCTACAGTGGCTCTTGATTCCCATGTCTGATTTTATTCCAGAATGTTCATTACTCATTGAAAGATTAGCATTAGTAGATTCTTCCCAACCCTTCCCCTCATCTTATTTCTCCCTGCTCCAGGGACTGACCTTCTATCCCATATCCCAGAGTTTTCACCCCTACCACATGCCAAATGCCCTGGATATCATCCCACCTCTGCATCTGCCACCTAGAATCCCCCAAGATTTTAAAACACAAATATGATCATGCCAGTTTACACTTCACTCTGCAATAGCTCCTTTGCTTTTAAAATTAAATACAATCTCCATATTGACATGTTCATAGAGCCAAATGTGCTTTAAGCATCATGCTGGGCAAGAGTGAAGAAGATACAGTTCTGGCTTCTCAGGGGCTTACAGTCTTCCGTATATGATAATGTCCTATAAACTGGGCCCTTGCCTATCCCTGGCTTGTTTTCCACTTCTTATTTGAATATTATTCTTCAGCCTTATCTAATCAAATGCCAGCTATTTTACAACTGTGTCCTAGAACACCCTGGGAGGCCTTCTTTCACAACATTAGGAAACTGAGCATGCAGTCTCCCAGCCAGTCTGCCAACAGTTAACTCCCGCGGCAGCTAGTACACACCACAACACAATGACACTTGACTCGTTTCCGGTTATTGACACTTATGCCATAATGTTTTGATTCTCTCCTTCAGAAAGAAAAATAAATCCACGTATTTGAAAATTATTATGTCATTCCTTTCCTAAGAGAACTACCTGTCACCGCAGGCCCTCCCTCCTTTTCCCTCAGAGTTTGTATTCCAGCCCTCTTGGTTTTCTTTATTACTCTCCTCTCAGCAACTCTTAACAGTTTGTGTTTCTCTGCTTAGGATTTACTATTCTGAATCATATTTTCTAGGCATATAATGAATGACAGTCAAATAAGCTTGGGGGGCAAACAAATATGATATCAGATTCTGGCTCTCCTGAGGTAAAGTTTATAAATTCACCCTTCTGAACCTTAGTGTTTTCCCATCTCAATTTGGATAATAAAATCCTATCTTAAAGAATAATAAAGATTATTAAAGATGTACTCATTCAAAACCCCACAGAAGCCAGAACTTGTTAGGGAATCTAAGTCTATTTATCTGCCTGCTTGTACCTTTATCTACCTACCTATCATGTATTCAATATTGCTTTGGTGTTCAGTTCCTAGTTTTTACCACAGATATTTTTATAAAGCTCACAGGGCTTGATTTTTATTGCCTTGTGCTTTCAGACAGATGAAACCAACAGTGAAAGCCACACAAAGACTCATGCTCAGAGACTTTCCAACCATTGCACACATAAATAAATTATCAGAGCATTCAACTTTCTCCTGCACTATCCGCAGAGGCTTTCCCTCCTGCTTCCCAGAGAAAGTAATGTCATCAGACAGGCACTCCCTCAACACCTCACTTCCAGTCTCCATGCTCACAATGAGGATGTGCCTCCAATTAAGCACAGGACTTAAGCTCCTTCTGCCTTCCCCAAAGCTTCTGCCATCAGGTAAGCCTCATACTCTCTCTTCATAAACTTTAACTCCTCACCTTCATGAACTGTTCTCACCTAGGAATGGTCACTTAGCCCTGTGTCCTGAGCCCCCTTCTGTTACTTGGTAAACACCGGGAGTATAAATACATACATCTGGATCCCTGTTTGCTAGCAATCAACCTACTCTATTTAGATATTCTACTGCTATTGATCTTCCCTGTCTGAAGGTTCTTCTACATTTGTATAACCACATTACCCTTATCCAAATAGTACCAATCTTCTCCAAAGTTATCCTGTTTCATGCATAGTCAACACCAACAACCTTGCAATGGGATGTGAAGGTTTCAAAAGATGCTGGCTCTTTCTTCTACTGGGGTGATCTTCCCTGAGATGTCTGCCCAACTACTCCCTCTCCTCCGCCCAGTTCTAGCTCTGCTCTGAATTCATCTGAGTGAGACCAACACCAGTATCACCATTCTCTCCTAATCCTCTTCCTTGTTTTGTTTTCCAGTATGATGCTGACCACTGTCTAACATGCTGATTTATTTTGCTCATTTATTTATTTATTTGTTCCCTGTCTCCCATACTCATATACACACAAACATTAGCATTATGGACATTTTTGTTCATTTCATATTTTAACTCATCTCTAGTACTTAGAATAGTCCCTGCTACAGAGTTGTGCTTGATGTGTATTTGTTAAATGAGGGAATTAGTTTTCAATTGATTTTTTTTAATCTCATTAAAAGATTTCACAAATATTTATTGAGAAGTTACTGAGTATGAATCACGGTACCAGGGGCTGAAGCAGAGTAATGAACACAAGCAACAAGGACATTGACATTACAGAAATTTATATTACCTTTAGTTATTAAGTATATAATATGTAATTTTCCCTTATATAAATTGTAATACACTGAAAGAAAGGAGTCGTGACTTAATATATTTCTTTTGAGTGGTTGCCACAAAGTACCTTATTCAAAATATTCATAATAATTAATATACATTTATATGCCAGGAAAATAATAAGCTTCAAGATTGTGCTGTGGACTTTTAGTCCTAAAATCCTCAAAATTATAAATATGAAATATTAGTGAATAGATTTTCAGGAGTAAGAACAGAAACATGAAACTATTTAGGAATCTAACAGCTTTTCTCTCCCAGGCAGAGAAAGAATTGCTTGAAAAGAGAAGGCAACAGAGAGCAGATTCCATGACAGAATTAAATAGGCAGGGATTTTATTAGTTATCACAGTATTCCTAAAATACTGGGTGAGAGATAAATAGGGAGGGAGGCAGGAGAAGCTGAGAGAGCTGTCAGACTCTGATGTGGATCTAATCCTGAGTGAGGGAGAGAGGGAAGGGACTAGGTAGAAGTGTCCTGGATGGCTATGGAGGCTAAAAAATGTTTGGCAAGGCCATCAAAAAGACCTCAAGCTAAAGTCGGCTCTCAGAGTAGTTTTGCATCTCCAAGGAATGGACCTGATCTAATGTATAAACAGCACTTACAATTTGCTGGAAGCAGACTATGGGAAATTGGACACATCATAAATCCAACTTAGACATTTAAAATTTTGGAGAAGAGAGGCTTCCCAACCACTGAGCACATAAATAAAAGTTGAATGCTCTGAAAGTCTTCAAAATATAAAATTTTAGAGCAAAGGCTATACATCCTTGGAAATAATTTTACTACTATTTTAGATACAATTTACATCTTGCTATTTAGTATTTAGGCCTATTAAGACTGAAAACTTGATCACAGGTGACCAAATTGTTATGCAATACGAGCTGCCCTTCAGATGTTTTCTCCCCACCACGCCATAAGGCTGGGCAAGCATCACTGTACTTCATCAAGAAGTGGTACATATGAAACCAGACGGGAGCAAATCGGAAAGCACAAATGTTTTACATGAGAAAGTAGCCCATATTTTTGTGGCTCCCACTACTGCTAGATTGCCTACTCATTCTCGACCCACATTTGTGACTTCACAGGGAATTTCTTGTAACCAGTTGACTAAGGAATAAAACGTCAGTTTTAGTTTGCAGATAGTTCTGCATGCTCTGCTGGCACACTCAAAAGTGAATAGCTGCAGCCCTACAGCCCAACTCAGAAGTAACCCTTAAGGACAATTGTGAAGAGAAATCCAACCAGGGATCAGAATTTCAAGCAATGAAGCTATTTGTTCATTTTCCTGGAAAAAGAGCTGGCCAGAGGTATACATCTATACTGACTCATGTCCAATGGCTAGCAATGTGGCTGGATCATCAAGAACTTGGAAAGAAAATTAATTGAAAATTGGTGATACTGATGTCTCTGTATCCACACAATGGCACACTTCTCAGAAACAAATTATGAAAAAGCTTCCTAGCATGTCACAGCATAAATGACTCAAAATCATCATTCTGAAAGTCAGGCACAATTAAAAGGTGCCATGGATATGATTCCATCTGTAGAATAATTTGGAAAAGAAAAATTCTAGGGGCAGACAACTGAATAGTTGTCACCAAGGGCTGGTGATGGAAGGAGCTAAAGGGGCATGGGGAAATTGGGGGTGGGGTGACAGAGCTTTTCTACACATTGATTAAGGTAAAGTTTATTTGTGCTTATCAAAAATTGCAAAACTATACAGCCTAAAGGGGGAATTTTATTGTGAAATTAATATAACTTAATACAAGAAAAGACAACTGATAATAGCTGATAAAGTATACTTTGCACAAAGACTATTCAAAAAAGAGAATATTTCACAAGAGTTAAGTGTAAATTCATCAAGGAAATAGCAGTCTTATATGTATGTGAGGCTAATACAACAAACACACCTGAAGAAAGACCAATAAAACTAAAAAGTAAAACATCCTAAAGTTACAATTGAAAATTTTAGTATTCCCTTCTCAATAACATATTAAAATCAGTTAAGTATAGATAAAAAGAATGTAACAACCACCATCAATGAAATTTATACAACACTACACTCAAATAAATAGAATATATATTCTTTTGAAGTGAATATGGATTATACAACAAATAGAAAAAATTCTGGGTCATCTAAACAAACAAAATTCTAAATGCATTTGAAATTGAAAACATGCACAAAGGAAATAAAATAGAGATTAACAAAAGAATGGCTTCAGGAAAGTCACTATATACCACAAAATTAAATAAGAGACCTCTACATCAAATCACGATGAAAATTAGAAAATATTTGGGGTTGAATGAAATGAAGAAACTATACATATAAACTTGTGAGCTGCAAGCAGAACAGTTCTTAAACAAACTTTGGTAACCTTAAATGCTTAAAATCAATGATCTAAGTTTCTACCTTGAAAAACCAGGAAAAAAATAAACTACAAAAAATAAGAAGGAATGAAAATAAATAATAAATTAATGAAATAGAAAACAGACAAAAACTGAGAATTAATGAAAACAAAGTCTTGTTCTTTGATGAAGTTAACAAAGTTAATACACTTCTGGTCACATTGATCAGGAACAAAAGAGTGAAGACACAATCAATAGAGTAGCCCCCTCTTACCTGCAGAGGATACAGTCAAAGATGCTAGTGGATGCCTGAGACCAAAGAGAATACCTAATTTCATATATACTATGCTTTTCCTATACAGAACAGTGATAAAGTTAAATTTATAAACTAGGCACAGTAATAAATTAAAAACAATAACTAACGATTAAACCAAATAATCATGATAATATACTCTAATAAAAGTTACGGGAATGTTGTCTCTCTTAAAAGTCAAGAAAAACATTAACATTTTGGGGCTGTAGGTAACCCCAAGCAAATGAAATTGTAAAAACCAAAACTATGGAGAATGGAGAACTACTGTATCAAGAATAAGGATATAAGATCCTCCAAACTTTAACACAATAATAAGAAAATAGTGAAAAAAATTATAACCATAAATTTAACAACTTACAAAATGAACACATATTTTTAAGAAAGTACTAAGTCAATAAAAATAGGCAATTTATTAGAAAAGTTGGAGTCATAATTAAAATCTCCCCCCAAAAAACTTTAGGCTTCACTGTTGAATTTTATAAATTTTTAAAAAGTATTTATTTTTTAGTTGTAGTTGGACACAGAAGACCAACATTACCCTAACACAAAATCTGGATAACAGTCATTATAGGAAAGAATATTATAGACCCATTTTTCTCATGAGTATAGATGCAAAAACGTTTAACAACATTTTAACAATAAAATCCAACATGATCTAAAACTATACTAATTGAATGATTATGATGGTTAATTTTGTTACTCATCTGGACTGGACCATATGATGCCCAGATATACGGTTAAACTTTTCTGGGCATCAGTGAAAGTGTCCCCAGAGGAAATTTGCATTTGAATTGGTGGACTAAATAAAGCAACTTGTCATCCCCAGTGTGCAAGGGCAACCTCCATTCCTTTGAAGGCTTGAGTTGAAGAAAAGAGTAGAGTAAGACTGAATTCTTTTTCTCTGCCTGACTGCTTAAAGTGAGACATGGCTCTTCTCCTGGCCTTTCACCCATTGGTCCTCCAGTTCTCAAAATTATTCCCCTAGTGTTTCTGGGTCTCTAGCTTGCAGACAGAAGATCTTAAGACTTCTTGGTCTACACAATCATGTGAGTCAATTACTTATGTTGTATCTGTGTGTTTACATATGTCCTATTAATTCTTTGAGGAACTCTAATATAATGACCAAGTGGAACACAATTCAGAAATGCTGGTTTAACACTTAAAAACTCTGTAATTCAGCAGATTAACAGAATAAAAAATAAAATAATATAATTTGAAAAAAAAACCCATTTACCAAAATTTAACATACATTCAAGAAAATGAAATATAGACACATAGTTTAAAAAAATCAGGCATAAAATTAGACTTTCTTAACTTTAAAAAGGCCATCTATGAAAAATCCACAGCTAACACTAATTAATGTGAAAAGGTGAATGTTCTCTCCCTAATATCCAAACAAGGCAATCTATTCTCATCCCTTCTATTGAACATTGTAGCAGAGAAACTGACTTCTTCAATAAAGCAGAACAAAAATTCTAGATTAGAAGAAAGAAGTAAAACTATTTTTATTTAAAGATGATATTTTGATCTACTTAGAATATCTTAAGAACTCTTTTCAAAAAATTACTGAGATCTAATAATTCTATTTAGCATAGTCTCAGAATAAAAGAATATAAAAAATCAACTGTATCTTATATAGTAACAATAAACAAGTAGAAATTGAATTTTTAAAAATGTCATTTACAAGACCATCAAAATCAACAAACACTTAAAAGTAAGTATAACTAAGATTCTTAAGAACTCTCCAGAGAAAACAATGAAACAGTAGAAGGTTATTCAAGATCTTAATGAACAGTACCATATTACTACATCCATGGATTAGTGGACTTAAAATCACTAAGCCGTCAATTCTCCTCAGTTTTCCATATTTATTCAGTGCAATTCTTGGGTATTTTTGTCTGTCTCTTTTATGGAAATTTATAAGCTAGCTCTGAACTCTGCTATGAAAAGGTGGAAAGCCTAGAACAGAAAACAACAAGGTAAAAAAACAAACTACTGATGCAGGCAACATGAGCATGGATGGCTTCTAGGACCATTATGATAAGTAGTGAAGCAAGACTAATTTTAATATCAGCTGTCAAGATAGTAGAGGCCCTTACAGGAAGGGAAAAGGAGAATCCTAAAAATAATACTGTGAATGAGCAGTCAGTGAAATCATAAATAAAAATCAGGAGAAACTGTTTATAAGTTCTGAAAGGTTATTAATAGAAAAGTGACCAAGTGTATCTGGGATTTAAAGCGGCAGGTACAATCCTCCAGGAGCCTAAGAGAATATATGGTGATTTTCCTACACATTCTCCACTTGGCTTGCACCAGCAATAAAGCCATGTCTTTAGCTTCTCTCTGTAAGGGGTTTGTCCACAAATCAAGCATCCCAACTTTTAGGCTCCTACCTTAGGTTCTGGCTCCTAAATCACTATCTCTGGGAGCTGATATGTCTCAACATTTATGAGTCCTCAGCAACACACATAAAAAGAGGTAGTTTTGAATGGATACATGACAATTACTAGCAGCTACCCTCTCCGCCACAGCTTAGTACAGAGATAGCAAGGAAAAATGTCTAGCTGCCAGTTTCTGCCTACAAGTTTTACTGCACACCTAATGTACCAATGTTTGTAACTCCTGCTCATGAGTGAGGCTGTTAATTATCTTGTATGTGTGAACCCATTGAGCAGGCATTCTGTAAATCTGTGGAATCCAGAATGAACATGTAGGCACTCCCCAGTGCTTTTCCCCATGGATTCCAATGATAGACTAAAGCTTTGGGTTAAACCACCTTTTCTGAGAGCTAATTCAAGCATTCACTGGGTCCCTGGAAGTGACAAAGAACAAAGCAATGGGTTGAGAGAGAGGACAGTTATTTGCCACAGATCTTCTCCCAGTTGAGTGCAGAGCAAGTATGAGATAAACTGCAGGTCCCTGCATCTCCCTGAAGAGAGAAAATGAGATCACGTATCTAATAGCCAAACATTTAAAGCTTCTTCTCAAGGTACTGGCTTTTATCTCACCTGTCTCAAGGCACTGATGGAATTTACACACCTAATCTCCTGATGACCAACAAAACAAAACAAAACAACAACAACAACAAAAAAGCCACTGATTTGAAAAAGTACAAATACTATCAAAAATTAAAAATAATTAAAAATGATCCAGCAATCCCTCTTCTGGGGATACACACAAAGGAAGTGATATCAGTGCTTCAAGGACATATCAGGTTCATTGCAGCATTATTCACAATGAACAAGTTATGCAAACGACGTAAGTGCCTGTCAACAGAGAAATGGATAAAGAAATTGTAGTGTAGTGTATATATGCATGCATAATGGAATATTATTCAGCCTCTTAAAAAGAAGAGCCTGCCATTTGCAACCAAATAGAATGAACTTAGATGGCATTATGTTAATTAAAATAAGAATACTTCATGATCTCATTTATATCTTGAATCTTAAAATCTGACTCCATATAAAGTCAAACAGTGATGATTAGGTGGACAGATGGGGAAAATAGGGAGATGATGGCCAAAGGAAACAAAGTTAACAGTTATATGGGATAAATAACTATAGAGTTCTAACAAACAGCATAAGGACTATACTTAATAATACTGAATTGTGTACAGGAAATTTACTGAGAGATGTCAGGTGTTCTCAACACAAACCAAAATTTAAGGTAATTATGTGAGCAGATGGATATATTAATTTGCTTTATTGTCATAATCATTTTGCTATATGTATATGTATGTCAAACATCATGTTGTACAGACTTGACACAGGATATCTTTTAAAAAAAAAAAAAAGAAACAACATCACTAGTGATTCTGAGCTCCACAAACAGTTTCAGTGCAAAGGGAATTAATGTGTCATGGGAGGAGGTTAAAGACAATCAGATTCCAGACTGTGTATGGATAATATTTTGGATGAGTTTTGCTATAAAGGAAAGAAAGAAATTGAGCAGTAGATGATGGATAGAGAATGGGAGGTCAAGGCACTTTCCCATCCCCCATAGCTTTATTATGGTAACATTGAAGTACAGTAAAATGCACATATTTGAAGTATGCAATTTCATCAGTTTTGACATGTATGTAACCAATACAATCAATATAAAAAGCATTTTCACGACCTTTTTAAATTTAAAATCATGCAGACTGTGTGTCCTGCTTGATTTATTACATTAAAATCAATCACCTTAAGATATATAGAACTCCAACTCCACATGTCAACTATTTCAAAACTAAATAGCACATTTATAAATATCTCATAGGTCAAAGAAAAAGCACAAGAAAAAATAAATAAAAAGTGCTTTGAACGAAGTGATAATTAAAAACTTAAAATATCAGGATCTCCACAGTGAAACCGTATTCAGATGAACATTTATAACGTAAAGTATTTGTATCAGAAAAGAAGCTAGAGTAACAATCCAATTATTTTCCAATTATGTAGTAGGAAGGAAAAAATAAGAGTAGGACCAGAAATATAGGAAATAGAGAAGAAAAAATCCAGCTAAAATTTCATAAAAATCAAATAAGTCTAATCAAGAAAAAAGAATACAAAAATTAATATCAATGATAAAGGAGCTAGCAAAATAACCCAACAGATGCTAAAAATATATTAAGGATATATTACAATTGTATGCCAACACATGTGATAGCTTACCTAACATGGTCTATATTAAAGAAGAATTCATGTGCTGCTAAGAAGACAGTATATTCAGTCATTGATGGATGAAATATTCTATGTCTGTTAAGTCTAATTATTAATTATATTTTTTAGTTCTATAGCTTTTTAATTTAGTTTTTGTTTAGAGGATCTATCCAATGGTACAAGAGGCATGTTAAAATTACCCAGTATTATTGTGTTGTGGTCTATTTGATCATTGAAATTAAAAAAGGTTTGTTTGATGTACACAGGGCATAAATATCTACTATTGTTATGTCTGGTTGATATATAATTCCCTTAAGCAGTATGAAATGTCCTTCTTTGTCCCTTCTGATTAACTTTGACTTAAAGTCCACTTTATCTGATATGATAGAAAACCATGCTTGTTTACACAATCCATATGAGTGATATGTTTTTTCACATTCTTTCACCTTCAGTCTGTGGATGCCTTGCCTATGAGGGGAGTCTCTTGGAGGCAGTATATTGTTGGGTCTTGTTTTTAATCCAATCTGCCAGTCAGTATCTTTTGATTACTAAGTTTAGGCCAATAGTGTTCAAAGTTATTACTGATATATAATTTGCATTCCCGGTCATTTGGGTTTATTTCTAGTTTTTAATTTGAATTAGTTTCTCCTTTGATTAACTATTCTTGTAGTGTGGTTCCTCATCTTGCTAGTTTTCACTTTTTTTTTCATTTTATTTATCATGGAAGGTTTTTATTTCATCTGCAAATCTGAAGCTTAATTTTGCTGGATACAGGATTCTTGGTTGGCATCCATTTTCTATACCATTGCAGGCCTCCCAGCTTTGAGGAGTCTGGATTGAGAAATCAGCTGAGATCCAAATTGGTTTCACCCTACACATAATCTGATATTTTTCTCTAGCAGCCTTTAAAATTTTATCCTCATTCTGTATGTTAGGCATTTTCATTATAATATGCCTTGTTGTGGGTCTGTTGTAATTTTGTAAATTTGGGATCCTGTAAGCCTCTTGTATTTTTCCATTTAGTTCTTTAGGTTTGGAAAATTTTCTGATATTATTTCATTGAAAAGATTGCACATTCCTTTGGTTTATATCTCCACACCCTCATCTATCCTGATAAATTTTAAGTTTAATCTTTTCCTATTATCCTCTAGTTCATGGAAGTTCATTTCATGGTTTCTTAACACCTCTCCATGGTCAACTCTATTTACAAGATTATATATCTTGTCTTCATTGCCTGAGGTTCTGTCTTCCAAGTGGTCTAGTCTGTTGGTTATGCTTTCTATTGAATTTTTGTTGAGAGCCACAGCCGAAGGGGCCCCAGCAAACTTCCAGCTGCCAGCAACAAGCTGCCGGCTGATGATTGGCTCACAGTGGCCCCAGCAACATCTAGCTGATTGGCTCCTCTGCGGTGATGCTCATTGGGCTGTTTCCCTGCCCTTTCAGACCACGGAGCTGCTCATTGGGGGACTTTTTTGGCTCCGCCCACGTGACCCAGCCAATCAGCCTCAAGAGCAGGAGGATTGTGGGAGGTGGAGAGAAGCTTGTGTGGGAGAGAGAGGCTTGTGGAAAGCCGGTGGTGGCAGTTGGGCTCTGAGGGTTTTTCCTGAGGAGCTGTGTGGTTTGGTGTGTGGTTCTAAAAATAAAGTTAGTTTCTTTTGACAAGTGGCTCCTGATTGTGCCCAGCCAGACTGCGGCATTTGGTGGCTCTCACGGGGAGCGACTGAGGGTAAGTGAAACTGCTCGCCCCTGAGGGCAGGGCGAGAGGATGGGTAGCCATTTTAAGATTCCTCTTTTATTTTGCTTCACTTTTGTTTTAAGTTTCCTGTCCCTGGAGATGAGTGAGACGGAAGAAAAACCGCTCACATCTGAGGAAAAACTATTTACGTCTGAGGAACAGATAGGGAGAAAGGGCGGATGCACATGTCAGGAGGATAGAAAGGCCATAATGACTTTTTGTTGTTCCCTTTTTATTTCATTCTGTCTCGGTTTTGTTTGGCGTCATCTTGTTGGGTTGTATTATAGTAGAAATACGGGATCAGAAATTAGCAAAAAACAAACTGAAAGAGTGTTAAGTAAATTGTTAGAGGAAGGAGGCATCTCAGTAAAATCAAGAATAGTCAGGGCATACGTTGATACAATACAAAAATGTAGCCCATGGCTTTTTAAGGAGGAGTTGTTAAATATATCACAATGGAACCATCATGGTGAAGATTTAAAAAGAATAGAAAAGAAAAGCCCAGGGACTCTGCCAGTTGGCACATTGCCATTGTGGATGTTCGTATCTTGTTTGCTTAGTCCAAAGCCTTCAGTTCAGACAATGGTAGAGGAAGGAGAAGACATAATGATTCAAGTAAAAGAGAAGGTCTCTCAAGTTAGTCAGACAGAGGAAAAGATTCAAGTAAAAGAGAAGGCCTCTCAAGCTAGTCAGACAGAGAAAGAAAGTGTAAAACAGAAAAAGCCATCAGGGGGAAAGTTACAACAGGAGACTGCTACTAACACCTTTCTATTACCAGAGGGTGTAAGTATCCAACCAACAGCACCACCTCTACAGGAGACTGCTACTAACACCTTTCTATCACCAGAGGGCGTAAGTGTCCAACCAACAGCGCCACCTCCATATGCTGGGAGGCCCCCAACCCCCGCAGTTGATAGTTGGGATCCTGAGACAAGATCTCAAATATTAACATGCCCTGTATTTGAGGCAGGAGGGCAGCAATTTTACCAAGTTTTAAATTTCAAAACAGTGAAGCAGCTAAAAGAGGCTGTAACAACCCATGGTCCTCAAGCACCCTTCACTGTAAGCATGGTCGAATCCATTAACAACTTGAACATGACACCAGCAGATTGGGCTAATATGTGTAAAGCTGTGCTAAATGGAGGACAATACCTGTTATGGAAGGTTGCCAATGAGGAATTTTGCAAGGAGACGGCTAGGCGAAATGCAGCAGCTGGTTATCCTCAGAGAAATCTAGATATGTTGTTAGGAAAGGGACCTTATGAGGATCAGCAGCAACAAATTGCGTATGATTCTGGTGTATATGCACAAATTGCTGTAGATGCAATTAAGGCATGGAAGACTTTACAAGGACATGGAGGTTTACAAGGTCAATTATCTAAGGTAATACAAGGAGCTAATGAACCTTATGCTGAATTTGTAGATAGGCTTATTCAAACAGCTACCAGAGTTTTTGGGAATACAGAACAAGCAATGCCATTACTAAAACACCTGGCTTATGAGCAAGCGAATCATTGGTGCAGAGATATCATTAGACCATGGAAACATGAAGATTTAAACACATATATTAAATTATGTAGAGACATTAATGAACAAGAGCAAGTTGTGGCAGCTGCAGTAAAACAGGCTTTAGATGCCAGAGACATTAATGAACAAGGGCAAATTGTGGCAGCTGCAGTAAAACAGGCTTTAGATGCCAGGCCAAGAACATGCTACAATTGTGAACAAACAGGACATTTTAAAGGGAATTGCCCCATTGGAGGAGGGTTTAACAAAACTAGGTATCAAAGGAGTAGAATACCAGGTATTTGCCCACGATGCCGGAGAGGGAGACATTGGGCTAATGAATGCCGTTCTCAAACCACCATAGAGGGTACTCCATTATCAAAAAATGAACAAGGACCAGGTGTTTATCCACGATATCATGGAGAAAGGCATCGGGCTCCATTGCCAAAAAATGGACAGGGGGGCCCAATGCTCCGGGGCCCAAAACCACAAATATACGGAGCACTGGAGGAACCCAGCAACCCCATCAGGGTAGTGCCCAGGACACATTGACCATCAGATCCCTCATCAGACAAACCAGAGGGAGCGCAGGGTTGGACATCTGCACCTCCGCCAGAGCAGTACTAACTCCAGAGATGGGAATTCAAATCATTCCCACAGGGGTGAAAGGACCTCTTCCCAAAGGAACAGTAGGCTTATTATTGGGACGCAGCTCTTCTACTCTAAAAGGACTTATGATAAGTCCTGGGGTAATTGATCCCGATTATGAAGGTGAAATAAAAATTATAGCCAGTTCTCCAAAGGGTATATCAGTAATTTCACCAGGAGATAGAATAGCACAGTTACTAATAATACCCAGCCTACATGATAAATTTTCCAGTCGTACTGTAGAAAGAGGTTCCAAGGGATTAGGCTCCACAGGTGTAGATTGGGCTATGCTTTCTTTAAATTTAGATTCTCGCCCCATGCTAAAACTAAATATTCAAGGACATGAATTTAATGGGCTACTGGATACAGGTGCAGACCTTAGCATCATCTCTCGTCAAGAATGGCCAAAACATTGGCCATTACAACAAGCCACTCAAACGCTTCGAGGCCTAGGAGTGGTGACTAATCCCCATAGAAGTGCAATGGTATTAGATTGGAAGGATCCTGAAGGATGTGAAGGAACTATACAGCCATATGTATTGGATCATCTTCCCGTAAATTTATGGGGACGAGATGTCCTAGATCAATTAGGTTTGACATTAACAAATAACATCAACAAAAATGCACCCACTATTATGACTAGACAAAGTTTTAGGAAAGGAAAAAGATTAGAAAAACAAGAACAAGGTATAGCAGCACCAATACAAATAGATCAAGGAACAGAAAGACATGGGTTGGATTTTCAGAAAGGGCCACTGAGACAATAAAAATTACTTGGAAATCAGAAAGACCAGTATGGGTTCCTCAGTGGCCCCTGACTAAAGAAAAGATACAAGCAGCCCATGACCTGGTCAAACAACAATTAGCAGAAGGACATATACAACCTTCTGTATCTCCCCATAATACTCCCATTTTTGTCATCAAAAAGAAATCTGGTAAATGGAGATTATTGCAAGATTTAAGAGCCATTAATAATGAGATGGTTATTATGGGACCTGCTCAATCAGGGATTCCTCAGTTGTCTGCTTTGCCAAAAACCTGGTATGTTTTAGTTATAGATATTAAAGATTGTTTTTTTTCAATTCCAATTCATCCTGAGGATAGTCCACATTTTGCATTTACTATCCCTGCACTGAATCATGAAGGTCCTGATCAGAGATATGAATGGAAAGTACTCCCTCAAGGGATGGCTAACAGCCCAACTATGTGTCAAATTTATGTTAACAAAGCAATCCAGCCACTTAGAAATCAAAATCCTGAACTACAAATATTTCACTATATGGATGATGTATTATTAGCACACAAAGATAAAAACACATTGCTAGAATGTTATGCCACACTTACAAACTTATTTAAAAATTATAATCTAGAGATAGCAATAGATAAAGTACAATTAAATTTTCCAATTAATTATTTAGGAGTTCTATTATCCTCAACCATGGTCCGTCCACCAAAAATTCAAATATGAGTAGATCAACTCAAATCACTTAATGACTTTCAAAAGTTATTAGGAGACATAAATTGGATAAGGCCTTATTTAGGTATACCAACAGGAGAGTTGGGACCTTTATTTGATATCCTAAAAGGTCCATCAGATCCAAATTCACCCCGAATGTTAACGCCTGAAGCAAGAAAGGCATTAAAAATCATTGAAACATATATGGAAAATATGCATTTGGATAGAATTGATATAAGTTTGCCTTTATTATTTATTGTACTACCAACAAAAAATATTCCTACAGGAGTATTTTGGCAAGAAGGTCCATTATTATGGATACATTTATCTTATTCTCCTAACACTATTCTTCTAGGTATCCTGAGGCTGTAGGACAATTAATACTCAAAGGAATAAAAGCAGCAAAGGGAGTGTTTGGAATTTCTCCCAATAAAATTATTACTCCATATACTATGAATCAAATTGATGAGTTAGCTAATGAGTTAAATACTTGGGCAATAATCATGTGCAAATCTAATGTTTCATTTGATAACCACTTACCATCTAATCCTTTATTGTCTTTTTGGTCATTGCATCCTGTAATTTTTCCAAAAATGACAAGAAAAACACCTATCATGAATGCTCCAAATATATTCACTGATGGGTCAAATAATGGTACAGCAGCAGTAGTTACCCCTGATCAAACTTTTACATTTTTAGTACCCAAACAATCAGCTCAAAAGGTAGAGCTTAATGCAGTTTTACAAGCTTTTTTGATGTTTAAAGATTCTGTATTTAATTTATTTTCTGATAGTCAGTATGTAGTTAATGCTATAGTATCTCTTGAAGATGCTGGTAGGATTTCCCCTTCTTCTACTGTTTTCTCTTTGCTTTCCACTATAGAAAGTCTAATCTGAGACAGAAAAGATCCATTCTTTATAGGACATATCAGGGCACATACAGGATTGCCTGGAGCCCTTAGTTTGGGCAATGATTTAGCAGATAAAACTACACATGACATACATATTTTCTCTACACTAGAAGAAGCTATAAATTTTCATAAAAAGTTCCATGTCAATGCTAATACTTTACAAAAGCGCTTTAAAATAACTAAGGAACAAGCTAGACAAATAATAAAACAATGTCAAAATTGTGTGACCTTTTTACCACAAGTTAATCTTGGAGTCAATCCTAGAGGATTGATACCTAACCATATTTGGCAGATGGATGTCACACACTTGCCAGAATTTGGAAAATTAAAATATTTGCATGTTACAGTTGATACTTCTTCTGGATTTTTGATGGGCTCCCTTTATGCCGGAGAAAAAACTAAAGATGTTATAGCTCATTGCTTACAAAATTTTGCCACTGTGGGTGTTCCAAAACAGTTAAAAACAGATAATGCCCCTGGTTATTCTTCTACCTCTTTTAAACAATTTTGCTCAACATTTGGCATTACTCATATAACAGGAATCCCATACAATCCACAGGGACAAGGCATAGTTGAAAGAGCTCATCAAACTATTAAAATGTACTTATTAAAGCAAAAAGAAGGAATTGGGAAGGCGTATATATTCCCCAAAGATAAACTTAAAATAACCCTTTTTACTCTAAACTTTTTAAATTTGGATTCATCAGGACTTAGTGCTGCGGAAAGGCATATGTGTCCAAAAAATGTGCATAAGCCCAAGGTACTTTGGAAGGATATTCTAACAGGACAATGGAAATGTCCTGACCCAGTAATTGTCTGGAGTCCAGGGTCTGTTTGTGTGTTTCCACAGGGAGAACAGCAGCCGATTTGGATTCCAGAAAGATTAACTAAAGCGATTTCTACAGACCAAAAAGAAGATGATTTGGCTCAAATCCATAACAACTGATATCCAAAACTCCAGTTTGGCTATTCTTACATCTGCAACAGAACCAGGATGCTTTTTTCAATATCTATTTTATTATTGCCCTTTGCCATATCATGAAGTTCTATTTTGTTTTTTGAGCTCATACAGACCTAGGTTAATGTTTTGCTGATCAGTTCTATTTTTTGACTATAGAGTTTTTAAACATTGCAATGGAGATTTCACCTGTAAAAAGTTATAAGGCCTTTACTATAATGTTATGTGTTGTATGTATTATATTATGTGTGCACACTTGTGTTTTGTGTTATATGTTTGAATGTATGTATGTCCATATATCATATATGATGAGCGCTCATGATAAAATGGATCCAAATATTTTTTTTTTCACGTGATTTATATGGTTTAATTTAAATTGGGTAAACAACTGTTGAGGATTGTTTTAATATGTAAACAAAAAAGAAGGTTAACAGATCTGTTTGTTTACTTTCACCTTTCCTTTTCATTATATTTAATAATTCTCTTAAAGACAATGTAAATTGTTAAGAAAATTGTTTTCTTTTAGTGCCTTCTGGAATGTTACATAATTTTTTCTTTAGCCATTATTGCCAGAATTCCTATCTTCATCCCAGTGCTGGTGAAGTCAAAGATAAAACCAATCTACAGCTTCTACAATAGCCATCACTGAACTGCTTGCAGAACTTGCCTGGACACATTGTGAGCTCACCTGTATGCATTGTGAACTATCTGTTGGTGCAGCGACTTGTGGTAGTGTTGGGGTATTTTTGCTGATGATGTCATTGGTGGTACAATTTTTCCAAAAGGAGCCGTCAATTGGCTTGGTGTATCTTCCTCCCTTCTGCTTGTCATGATCGTCCAGCTAAAATTTGGGGGCCAACAGAGGTGAGGCAAAGAACCTCACCCCCCCGCTGGTACAAAGACCTCTCCACAGGTGTGGCTGTATACTGGACCGGTAGTCAGTGACGGGTAAGATCCAATTGCAATGGTACCAACCTAAGGACCGTATGTACTATTGGACAACCTAAGGCAGGCACGGTCCCTAAGCCACATGCTTGTTGTTTAAACAGAGAGGGGGAGATGTTGAGAGCCACAGCCGAAGGGGCCCCAGCAAACTTCCAGCTGCCAGCAACCAGCTGCTGGCTGATGATTGGCTCACAGCGGCCCCAGCAACATCTAGCTGATTGGCTCCTCTGCGGTGATGCTCATTGGGCTGTTTCCCTGCCCTTTCAGACCACGGAGCTGCTCATTGGGGGACTTTTTTGGCTCCGCCCACGTGACCCAGCCAATCAGCCTCAAGAGCAGGAGGATTGTGGGAGGTGGAGAGAAGCTTGTGTGGGAGAGAGAGGCTTGTGGAAAGCCGGGTGGTGGCAGTTGGGCTCTGAGGGTTTTTCCTGAGGAGCTGTGTGGTTTGGTGTGTGGTTCTAAAAATAAAGTTAGTTTCTTTTGACAAGTGGCTCCTGATTATGCCCAGCCAGACTGCGGCAAATTTTTAATTTAGTTTATTATTTCCTTCATTTCAAGAATTTCTGCTTTTTTTTTTTCCAGGATCTCTGCCTCTTTATTGAAGTGATCTTTCTCTTCCTCTATTTTCTCTCTGATTTCATTTCTTATACTGTCCTTTACTTCACAGATCAGTTTAACTATGTGCATTCTAAACTCCTTCTCTGACATTTCTTCCACTGTGGTGTCAATGGATTCTGTTATTGGAGTATCTTGGCTTGTTTGGGGCAATTTATTCCCTTTCTTTTCAATGTTGTGTCTCTACCCATCTAACAGTATGGATCTGAAGCAGTAGAGTTTCTACCCTGTAGACGTATAATGTCCCTGGTTTCCAGTAACTCACTGTTTAGGGGGAGACAAATAATAACAACCAATGCAAACAATGTACAGCATTAAAGCAAATAATTCCTATTACAACATCTACAATATTAATTATTACCATAAACAGAAATGATATAATCAGTTATTGCCTACAATAAAAACAGCAAGTTTGCAAAAGGGTTTATAATTTCAAATGGTGGACAGGTAGAGAACAGGAGTGATATAAGTGTGATGATTATGAGGGAGGAGAAGAGAAGAAGTAAAAATATTAAAGAAAAAGTGAGAGAGAGAACAATAGAGATTAGCTGTTAGCAGAAGAAAAGAGAAAATCAAGGTAAATAGAAGAAAAATAAAAATAAAACAGTAAAAAATTTAAAAGATTAAAAATAAAAGAATACAAAACAAAACTAAAATATACTAATCAAACATCTTAGTTCACAAGAACTAATCTATGTCAAATAACTGGCTTCAAAGATGATAGAAATGAGAAAAAATATAAATATGTATAAATGTCCATGTACCCATTAATGTCACAATTAAACAAACAAACAAACAAACAAAGAATTAAAAAAATATCTTGATGAAAAGTTAAACAATTCTTTCCATTGAAGTTTAAAAGACTCTCAATTTCTCTTCTCAGCAGTTTCAGATGGGGTTATCTGAAGCGTGACTCTCCTTGCTCTGGGCTGCTGGAGTGAAAGAGGTAATCCTGTAGACAGAGTTTCTGGAGGCAGGGTATAGGCTTAAGTGTGCTCCAGGCTCTTCACTGAATGCCAATTGTCTAGAGATTTTAAAACAGTACACCTCCAGCACTCAGTACTTGCTGGTCCATGCTGAAAGACTGTATCCCAGGGATTTCCCCTGAGTTCTACTCATGTGGTCAGGGATCCAATTCTTAGTCCCCTACATCACTTTCAGACTGCATGTTTCCTGGTCTTGGGTTCAGTCTCCAAATGATCTCTCCCGCCCCTGCCATTCTTCTTAGTTCCCAGCCAGATGTGTCAGTCCTAGCCCATTCTGCAAACAGTAGATTGGAGGGGGATGGGTAAATCTCACTCCACATTTGATTTTTTCCTAGTCACTTAAGCATACTCTATGTCATGCAGTCTGTGTTTACTGGGCCTGTATTTCAGGCCAAACTCATGTTTCCAAGAATTGGCCCCCTGAGCTCTAAATTCCAGTAAAGTAAAAATAAATTCCCTAATTTATTTGTTCACCCACCTTGCTGAGAAGCTGCCTGTCTGCTTTCTTGGTTTCAGTCCCCAGAGCAGCCAGGAAAACAACCTCCTCTATTCCGCCATCTTGAAAATCTATCAGCACTTCCTTATAATGGAAAATATTGTAAGATTATATGCTGATTTAGTTAAATGGAAATTTTAAAGGTGTATGGGGGGAGGAGGGGACAAGATCAGGAGCAGCAGCATATTCCTGGAGTTATAGAATATGGCCCTGGTCACAGGATGGTTGTTTCCACTTAGAGTACTCTTCTGATTATACCTTGTTTTAGTTGCAAAGACATAACACTCTTATTATCATTGACTTAATCTTGAAATCCCAACCAAACAAACACTACAGCTTGTTTTTAATTTCGTAACTTTCTAAATATTTCACCAGTGGATTTTTCCTGACATAACATTGGTCCAAAAGTATGGGTCCAAAAGTAGGGGATCGTCCTTAAAATATGAATGGTACATGCTGTCTTTGATCCATCAAGTGCCCTGACAATGTAAAAACATGCTAGCCTACAAAGACCCCTAGGAAACTGTTAAGTTACCAAGTGTAGTTCCTTTAGAGATGGATAAGTCTAATAGAAAAATCCAGTGAGACTTTTCTCCTTGTACTCAGAACAAATATAATCACAGAATAAATTGACTTTTTTGAAGTAAAATATAACAAAACAGATTTATTAATTTTAAAAAAAAACCTAAGAATTTTTAAGTCTATACAACAATATGAACTGTGAATATTATTATTAAAGTGCAAATAGTTATGTTTTTCTCTCTGCAAAAGTGAAATATAAACAATGTCTCCTTTCCATTTTCTCTCTCTCTCTCTCTCTCTCTCTCTCTCTCTACTGGGTTTTCTTTTTTTTGTTAATGGAGTGTTAATTCTATCACATTCTATTTATATAGTATGTTTTTAACAGTTTTTACACTGTGCTAAGTACTTTAGTGAAAAGCAGGGAGGAATGTGCTTAATTTAACACTGCTTAAAAATCACCTTAACCTTTCTATTTCCTACATGCATTATTTGAATATGTAGCCTCTCTCATTTAATGTTTTAACTTACATTTTCTATGGATTTTTTAAAAATTTGCATGTGTATGTAAGGACTAAAATCTAACATTTACCCATGTTCAGTAACAATTGGGTTATCAATAGAGTTTTAGCCCTAAGCCTTTTTCTCAAAAAAAAAAAAAATACAAACAACAACAACAAAAAGCTTATTTGGCCTGGGATAGCTGCCTTTTTGTAAATTGTCATTTGAAGCAGAGTAATTAATAACTTGCATACAAATTCAATTTTTTTTAGGGGAAAAGTTTATCTGGGGACTCACAGTTTCGGTGGTCTCAGTCCATAGATAGCTGATTCCATTCCTTGGCACCTGAGGTGAGGTACAACATCAACATACACACACACACACACACAAAGTCACATTCACTCTTTTATTCTTGAAATTCATTGTTTGGAAATTAGAAAGAAATGCTAGTGCCAAAAAGCCTTCATGATGACAGGCAAACCAATTCATTAAGAAGATGAAGATCGGCAGAAGTCCAATTCCTTACAGATTTTTTTCTGTATTCTGGGCTTCAGAAGGTGGGACATTTTTACTTTGAGATGATAAAACCAGGAAAGGTCCCCTTTCAGCATGCCTTCAGTTTTCTCATGTATTTCTTTTCTAAAAATGTGATGGTTAGTGACTTCAGCCTGTTTGCAAATGAGACAATGGGGGTGATCCTAAGATTTAATTTCAGTTGTATCCTAACATTGCCATAATTACATAACAATTTAGGGGTCCAATTTATATTTACTTTGCTTCTTATAGATCCTTTCTATGTTTTTCTGGAAATTATAACATATTTTTTGTTGTAACTCAGTAATTCAGATTCAGTGAACATATTTTTTAAATTGATATAATTCAGTAAAATCCAATATTATTCAACACCCATCTTTAATTGTGTTAACCCTACATAAGAAATGGACTGTATGCATTAGGAGACCTCCTAGACTTTCTACTTTTCTCATGTTCATATGTTTTTCCATCAAAATAGGAAACTGTGTACTAAAGATGTGCTATTATATCAAAATAAAAATTTAAATGATATGTAATTAGAATTATGTTTATCTTATAAATTGAAGTTATATTGGTGGCAACAGGAACCAGGGAGCTGGCTGGTGGAAAGAAATAACAAATTCTTCCTTCCTTTGCTTTGTCCTAATTCCTTCCTTCCTCCCTCTGTCAAAAATCACAATGCACTCTTCAAAAAGAACACACCATGTGTCAGAGAGATCCCGACTCCCCAGCTTTCATTCTGTATATACCAGCGTTGGCAAATGCCACAGTTCAATGCCAGGGCCCTGCCTGCTTGTCTATTAACCTAATTGACAGTGCCCGTGACACGTGTCGAAATGACTCCTCTCAAAACAGCTCACAAATTTGAGCAAATCGGGAGAGGGTGAGTGAGGAAAAACTAATCACCACTCCTCCTTCATCACCAGAAGAATAAAGTGCCAGCTTGATTGTTGGGATCATGTCAAAAACTCAAGAAGAAATTATTTGCAAGAAATACACATGCAAGGAGGGAAGCTTTCCAGGGCAGACAACAAAAGCATGCTACTGAGGGCCTCCAATGTGGCCTCACAACCAGGATACAGCTGTGTGACTACCAACAAAGGAATGTTCAAAGGGTTCCTGGACAGTGATGACTAAAATTATTCATCTAGAGACAGGTGCCTTAAAAAGGAAAAGCACTGTTAACCCCTAACATGGGGAATAAATATAAGGGCCCAAGAAAATGAAAGCTGGAGAATTACAGAAAGCAAATGCAGATATGCAGGGCAATGCTGATAAATTAGTAATACAGCCCCAGGCTTTTTGCCAAGAAAACTGCCAACCCCGTGGCTCAAATTGTCATGAGACATGTTTAGTAGTACGTCAAAAAAATCAAATTTTACTCCCCTTATCTAACAGAGGACAAGAATATATATATTTAAAATGCTCCATTGCAGTCCTACCCATAGGTTATACGAAACTTGCTATTTTTCACACAATGTATTTTCCAGTATGCTACTAAGGCTTTTCTGTCTCATTGAAAGGAAGAATTTAACAAACAAACCAAAAGCCACTGTCAATCTCTCTTTGAAAAGAATTATGAAATATCTCCCAATTAAAAAGAGAGGAACCAAGATTAGTCTGTTGTCACTTCTGCAATCTTCTACACACATTTTCAAATAACAAGCCAGGCCTTGCCATGCAAACGTTAGTTTAACTGGGAATTCTGATAGGACATCATGAATGTGAAGGTATTAATGGTTGCTATCAGGTTAAGCTCTGCAAATTTTGTGCATGTGCGTTAGAGATAATGATTTGATTCCTCTGCCTTTAATTTTCATCATAGATATTTACAAACTATTTATCATTGATTTATTCAACTAATATTTATCAAACATTTGTCGTGTGCCATGCCCCTCAGAGATCCTTGTTTATTGTCATTCAGTGTAAACTTTGCAAGAATGCAAACCCCATCAAATTTAAACTTTGCAAATTTTTGAATATGTAGAAGTTGCTAATTAATGTTACCATTAGGATAAAAATTCTCTCTCTTCAATCTTAAATGATAGGCTTCTGAAGGCAGGTCTTGAATCCTGTTTGTTCTCATTTTTCCCCCTAGGTATCACTTCACAAAGAAAGCCTTCAATTTTTTATACAAATGTAAAAGAGTGAAAAACACATTTGGGTTCTGCCATCTTAGGAAGATTGCATTCTTCTGAGATGGAAAGTAAACAGACAAGCAAACAAATAACTGTACACTTTGGTAGGTTTACACACACCCAAAAAAATAAAAAATCTACAGAGGCACTACTATGGAAAATAATTAAAAGTAGTTTCCTCAGATTATACATGAAAGGTTTCTCTGGGGAGACAACACTGAATCTAACAATTGACAGGATTATAGAATTTTAGATATTTTTGCAAGGGCCAAGTCTCTAACTTGACAAAGAAGTTGGTGACACCTAATTTACTGAGTCAAACAGTGTTCTCCCAAAATTCACATCTGCCCAGAACCTCATAATGTGACCTTATTTGGAAATAGACTTTTTGCAGATATTATAAAATCCTAATGAAGTCATACTGGATTAGAGTAGAAGTTAATCCAATCACTGGGCAATGCAGACATAGATGCACAGGGCAGAAGGCCATCTGGTAACTGAGGTAAAGATTGGAGTTATGCTTCTACAAGTCATGGAATATCAGGAGCAACCAATAACTAGAAGCAAGGATGAATTCTTCCATAGACCCTCTGAGTGGGCACTGCCCTGCCACCATCTTGATTTTGGACTTCTAGCCTCCCCACTTGTGGGAGAATGAATTTCTGTGGTTTTAAGAGATACAGAAATTTGTGATTTGTTACAACAGTCCTCAAAAACCAATAGATTTAGGAAATGTCAGTAGGCTTCTAGGACTAATGGGAAAGAGGATTTTTTTAACTGGGACTGCTAATCTGGGTGAATACAAACTAGACTACTGTGCCATAATGAGGAAAGTCCTTGCCAAAGAACAAAGTCAACACAGAAAACATAGAAGCAATAGATGGAGAAAGACATTACAACATCTGGATTCAGCATGAAGTCTTTTTAGTGTAAATCAGTTTTGAGTAGGGTTTCTGTAATCTGTGGCTTAAAAAACTAGATACAGATACCAGTGCTTGGAATCCGAATGTTATATATGATAATTTCTAAAATATGGAGTTGTCTACATCAATATGGAGCTTGGAACAGTGAGAATATCCCTGTGTCAAGCTGAAAAACTCTATATGGCAGGAAGACAACTAATTCAGCTGATGCCAGTTGTTTCTGGAGACACAAACCCTAAAGTTTGAAGAACTTTACAAATTATATCAAATTTGTGATTGTAATTTCTTACATCTTTCAGTAAAATCCAATGAGAAAAAGAGAACTTCTGTTGAAGAACATAAAAATGGAAGAAAATACATTTTTGCTAAAAGTAACCGTCTGCCTTTGGTTAGAAATTTTAGAACCTGTTGAAGTTTCATGGGAGCAAAGATAAAGAGACTATTAGGAGATATATCCTGATTCCCCCCAGCCTTTCCCAAGTACCTTCTATACATTACTTCCTGCCTGTCCATAATTACAAAAGTTATCTCTGGAAGCAGAAACAGACTGTGCCTTCCTCCCCAGTGGGCAGTCCACTGACCCAAGATACCAGTCAATAGAAGCCATTAATTAAGGAATTAAGATCTGTCCAGAAAGTATTGAGTCTAGTTTTTAAGAGATGGACAATGTCAAGCCATGGTATAAATTCAAGGACAAATATGTGCCAAGATTTGACTTATGTAATTAGCTTATAAATTAACAACGAATTGACTAAAACTCTCAAAGAAACCCCAAGCCTGGAAAACAAAGACATGTAAAAAAAAAAGTTTTAAAAAATCCTCTTTCCCATTAGTCCTAGAAGCCTTCTGACATGAATTACATAAATGCTAACATAGTCTTCATATTTCCAAACTCGAACCAAAGGAGGAATATTTCCAATACCTGCCTCTAATGTGGTCAAGAGAATAATGAAAAATAAACAAGAATACAGACCAATAGAATCCAGATTGATAAATGTTTGCTCTTTCTCATTCACAGAATATGTTATATTCCATGGTGTTGTAAGTTTCAAAATGAGTTTTAATTGAATGTAACTGTTTTCCCTCTTTCAGTCATTTGGGTGATTTGGCAGTGTTTGCATTGAGTATTAATATCAAGTCTCAAGACTGAGGAGCTACACTGAATCTGATCAAGATTATTAAATATCACATTGAGTTCTTGAACTTGGAGTTCAATACAATTGGATATGTATTTAGTTTTCTTTTGATAGGGAATAAATGACTATGACCTTGGGGCTGGGGTTGTGGCGCAGTGGTAGAGTGCTCGCCTAGCATGCATGAGGCACTGGGTTTGATCCTCAGCACCACATAAAAACAAAATAATGTGGCCGCCTAAAACTAAAGATACGTAAATAAATAAATGTTTTAAAAATTTTTAAAAATGACTATGATCTCTTGTAGATGGCAGAATTGCATAAAATTAAATGAAAACACATTGAAATCCTACATAGTT